>NW_026057588.1:10337744-10513806 GCF_023721935.1 Panthera uncia
TGTGTGTGTGTGTGTGTGTGTATGTATGTATTGTGTGTGTACCCACTGGGATGAAAATTTCACCAAATACCCTTAATATGTGCAGTGCAGTCTGATATTTCGTATTGTATTTTCACGAAGAAAAACTACAGATACACGTGTCACATATATACCTCGTATGTATCATAAACATATAGAACTTATCGTATGTAATATATAACACATATGTCAACGTCATATGTTAGATGTTATATATATTGTCAGCACATACGTTTCTCTAAACAATAATTGCTCTTACCATATGTGTTGCATTCTGGTACTTTTCTCTTGTATTCTGTTCCATAAAGAAAGGCATATGCATATGTATGTATTATACAAACCTACATAGAGTGGGCTCCTTGAGCCTTTGGCTTTTATTCCAGGCGAGGCACAGGAGCCACGGGGAGCTCTGCGCAGAGGAGGGACGTGAGCTGACCTGGGATCCCCCCCGACAGAGGCTCTAAGGGGCAAAGCTGGAGGTTGTCAGCCCAGTGGAGAGACGACCGTGTGTGTCCATGGTGGCGGGACCAGGCAGAGACAGTGGAGGTGGCGGGAAGTGGGGTTCTGAGCATACTAATATTTCAGAGGTGGGGCAGACAGGATTTGCTGAGCGATGGGACTTGGGGGAGCCATTGACAGCTTCAAGGTTTTTGTTCTGTGCACCTAGAAGGGAAACGCTGTCATGTCCTAAGATGGGGAGGCCGTAGCAGGACCAGGCACGAGGAAATAGTCAGAGCCCCTGCCCTTGCCCATCCCCTGGTCGCTTTAGATTTGGGCGGCAGGTTTTTGCTATTCTGAATTGTAGCCAGCGAGGGCTGGAAAGGCAGTTCTCATGCTTGGTAACCTCTGACGTCACTGAGCTCGCCCTCGTGCTGTGTCACTGACCTTCTTTATCTCGACTCCCCTCATCAAGGAACGCTCCTGGTGTCCACTCGGGACCCCCCAGAGAAAGGAGGAAGTGGAGGTGGCGGGCTTGGACTTGGGACCCTGGTTTTAGAGTAAGATCCCCTCGCCCTGGAACGGCGGTGCTCAGGCCATGCTCCACCAGGTAAGGGCGGTTGTGACCTGGAGGGAGGCAGGTCACCGAGGGTTCTGTCACATCTGATGTGTCCACCTGGCTCAAAGGGCACATCCTCCCAGCTGTAACCACTATCCTGAATTCTGGCACTGTAGATTAGATTTGCCCGTTCCTGAACTTTGTATCAGTGGACTCTACGGAATGTTCCTTTTTTTTTTTTTTTTTTTTTTTTTTTTGATCTGGCTTCTTTTGCTCAACATAGTATCTGAGAGATGCTTCTGTGTTGTTCTGTGTTGCAATTGTCTGTTCTTTTTTGCCAGTGGGTGGGTTACCGGTAACCGGTTGGCCAGCAGGCAGATCTCTGGGCTTTCCCTGTTAGGGGCAAAGCTCCTAGGACTGATCTGGCACAAGGCTTGGGTGGGCATTGCGCTTGGGTATATGTAGGGGTGGGATTGCTGAGTCATAGCACGAGAGTATGTTTACCCTTTGGAGAAACCGCCAGTTTTTAAAAAAGTAATTGACCCTACGGTATGCTGTTCTCCTCCCAATCCTCCCCCACCCCAGCCTGTATGAAAGTTCCAGCAGCTTCTTATCCCGGACAATGCTTCATGTTGACAGTCTTGCCTTTTTCCTTTCAGGCTTTCCTTCCTTCCTTTCCTTCCTTCCTTCCTTCCTTCCTTCCTTCCTTCCTTCCTTCCTTCTTTCCTTCCCCTCTCTTTTTTAAAAATGTTTATTAATTTTTTTTAATGTTTGTTTATTTTTGAGAGAGAGAGAGAGAGAGAGAGAGAGAGAGCATGAGCAGGGGAGGGGCAGAGACAGAGGGAGACATAGAATCTGAAGCAGGCTCCAGGCTCTGAGCGGTCAGCACAGAGCCCAACGTGGGGCTTGAACTCACAAGCCGTGAGATCATAACCTGAGCCGAAGTCAGACGCTCAACTGACTGAGCCACCCAGGTGCCCCAAATGTTTATTTATTTTTGAGAGAGATAGACATAACGTGAGCAGGGGAGGGGCAGAGAGAGAGAGAGAGAGAGAGAGAGAAACACATAGCCTGAAGCAGGCTCCAGGCTCTGAGCTGTCAGCACAGACCCTGACTCAAGCCTTTCTTTCTTTCTTTCTTTCTTTCTTTCTTTCTTTCTTTCTTTCTTCCTTCCTTCCTTCCTTCCTTCCTTCCCTCCCTCCCTCCCTCCCTCCCTGCTTTCCTTCCTTCCTTCCTTCCTTCCTTCCTTCCTTCCTTCCTTCTTCCCTCCCTCCTCCCTCCCTCCCTTCCTTCCTTCCTTCCTTCCTTCCTTCCTTCCTTCTTTCCTTCCTTCCTTCCTTCCTTCCTTCCTTCTTTCCTTCCTTCCTTCCTTCCTTCCTTCCTTCCTTCCTTCCTTCTTCCTCCCTCCCTCCCTCCTTTCTTTCTTCCTTCCTTCCTTCCTTCCTTCCCTCCCTCCCTCCCTCCCTGCTTTCCTTCCTTCCTTCCTTCCTTCCTTTCTTCCTTCCTTCCTTCCTTCCTTGCTTCCTTCCTTCCTTCCTTCCTTTTCTTTTTTCTCTCCCCTCTCATTTTAACCGTCCTGGCAAGTATGTAGAGGTATTTACCGTGGTTTCAATTGATCTTTCTCAGATGAGTAATGGTGTCGAGCATCTTTACATGAGCTTATCGGTGATTCTTAGTATTTTGTTTTGGGAAGTATCTGTTCCATTCTTTTGTCCATCGTGTAAGTTTCCTGTGGCTGCCGTTACAAACTACAAAGCTCGCTGGCTTAATACAATACGTCTGTATTCTCTAACCGTTCTGGATGACAGGAAACTGAAACCGGGGTCATCGGACTGAAATCAAGGTGTCGGCAGGTCAGTCCTCCCTCCCTTAAGGGGAGAAACGTGTTCCTTGCCTCTTCCAGCTGCTGGTGCCCCCCTGCCCCGCCCCCGCCGGCGTTCCAGGGCAGCCACATCCCTCTGGTCTCTGCCTCTGTCTTCACGTGGCTTTCTGCTCTGTGCGTCCATGTCGTCTCTCCCGTCTTTTATGAGGACACTTGTCACTGGGGTTAGGGCCCACCTGGGTAATCCAGGATAACCTCCCCATTTCAAGATCCTTAATTAACCTCATCACATCTGCAAAGTCCCATTTGCCATATGAAGTGAGACTCACGGGTTCTGGGCATTGGGATGTGGACATGTTGGGGTCTGTTACCCAATGTACCACAGCCCCTATTTGTAGGCTGCTCGGTCTTTTTCCTAGTGACTCGTAGGTGCCCTTCCTAGAATCTGCATACCACCCCTTGGCCCCTTGCTTGAGGTGGGGACACTTTCTGGCCGACCTCTCATGGGAGCCGAGGGGTAAGAAGCTTGGCAGGGGGGACATGGGCTGTGCTTCTGGATGGTCCCTAACTGGTTTGGCATATTTTCAGCTGCTTATTGGACACTCGAATTCCTTTGAGAAATGCCTGCATTCCTTGTCCCTAATGCTTGTTTAGGGTGTCTTCTGTCCTACAAAAGTTTTTTGGTTTTGTTTTTGTTTTTTAGTTTTGATAAGCCAGGTTTTCTCATCTTTTTTTTTTTTTTATGGCTCTTACTTTCCCTCCCTTGTTCAGGAAGAGCTCTTTCACCCCAAATTATAAGCATCTTCACCCTAAGAGTATGGGATGATTATGCCCCCCAGTTTGCAGAGGAGGAAACTGAGGCACTGAACTGAATCTCTTGCATTTCTCATTTATTGGGTCCCAGGCACCTTATGAAGGATTTTGCAAGAACCACGTCTTTGAATCTTTGAATCTCCTGGTGTTGGGGGTCCCCCGAACCACCTCAGGCTCAGTGATTTGCTAGAAGGACTCACAGGACTCAGAAAAGCTGAGTCATGTTGATTCCAGAAAAGGGATACAGATTAAAATCAACAAAGGGAAAAAGGTGCATGGGGTATAGAGTCCAGGAGAGACAGGGTGCAAAGGGAACAGCATGTGCAAAGGCCCAGAGATGTGAGTGAGAAGGAAATCCGTAAAAACAATTTTTCAACGTTCCTCTTAGAGTGTGTGGCTTAGTGCGGCAGGAACGAGGGGTCGGCGAGCAGGTTACAGAGGGCCTGGGCCATGGAAAGGTGAGCAGGCACGGAAAGGAGGCCCTGCGTGACCGGAGACCCGAGGACACTGGTCTGTACTGGTCCGCACAGAAACGCATTCCATTCCGGTCATCTCTTTTGTTTCCCAGTCATTCTTTTCTGCATATTTCAAGCCACAGCAGGCTGTCTACAGAAAACTCACCAACACTGAAAAACATAAAATGGAATGGTAAAAATCACCTGTAATCCCACTATCCAGCGATGACCACCGTTAACTTCTAGCCACGTTTCCCATCCTCTGTGCACACGCACACACGCATGTGTGTGTAGAGAAAAAAAAGTTATGCATTGTATGTGTGTTGGTAGATATACACATATGTACAAAGTGGGAATTGTCCTGTAGAGTGCTCCGTATCCATCTTTTAAGTGATCAATAAAGAGTCTCAGAGGAGAGGGCTTCACCCTTGGCCAGGTGAGGGCTGTTTTTGTTTGTTTTTAACGTTTTTTTGTTTTAAGAGCATGAGCAGGGGAGGGGCGGAGAGAGAGGGAGACACAGAATCCAAAGCAGGCTCCAGGCTCTGAGCTGTCAGCCCAGAGCCCGACGCGGGGCTCAAACCCACGAACCGTGAGATCATGACCTGAGCCAAAGTCGGACGCTCAACCAGTCGACTGAGCCACCCAGATGCCAGGCAGGTCCGTTTGTGAGCTGGTCTCCAGAGGAACACTGGCTTCAGCAGCAGTTCTGGAGGGGAGGGTGTCCCCATAAGAGGTACAGAATGTGCAGACATGGCCACCATGGGGAGTGTCCCCGAGGGCCCTAGGGAGCCCTGCCAGCTTCTCCTTTTTGTTCCCTTTGTTAGTTTTGGTTATTGAAGAGAGTCCAGCGCAGGACGGTGGTGTGGGTAGGGTGAAGGGGTCTAGGGGAGTATGCTGAGGCCCCCAGGGATTGGACACAGCAAAGCCGATAGCATCCCACGATCTCAGAAGGGCACCAGGAGTCCATCCCAGTTGAGTGGGGGCAAGAGCCGTAGCCGTAGGTCAAGGGCAGAGCCACTGCGGCCTTGCGACACAACGGGAGAGATGTGCCCCACTGTGCCCTTTCTCCCATCGCCATCCTCCCTGGTGGGCACTGCCCAAAGCGAGTGCCCGCCAGAATACAGAGGACCGCTTCGCCCAGATGCCACCCCTGCCTCCTGGGAGCAGACAAAGATGGGCAAGGATGGGGGCGCCTGGGTGGCTCAGTCGGTTAAGCGTCCGACTTCGGCTCAGGTCGTGATCTCACGGTTCGTGGGTTCGAGCCCCGCATCGGGCTCTGGGCTGACAGCTCAGAGCCTGGACCCCGCTTCACATTCTGTGTCTCCCTCTGTCTGCCCCTCCACTGCTTGCACTCCGTCTCTTGCATCGTCTCAAAAATAAATAAACATTAAAAAAAAAAAAAAAAAAAGATGGGCAAGGATGGAGAGAGCGAGGGGCGCCTGGCGAGGCATTTGCCTCGCAAACGTCCCCAGAAATCCCTTCCATCCTGTGTCCCTCGTGGCTGCTTGGCCACCCCAGAGGGGCCAGACCTCCCTTTGCCCCACACCATGCTCACCTTCGGAGGGACGGAGCCTTCCGTGCAGGAATGGGAGCCCCAGGGGAAAGGGAGCTCCAGGGGAGAGAGGTGTGAGGGAGGGTGAAGGAGCCTCCAGCTGGAGGAGACCAGAGGAGGCTCGTGGTGGGAGACCAGTACCTGAGAAGATAAGGAGTGGGCACTCCCAGCCTGCATCGGGCTGCCCCTGGTTGATGCCTGTGGCATCACGTGGCGGCCACAGCACGTGGGGGGAAACCGTCTGTATCTTCTATTTGCCCATCCCCAGACTGTTAGGTAACTCCCTGAGTACTTGTAGGGTAACACAGAATTATTATGTTAATGTTTCACTTGTAGGGTAACACAGAAGGTATCTGTTCATGTTTTACCACGAACAGAAGCCTTTGTTAAATTCATAAGTGATCAATGGATCTTTGTTATGCTACCAAGGTGACTCTGGGTGGGGCTGGTGGAAATACCTAAAATAAGATGATGACTGAGCCAGCCTGATTTTCTGGTTCAAGCACATAGCCGTTCCTCTTGCCTACCGGAGGGGCCTGAGTGCCAGAAGGAAAGCATTGTTTTCCCATGGAATGTGCACAATCCCTCCTACACCTCACCTGCCGTGTATCTTCTATAATGAAGCTGCAGTTGTAGGTAGAACGTTTTCAGGGTGTTCTCGAACCTGAGGGGGTTTGTGGGAGCCCCCGAATTTGTAGCCATTTGGTCAGAAGTGCGGGTGGCTTGGGAACCCCACTCGTGGCTGCTACCTGGAGTGCAGGCAGTCTTGTGGGACTGAGCCTTTACCCTGTGGAGTCCACACTAACTCTGCATGATTCTTGTCAGAACTTCATGGCAGTACACCATGCTTGTTGGCCAGCTGGGGGTGAAACAGAGCAGTACCCAGATGGGTTTCTCATTACCAAATTATCTTTTCTTGCTAAATGGACAAAATAGACAGCACATAAGATAGATCCTTGTAGCCATTTTAAGTATACAATTCAGTGGCATTCAGTACATTCACAACTGTGTGTAACCATCACCACCGTCTTTGTCCAGAACTTTTTCATCATTCCCAACAGAAATTCAGTATCTCGTAAACAACTGAGTTACTTTTTTTTTCCCCCTACAAATATGGCCCCGTATTACTCTCTTCAGAAAGTAATTACAGGGACGGGCGCCTGGCCGGCTCGGATGGAGCAGGATGTGACTCTGGATCTCGAGGTCGTGAGTTCGAGCTCCATATTGGCGGTAGAGATTACTAAGAAAAAGTAAATAAAAACTGAAACATAAAAGTAATTGCAGGGAGAACGAACTGCTGCTATCCTTTGACTCTTTGAGGGGAAGGGACAAGATGTTCTTTTGGAGAAAAGTGAAAGGAGAGAGGGAAGGAAGTCTGTATCAGGTATGTTAATGAGCAGGTTACTTCTCTGGGCAACTGGTGCTTAATCGTGCAGGAGATGGGAGGCCAGGTACGAGACACCTCAGAGTTTTCCCCCTGCCCCTCTTACGTGCCTATGGATCTTGAGCTTTATTTTAATTTTTTAACTTATTTTTTAAGTAATCTCCACACCCCATGTGAGACACCCCGCCGAGCCTGGAGGTTTAAGCTTAGAAGATGGACACATCACACACCACACAGTGGCACAGCAAGCCCCTCTCTTGCCCTGGAGGGCACCATCCTGGCAATTAGCGGGAAAGAGCCTCCCCGAGAGCCATGCTGGGCCTCAGGGACCCTGGGCTAAATCTTTGTGCATCCCGTTGTTAGTTTCCTTTGTTTTAAATGTTTTAATTTACTTTTGAGAGAGAGAAAGAGATAGTGTGCAAGCAGTGGTGGTGGGGGGGCAGAGAGACAGGGAGACAGAGAATCTGAAGCAGGCTCCAGGCTCTGAGCTATCGGCACAGAGCCCAACAAGGGGCTCGAACTCACGAGCTGTGAGATCCTGACCTGAGCCGAAGTCAGATGCTTAACTGACTGAGCCACCCAGGCGCCCCTCCCATTGTTAGTTTCTTAAGAATAATTCCGGGAAATGACACCGTTGGATCTGATCATATGTACATTTTGGATTTTCCTCCTTCATTTAACTGAGCAAGTCCTCGGTATTCAGAGGAGAAAATTGGAAAATCGAGACCATCATAAAACCTACCTGGCAGAAATCATCAGCATTTATTTACATTTTGGTGTATTTTCCTTATATATTCTTTTTCTTTATCTTTTCCTTTCTTTCTTTTTTTTTTTTTTTTTGTATTTTAGTTCTCCCTGACATCTCTTTTGAAAAATTGTCAAACCTACAGAAAAATGGAAAAAAACTATGCAATGAATCCCAAAATGCACTTGTTCACACTGTGTGCCCTGTCTGTGCACTTCAGATATCTTAGATCTGCATGCTTTTGTCTAAGATCATGCTGCTATTAAAAAAAAAAAAAAAAAACACAAAACACCACAGGCTGGAGGGCTTAGACAACAGACATTTATGTTCTCACAGTTCTGGAGGCCAGGAAGGCCAAGATCAAGGTGCTGGCAGATTCGGTTCCTGGTGAGGTCCCACTTCCTGGCTTGCAGACGGCTGCCTTCTCACCAGTGTGCTCAAATGGTGGAGAGAGACAGAGAAAGCCCGGGGGGCCTCTTTCTCCTCTTTTAAGGACACCAGTCCCCTCCTGGGGGCCCTGCCCACATGTCCTCACCTAGACCGAATTACCTCCCGAAGGCCCCACCTGCAAATACCATCTAGGGTTAGGACTTCAATGTATGTGTTGGGGGAGCCTACGAACATGTGGTCTATAACACTTTACATCTCTATCTGTGTCTTTCTACATACACAGATTTTTTTTTTTCCACTGACTCGTCTGCAGATGTCATGGCACTTTACGCTAAAAAGCTTAGGTGTGTGTCTCTAAAGAACAAGGACCTTCTCCCACATATAATCCAAAATGCCATCATACACCAAGACAATTCTTTTTTTCCCTCAATTTTTTAATGTTTACTTATTTTTGAGAGAGAGAGAGAGAGAGGGAGAGAGTGAGCAGGGAAGGGGCAGGGTGGGAAGGAGACACAGAATTGGAAGCAGGCTCCAGGCTCTGAGCTGTCAGCACAGAGCCCAACGCGGGGCTCGAACTCACGAACCGTGAGATCATGACGTGAGCCGAAGTCAGGCGCTTAACCAACTGAGCTACCCAGGCGCCCCACCAAGACAAGGCTTCATAATTGCATAATGTCATCTAAGAAACTGCTTGTTGTCAAATTTCCCCAACAATGTCAAAATGTCTTCTATAGATTTTTTTTTTCTGCCCAACCCAGGACTCCATCGTGGCCCACACATTACATTTTATCGTTGTCTCTTTAATCTTTTCAAATCCAGGACAGCTCTACCTATTTTGGATTTGTATAACTTTGGATTTTTGCAAACTTCCAGCTCAGTTGTCCCGCAGAAAGCGACCCACACTCTGACTTCATGATTAGATTCAGAATGAACACTTTCAGTAGGAAAACTCAGTGGGTGATGCTGTGTCTTCCCTGTAGGTGGTGAGCACTGGGTTTGTCCACTCAAAAAGTGCCTTTTGCTCTTTTGTAATTAGTCGGGAAGTTACTTATTCATTGATTGTCGGGTTCATTTGTTTGCTTTTATTTTTTAACTTATTCTCATTTTTTAAGTAAGCTCCACACTCAACATGGGGCTTGAACTCATGACCCTGAGATCAGGAGTCGCATACTCCACCAACAACCAGCCAGACGCCCCTATTTATGTTTTTAATAAATATTCCCCAAGGGGCACCTGGGTGGCTTAGTCGGTTGGGCGTCTGACTTGGGCTCAGGTCATGATCTCACGGTCTGTGACTTCAAGCTTCACGTCAGGCTCTGTGCTGACAAGCTCGGAGCCTGGAGCCTGCCTCAGATTCTGTGTCTCCCTCTCTCTCTGCTCCTCCCCTGTTCACGCTCTGGCCCTCTCTCTCTCAAAAATAACAAACATTTTTAAAAATTAAAATAAGTAAGTAAATAAATAAATATTCCCCGAGCACCCACTCTGTACCCGGCCCATGCTAGGCGGTGTTGGAGATACAGGAATGACCGAAACACTCTTGGTCCTGCGTTCTCGGGACTCCCAGTCGATTGAGGAGACAGGCCCCTCCCCAGATAGTGACAACCCAGAATGGTTGGAGCTAGGACAGCAGAGCCCCTACAGAGGGTGATGGACTCAGCCAGGGTGGTCAGGAAGGGCTTCCCACAGGAGGAGGCCTCTGAACCAGGACCCGAAAATTCAGGATGAGTGTGGGAAGGAGTGAGTGTTACAGGCAAAAGGAATGGCATATGCAAAGGCCCGGAGATGAGAGCAAAGTGGGCTGAACGCTGAATGAGGTTCCATTGGAAACTTCCAGAAAGTCAGCAATGGTGTAGATCAAGCATGTGGTCATTTTATTTTATTTAATTTTTTTAATTTTTATTTAATTTATTTTCTTTAACTTACATCCAAGTTCGTTAGCATATAGTGCAACAATGATTTCAGGAGTAGATTCCTTAGTGCCCCTCCCCCATTTAGCCCATCCCCCCTCCCACAAACCCTCCAGTAACCCTCAGTTTGTTCCCCATATTTATGAGTCTCTTCTGTTTGGTCCCCCTCCCTGTTTTTATATTATTTTTGTTTCCCTTCCCTTATGCTCATCTGTTTTGTCTCTTAAAGTCCTCATAGGAGTGACGTCATATGATTTGTGTCTTTCTCTGACTAATTTCACTTAGCATAATACCCTCCATCCATGTAGTTGCAAATGGCAAGATTTCATTCCTTTTGATTGCCGAGTAATACTCCCTCGCATATATATACCGCATCTTCTTTATCTGTTCATCCATCCATGGACATTTGGGCTCTTTCCATACTTCGGCTATTGTGGATAGTGCTGCTATAACCATGGGTGTGCATGTGTCCCTTCGAAACAGCACACCTCTATGTATCCCTTGGATAAATGCCTAGTAGTGCAATTGCTGGGTCGTAGGGTAGTTCTGTTTTTAGTTTTTTGAGGAACCTCCATCCTGTTTTCCAGAGTGGCTGCACCAGTTTGCCTTCCCACCAACAATGCAAAAGAGATCCTCTTTCTCCGCATCCTCGACAACATCCGTTGTTGCCTGAGCTGTTAATGTTAGCCATTCTGGCAGGTGGGAGGTGGTATCTCATTGTGGTTTTGACTTGTCTTTCCCTGACGATGAGTGATGTTGAGCATTTTTTCATGTGTCGGTTGGCCATCTGGATGTCTTCCTTGGAGAAGTGTCTATTCATGTCTTTTGCCCATTTCTTCACTGGATTATTTGTTTTTTGGGTGTTGAGTTTGATGAGTTCTTTATCTGATATGCCATTTGCAAATATCTTCTCCCATTCCGTCAGTTGCCTTTTAGTTTTGCTGACTGTTTCCTTCACTGTGCAGAAGCTTTTTATTTTGATGAGGTCCCAATAGTTCATTTTTGCTTTGGTTTCCCTTGCCTCCAGAGACGTGTTGAGTAAGAAGTTGCTGCGGCCAAGGTCGAAGAGGTTTTTGCCTGCTTTCTTCTCGACGATTTTGATGGCTTCCTGTCTTACATTTAGGTCTTTCATCCATTTGAGTTTATTTTTGTGTCTGGTATAAGAATGTGGTCCAAGTTCATTCTTCTGCATGTCGCCGTCCAGTTTTCCCAGCACCACTTGCTGAAGAGACTGTCTTTATTCCATTGGATATTCTTTCCTGCTTTGTCAAAGATTAGTTGGCCGTACGTCTGTGGGTCCATTTCTGGGTTCTCTATTCTGTTCCATTGATCTGAGTGTCTGTTTTTGTGCCGGTACCGTACTGTCTTCATGATGACAGCTTTGTAATACAGTTTGAAGTCCGACATGTGTTCATTTTAAAGCGTCAGGACTGTTTCTGTGAGCAAAAAACCATTAGGTTTTTTTTTTTTTTTTAAGTTTATTTATTTATTTATTTTGAGAGAGAAAAAGAGAGTGCATGCAAGCGGTCGAGGGGCAGAGAGAGAGAATCCCAAGCAGGCTCTGTGCTGATGGCACGGAGCCTGATGCGGGGCTTGATCCCATGGACCACGAGATCAGGACCTGAGCTGAAATCAAGAGTCAGATGCCTAACCGACCGAGCCACCCAGGGGCCCTCTCTCTGGCTTCTTGCAGTGAGTGTAGCTCAGGGAGTTTGAGGAGCGTCCTTGAAGCCTTGCTCAAGATTTCAGGTCCGGAGAGGGAGCAAGGTGACTGAGCCTGGCCCGTGAGCCTGAGAGCCGGTTGCCAGGGTGGGAGAGCAGCAAAGACTCTTCTGGTGGCTGTAAAGAGAGGCCAGGTCCCCCCAGCGGCACTCACTTTGGCAGGCACTCTTGTCCCATGTTAAGTCACCATTCCCCCCCCCCCCGCTTCTCCGTCACGAGCACCCCAGTTTGATTGGGTGTAACCATGTAGCCAGCCAGGAATATTGGGCTCCCCTGCAGTGAAGGGGAAATCTACTCTCTGGGGTTTTCAGGAAATCCAGTGGCTTCCTCCTAAAAAGGGACAGCTCAGATGCACATGCTTTGTGACCACCCCTGCCCTGCCTACTGCCTAGAAGGAGGATGTGGGTGCCCAGAGCGACCTCGGGCATCTTTTGGGCATGTGACTAAAAGCCCCATAACGAGGGAGGTTAGGCTGGAGAGGGAGCCTGGGTCCCTGGGGACATCGTGTGGCCACGATGGCGGCCTGGCTGCTGGCCTCAGGCCCTGTGCCTGTGGCAGAACAGTAATCCCCACTTGGGGAAGTCATGGGATTCTCCAGTTTACATGCCGTTTCTGGCTGACGGCAGGGGCGCATCTTAAATTTTGGCAAACCGAACACCCCACAAATACCAGCATTCATTCCTGAGGCCACGGCTGCTTGGCCAGGGTCCTGCTTGGGCTCAGCAGGGAGCCTCCGTCATCAGTGCGTGACCCCGGCTCACGACGGGATCTGCCAGTCTCAACGGGAGATGCTCTGAGACTCTGGTGTTTTGTTTTGTTGGTTTAAACGGCTTTATTGAGGTCGGGTCTACACGCCATAAAGTTCCTGTTTCCAGTGGACTCTTTTATTATTTTTAGTAAATTTACATAGCTGTGCAACCATTACCAAAATTCAATTTTAGAATATTTCTGTCATTCTAAAGAGATCCCGCGTATCCATTAGCAGTCACCCCCTACCCCCTCGACCGCCTACACCCCCCACCCTCCATACATCTATCCCCCCCCCTCCACACACCCCCCCCCCCCCCCCCCCCCCCCCCCCACCACTAATCTACTAGATTTCTCTGATCTGAAAATTTTGCATAAAAGGAATCATACACTATGTGGCCTTTTGTGTCTGGCTTCTTTCACTCAGCCTAATGTTTTCAAGATTCATCCATGCTGGAGCATGGATCACTGCTTCACCCTCCTTTTTATGTGTTAATAATATTCCACTGTATAAATACGCCAGATTTTGTTCATCCATTCGCCAATCAATGGCCACCTGGGTTGTTTCCTCTTTTTGGCTCTTGTGAATAGACGCCACCGCGAACATTTGGGCACACGCACGTGGACGTATGCTACTTCTCTTGCGTAGATACCTGGGAGTGGGTTCGTTGGGTTTTATGGTAAATTGATGTTTAACTTGTTAAGAAACTGCCACACTGCTTTCCAAAGCGGCCGCACGATTTGACATTCCCACTGGAGGAGGTACGTGAGAGTTCCTTTTGCTCTGAAACCTTGAAAGCTATTGGCTTTGTTGTTGTTGTTGTTGTTGTATCTATTATAGTTATTCTAGTAGGTGTGAAATGGTATCTCATTGTGGTTTTGATCTGTGTTCCTCTAATGACTAATAAGTTGAGCATCTTTTCATGTGCTTATTGGCCATTTGTATGTCTTTGGTGAGATGTCTCTTTTCAAAGCTTTTGCTCCTTTTTTAAAAAAAAATTTTTAATGTTTATTTTTGAGAGAGAGACAGAGAGTCCGAGCAGGGGAGGGACAGAGAGAGGGAGACACAGAATCTGAAGCAGGCTCCAGGCTCCGAGCGGTCAGCACAGAGCCCGAGGCAGGGCTGAAACTCACAAACTGTGAGATCATGACCTGAGCCGAAGTTGGATGCTCAATGGACTGAGCCACCCGGGTGCCCCACCTCTTGCTCCTTTTAATTGGGTTATTTATCTTCCTAATGTTGGGTTTGTTTTTTAAAAAAAAATTTTTTAAGATTTTATTTTTCAGTAATCTCTATACCCAATGTGGAACTCGAACTCACAACCCCAAGGTCAAGAGTCCCACGCTCTAGGGCACCTGGGTGGCTCAGTCGGTTGAGCAGCCAACTTTTGATTTCGGCTCAGGTCATGATCTTGCATTCATGAGTTTGAGCTTGGCACTATGCAGAGCCTGCTTGGGATTCTGTCTCTCCCTCTCCCTGTGCCCCTCCCCAGCTCACGCACTCTCTCTCTCTTCAAAATAAATAAATAAAACCTAAAAAAAAAAAAGAGTTGCATGCTCTATCGACCGAGCCAGCCAGGTGCTCCTCCCCATTTTGTAGAAAATAAAACCAAAGCCTCATCAGTTCTCCCTCCCTCCTCCACCATCTGTCCTGACGATGCTGAGTATAATTCCATGTGAGACTTTATACTTTTCCTAGATCTGCATGCGTCCGAAGTCAATGCATGCTCTTGTTTTTAATCACACTTTATGTGTCTTTCAGGACTTGTATGTATTTCTTCACCGCACGTTATGTTTTGGCAACTTTTCTGTGTCGAAATGTATAAAGCTCACTCATTCTTTTTATTTTTTATTTTTGAAATTATGACATTTATTAGTAGTGAAGTATTTCAGAATTGTTGGTGTGTTGGCAAAAGCCTGCCTGTGGATGGAAGACACTGCCAGGAAAGCAAACATGAGTGATTTCACTGCTTTTGCTGGTTTCGTTGTAACTACGTGCTTGACAACCACGGTTTAACTTACAGATTTTGACAGAAAATTCCCTTCCCTTCCATTTTAGGCTGAGTTTCCATTTGGAGCCCTTACCTTTAAGGGACTGTTTCTTTAGATTTATGAATGAGGAGCGCCTGGGTGGCTCAGTTAAGTGCCAACTTCGGCTCAGGTCATGATCTCGTGGTCTGTGAGTTCGAGCCCCGGGGCGGGCTCTGTGCTGACAGCTCAGAGCCTGGAGCCTGCTTCGGATTCTATGCCTCCCTCTATCTCTGCCTCTACCCTGCTCGCTCTCTCTCTCTCTCTCTCTCTCACACACACACACACACACTAAACTTAAAAAGAAACTTAACAAAAAAGAAAGTAAACACCCACTCATGATTAAAAAAAAAAAACTCCCTGAAAACTAAGAATAGAGGGGACTTCCTTAATTTGATAGAATTCTACAGCAAATACCATACTTTCTTCCTTGATGTCTCAAAAGAGTCATGGAATAAATGGCAAAAGAAGTAGGAAGGAAAAAATGGTTCTTATTTTCAGATAAGTAGATACATACAGTTTAAAGAATCTACAAACTATAAGAGTAAGATCAACATACATAAATAAACCTAAAAAAGAAAAAAAGAGGCTACCTTGTGGGGCCTTGGAGGAGGTAAGGGTGGGAGAGGAGAGGCCTGGATCAGGGCAGGGGCTGCAGGGAGGGAGAAGACTATGAGGAAGGCCCCAGGAGAGACACTTCCTGCCTGGATTTGGGCATCGCTGGGCCCACATTCTCAGAATTCTCACTTGGTTCACTTACCAGGTTACAGAGGTGATAAAGCTGAGTAGAGACTCTAAAACTTATCTGCATGTCTGAATCTTCTGTAAAATATTTTTTTTAAATAAAGGAAGGCTATATAAAGGTTTCATAGATACAAATATGTTTGCCAAGAACCTCTGAAACTGATAGAGAAGTTAAAGAAAGCTCCCAGAATGTGGAAGGAAGAGGAGGGATGGGAACCAGGACAGTGACATCTAGAGGCGATGAGCGTCACTGCAGGTGGCTCAAAGTTAGGGGCTCATCCAGACCGTTCCTTCTGACACCAGCTGCAAGTTCCGGGAAGGGGGGCAAAACAACCAGTACAGGAGTACAGGACAGGGTGGGGCTGTTAATGTGCTTACAGGTGTATTCGCCTGGAAGTTCAGAAATAGGTATATATTATTTACAATTACCAAGATTGCCAGTAAGCAGTCAAAAATTAAATTAAAATCACTTGTAAGGGCGGCTGGTTGGTTCAGTCAGTTAAGCCGCTGACTCTTGATTTTGGCCCAGGTCACGATCTCACGGTTCATGAGTTCGAGCCCTGGGTCAGGCTCGGTGCTGGTGGTGGGCAGCCTGCTTGGGATTCTCTCTCTCCCCCTCTCTCTGCCCCCCCCCCCCCTGCGCCCCCCCCCCCCCCCCCTTTTTCCCCCCCCCCCCCCCCCGCAAGACAAACAAGTAAATAAAATCGCTTGTAAAAATTGACAGGGGCAAGTACAGGATGCAGAATATGTTATAAAGTCACATAATGGATGGGTGGCAGCAGAAAAATGGAAACATTTATTTTATTTATTTTCAAAAAAATTTTTAATGTTTATTCAAGTTTTGAGAGAGAGAGAGAGAGAGAGGGAGAGAGACAGCAGGAGAGTTGGGGAGGGGCAGAGAGAGAGAGGGAGACACAGAATCTGAAGCAGACTCCAGTCTCCCGGCTGTCAGCACAGAGCCTGTCGCGGGTCTTGAACCCATGAACTGCAAGATGGTGACCTGAGCTGAAGTCGGATGATTAACCAACTGAGCCACCCAGGTGCCCCTATTTTATTTTATTTTATTTTATTTTATATTTGAGAGAGAGCACGTGTGCACTGGAGCAGGGGAGGGGCAGAAAGAGAGAGGGGGACAGAGGATCTGAGGAGGGCTCTGTGCCCACAGCAGAGAACCCAACCGGAGGCTGGAGCCCCTGAACCATGAGACCGTGCCCTGAGCCAAAGTGGAAGGCTTAGCCGACTGAGCCACCCAGGTGCCCCTGAAAACACAATCGTTTTTGAAAAGTCAACTTAGCAAATCAAGAAATGGAGGTATAAGCTTGTTATTTGGCATCATGGGGTTAAACTGGAAGAAATAAATGCAGAAAAGACCAAAAGTGGTTTGAGTAAGAGCAGGCCTGAGGCCGGAGGTAGGGAAGGTGGACTTCTCTGTTTTTCAGTGCACCCCCTTCCGTGTTGCTGAAATCATCCCCCACCCCCCGCCCCCAGCACCACGCCCGCCACGTCCTTATGTTATTCTTCTAACTAAAAGGAAGGAAAGGCAACCAGGTCACCGTGGCTGCTCCGGGGGCTGGTTGCCCGACGTGATGTATAGGACGTTTTCAGAAATTCATTTCGTAATGAGCCCGAGGACGCGTATTGTCCCCCATCAGTTCCTCGGTCTGTGGATGGCTAATAATCACTCCTAGGGAGACCCGCGTTTCCGCACCAAGTCTATGCTTGCGTTGCGTTTCCAAACGATGACAATGCTGAGACTCCTCACTCACATGAATAAGTGATCAGGTAAAGACGTTGTGGGCACAGCCTGTGGCTCAAGCCCCGAGCTCCTTTTGAAGTCCCAAACCCCACAGCGAACACGCCTCGGGGGCTCAGAAGCGGCAGCGCCACCTTAGGGGGAGGCGGGAGGGAGCCTGGCTGGCCCTCGGGGGGCGCTGGGAACGCGCTCAAGGAGCCAGCTTTACCTCTGCCCTGGCTCTGTCCTCTCCCTCCCCCTAGAGGTGCGGCCCCCGCTCTGGACGGCCCTTCCGGGGCGGCCTTTCTCAGCCCCGGCTGCTTGCCAGAATCCACTGGAAGCTTTCGGAAGATGCCCTCCGGGCCGCCCCAGGCCCGCTAACTGACTCGGCCCGGCGCCGGTCGGTAAGGCGCCCACTCCCTGGCGCCGGCGGCCGCGTCCCCATTGCTCCGGCGGGGACGCCGAGGCGTCGAGGGGCGGGGCCTGCGGCGGCTCCGCGGCCAAAGATCCTTCACCCCTCTTCCCCCCGCAGTGTACCACTGGGCGGAGATGCGGGCCAAGATGCGCCTCATGGGCTTCAGGGCGGAAGCCGTCAAGCCGCTCAATGAGGACGCGGCCGCCGAGCTGGGCGCCGAGCTGCTGGGAGAGGCCACCGTCTTCCTCGTGGCCGGCGGCTGCCTGGTGCTGGAGTACTGGCGCCACCAGGCGCACCAGCGGCGCAAGAGGAGCGAGCGGCTGACCGCCTGGGAGGCGATGCGGGACGAGGTGGGCCACCTGGCGCTGGCGCTGGAGGCCCTGCAGGAGCAGGTGCGCGCGGCGCCTGCGCAGAGCGCGCTGGAGGAGCTGCAGGCGCAGATGCGAGAGGTGCGCGCCCAGCTCTGCGCCCGGGACCCGCCGTCCGCCCCCCGAGCGACGCCCGAGGAATAGGGGGACTGTAGGGCCCCGGTCTTCGATGTGGCTGCTGTCGGGGCTGTGACGACTCTGACATGGCCTTCTGTCCACACGGTCCGTTGAGGAACCTGCCCAGCTGATTCCACCTGGTCCCTTTCGGGGCGGAAGGGAGGCTGGACTGGGGCTGATCCAGCCAGGCTTTTGGTCGGCCGCCTCCCTACTAACCTGGCCGGAGGTACCTTCCACAGGGACTCTGTTCCAACAGGAGTCCCTTTGTCCTATCCACCCCCCCCACCCCCCGCCATCTCTCCCCCACCCCCACCCCCAGGCCCAGTCCACGGGTTTAACACTTTGTAATGGAAAGAGATCGTGTTCCATTGGATCCCACCCACCCGCTACTAGGTGGGCCGGCGAGACACGTGGACCCAGCCAGCTCATTCTGTCACACTTCCACTTATCTGAGTAGAGCCCCCCCCCCCCCATTACACCAGAACGCCCTTTCCCCCTTCTTCATTGGTGCAGACCATTGTAAAGAAAAGGCAAGCTCCCAGGGGGTTTACAGACCCGGTCACTTTCCATCTACCTCACTTTGGAGGGGACAGAGAAGGATGGGTCTTGGAGGGCCTTCTGCCCAGTGGGTCACCCTGTGGCTCCTGCCTTCAGTCCACCAACCACTCGTACCTCAGCAGGTCACCCCCTCAAGTGGATCATTCCAATAGATACCCCCCCGCTTTAGTCTGTGGCATAACCCATGGTACAGGGTCTCCCCACCGCCTGTGGTCTGTTCCAACAGGACTTGGTCCTCTGGGACAGAAAAATTGGTCCTGCCTGGGGATGGGCCATTCTGTGTTGGTCTAAGCCTCTGTGTACCTGAAGTTCTGGACCTCCTGTTGTCCTTTTCCACTGTCCTTCCCTGCTAGCCCTTCACAGGGACCCACCCAGTCCCCTGCTACATGGGTCACTTGTCACATCCCATCCAAGCCTGCTCTCAAGTACTCAGGGATTCCTTCTTCCTTCTTGCCTTTGGACTGATCGCCCAGCCCACCCTCACCCTCCTTCACGCAGTGGGACCACCTGCCCCTCAGCTCTGAAGTCCTCCACCCCCATCCGAATGGAATATTCCAACCAGGCAGGGTTTTCTACCCCACCTACCCCCTGCCAACCCATTGAACCACTGAAGGGGGTGTGTGTGAGCTCTGTGACTTCTGAATTCTATTTTTTTTCAAGACTGTAAATATTTTATAATTAAAGGAGCTCTGGGGTAAAGAAGTCATCTTTAAGAATGTGTCAGAGAACCATGACGTACATCTACAAAATGGGTACAAGGCTCACTGAAATTAGGAGAGAAGCTGGGAGGAGTCCCACAGGAAGGGCAGAGTCATCCCGTAAGCCCTTTCCCAGATGGGGAAACTGAGGCCCAGGGGTAGCAAAGGGACTTGCCCGATGCCACACAGTCAGTGAAGGACCATGCTTAGCTTTCTCTACGGTACTGAACTGTTTGGTGCAGGGGGGAAAGGAATGAGGAGGCTGCCCAGAAGAGGCTTGGGGACAGGAGGAGGCTGAGAGGGTATTGAGACCACCCAGGCTGCAGGAGCCCTGTGGCAACTGGAACAGGTGCAGGGTGGGAAGGAGGAAGAGGAGGGGAAGGGAGTTTGCTGGGGGAGGGGCACATCCCCGTCTTCATCAGAGCGGCCCTTCAAATCACTCCAGAAACCTTAGCATTTATAAAAACTGGCAGATTTATTCCGTAGGGGCCAATTTTTCAAGAAGCTAAAGGTGAAGGTGGGAGAGGGGAGGTTTCCTCCCCTTTTCCTTTCTCCCTCCTTTTATTTTCCCCAGGGGGTAAAAATGGCCTGGCCCCCAAAACCTACCCAAATAAAAAAACAAAACAAACAAAAAAAAAAACAAAACTGAGGTTCCAAAAAGTTACAGCATCTTAATTCCTCATAGAAAAGGGGAAGGAGCCAAAGGGAAGGGAGTTCCCTGGGGTGGGGGGGTGGAGGTGCCCCCAGCCTGGTGGGACACACCCCCCCCTTAAATAGCTGCCCCAAATGGGACAAGCCTGGGGCACAGCATTTAAAAACTCCCCATACCCCATTTTATCAAAACCAAAGAGAAAAAAAAATTTCCCTTTCCCCCCCAAAAAACCTAAATATATATATATTTTTTTTTCTTAAAAAAACAAAAATTCGAAGGCATTAAGCGTTAAAGTGAATCTAGAACAAGGGAATGTGAAATTCCCTCCTTCCTCCCCCCTTACCGTGGGGTTCATTGGTACATCCCCAGCGGAGGAACCAGCCCCAAGGAGAGGGGAAGGACCAAAGGGAGCAAAGGGTGGGGGCCTCCCCAGCCAATCAGCAGCCAGTATGGGTGTGGGCACGGTGCCAAGGAAGCCACACCCCCTTGGAATTTTCCAAGTAGGATGGGGAGCGGGGACATCGCATTCCTGTGTAGTCTTCAGCCAATTCCAAGTCAAGTTGAGGCAGGGAAAGCAGGGTGACAGGCGGGGTGTGCAGAAAGGACATATGGGATTTTCGGGAGCCCTGTGGTCAGGGGGAACCCCGCTTCCTCAGCTCCTGGACAAATGCTGGAAGGAAACAAGGGGCAGAGGTCAGGGGCGGAGCCTCTTCCCCCTTCCCTTCCAGAACAGGGCTCTCTGCAAGGGATGCCTCCAAAATAGACATTTAAAATTTAAAAAACCGCCTCACCTTCAATGATTTCCTCTTTCACTTTCTGCAGTTCCTTCCTCACCTCTTCCAGAAGCTCCTGGAAATAATGGGGTGTAACCAGTCAGGAAGGGTACCTGGACTTGTAGAAATGAATCCTCCCTTTCTTAATGACTGAAGGGCCAGAGGAATAAGGTTCAAGGACCACACACACACACACACACACACACACAATGACATCACTGATAAAGCCATAGAGTGACTGGAGAATTCTAGGGGAAAATTCTGGATCCTTGGAGCCAGATGAAAAGTACTGGAGAACATCCAGTACCGGGGTTGGCAAATACATTCCAGTCTCCTGCCAATTCCAGTTGGTGATGGATGGCTGGGGCTGGTGTGCTGGAAAGGACTCTGGGTACTCCTCAGGAAGGAGCGCAGTGATAGATTAGTAAGGTCTGTCCGGGCACTGGCAGAGGAGGCTGTGGTTTCAGTGTCCTCCCGACCCGATTGAATCCCTCCATGTCTCGGGTTGGAAAACGGAGGTTTCAGAGGCTTTATCATGGAATCACAGGGCAGGCCAGCGGCAGCGTTTGGACCCAGATCTCCTTGTCTTCCCGTGGCCCCTTTCTAGCCCCCGATTCTCACCCCTGGCCCCTCCCCTGAGCTACCTGTTTCACTCTCTCCAGGTCTGACTCATCACTGGAGCTGGGCGTAGAGGGGTGGGCCTCGGAAGTGGTCACGGAAGACGAAGACTTCATCCTAGGCGAGTAGGTGTGGTTTGTAATAGAAATGAGGTTAGAGAGAGGGTTCGTCTCCCCTGCTTCCCCTTCCAAGGGTCACATGGTGTTCCTTCCTACAAAGTGGGCAAATCCGACTATTTACGGGGGGATGGGGCCCCAGCATTGATGGCCCACCTTGGCAAGGTTGTGCTGTTCTTTTCCCAGGGTCTCCGCACAGATTCTGGGGGAAAGACAACGAATCGGGAAGATCAGGGGCAAGGAAGGTCCTGCCTCAATCTCCACCCCCTAGCTTCATCAGCCCCTGTTCAAAGAACCGTCTCCGGAGACCACAATCCCCAGCAGTGTTGGCACAGACTCCCCCATGGAGGGGAGGGGGCGGGAGGGGCGTTCCGGGTGAGAACAGGGCATCCTGACCCATAGCTCCTGTGGCCGGACGGCTCACTCACCACTCTGGGCTGGGACTCTAGCCTCTGGCTCCTCCTGCTGGTGGGAAATAAAACTGTCATGAGACGGGAGGCTCGTTCTCCTCCTCCAGCTTCAAACCCCGCCCATTCCTAGCACACCCCCACCGCCCTCCCCAGTATCCCTACCCGAATGGTACAGCCTAAGGTGCACGTGGCAGGAAGAGCCCCTAACTCACATTGGCAGATTCATCCTTGGGGGGTTTCTCCCCAACTTGTGTGGCTTTCCTTCTGCAGGAGGGACAGGCAAAAACAGATGGCTTCAGCCCTCCCTCAGCCACTGGGTAGTTCTTAACCAGAGTTCTAGAAAGGTGGATTCTAAGGCGTAGAGTTCTGGAATTCTCTAAAACTTGAGTTTTAGAAGTTAAAGAGAGCGCTGTTCTCCAGCTGAGGTGCGGGCCTCACACTGCTCCCATCTGGGAAGCACAACGCGCTAAGGGTGGAGGGCTCTCTGTCTTCCGCTGCTTGGGATTCTAGGAATCTGAGTGTCCAAGATGCCCAGGCAGGATCTCCTAAGGGGAGACCTCCTGAGGTCCTAGAATTCTGGGTTTTAGAACATTCTAGAGGCTACCTGGGTGGTTGCAAACCTCAGCCATCTCAGGAGAATGGAATCTCCAGCATGAGATCCCAAACCTGGCTGTCAAAGAGGGAACTTTCACCCAAAGAAACAAACGCATTGGGAATCTGAGCCCTCCCCCAACCCGGCCCTACTGAACTGGAATCTCCAGGTGATGACTGCTGGTCTCGGGACGCCTTCCCAGAGCTTTCCAAGGCACTGACTGCTCCAGGCTCCAGGCTCAGGCTCACCTCCGGGCCAGCATGGCGTTCATTTCTTCCATCAGCCCCCCGCCCGTGCTCCGGCCGCTGTCTGCTTTGGGGGCTGAGGGCCCCGCTGAGGCCTCCTCCTGCTGGAGAAATTACAAAGAGGAGGGGGCTTTATGCGCAGGCCTCTTGCCCCCCCCCCCCCCCCCCCCCTGCCACCCCCCCCCCCCCCCCCCTCCCCAGGGCAACTCTGGCCTCATTCCATTATCCCATCAGGGCCCCGTCACCCCACATCCTGCGGGACCTGGCCCCCTCACCTTGCTGACTTTCCTGAGTTTGGCTCCGGCAATGGCGGCCGCAAGGCCGGGGGCCCCAGTTCCGCCACCACTGGGGCCTTGTGCTGTGGGGAGAGGGGGCGCAGGGGGCGGGCCTCCCCCTGCTCCGTGCCCTGCGGCCGAGACCCCTGAGGGGGACACCCCAGGAGGTGGGGGGGGACCCGGAGGAGGGGGAGGCCCTGGAGGGGGGGGGCGGCCCCCCAGCTGGAGGAGCAGGTGGGCCTCCTGAAAGAAACAGAGAAAGAGGGTGCTAAGAGAGAAGCCTCGCCCCTCGCTGTCCAGCTGGCCCACCCCCTCCTCTGGGGAGTCCCGCCTCCACGTCCCCCCCAAGGCCACCACCAAGCACTCACCTGCATTGGAGACCCGGCGCTCCATGTGCTCCGGCGGGCCCGGGGGCTGCCTGAGAAGGGGCGACAGAGCTGCTATCACTCGGGGTCCCCGAGGATGGCCAGCAACCTCTCGGCTTCTCTCTCAGGTCTCCGGGGGGGGCTGGCTGCCTTCCTCCCCCGGGGGCCCAGGAAAGAGTTGGGGGGAAGGGCAGGGACAGGGAGACCCAGACGTGAGGCTTCTAGTCATCAGACCGTCAAGAACGTTTGAATCACAAAATGCCCAAGATCTTTTAAAACGACCGACTTGTGGACTCTGGGAATGTAGGGACCAGGATTTGACGGGGTCAGAAGGTGCTGCAACCCTGGGTGTGGGAACTTCTCGAACTCTCCAGGAGGTGGGGTTTTCTGAAAGCCCTTCATTCTTAGCCCCCTGGGAGTAGGAACATTGGGGAAACAAAGTGGGAGAGTGCCGGACTCTGGGAGTCAGGGGTTCTGGAACATCCTAGAACGCTGGTGGTGGTAAGGTTCCCCACCCAGGGGCTGGCCCCACCTTTTCTGCTGTTCCACCTCCTCTGGGGCAGGACCGTTCTGGACAGACCAGGTGGAAGGTGCTGCTGGTGGTGGCGGTGGTGGAGGCCCCCCTCCTGGAAGGTGAGAGTGAAAGGGTGGTGAGTCAACCCTGGAACTCGGCCCCACCCAGCAGCTCTCTCGCTCAGCTCTCCCAGGAATCTCGCCCGGAGGCTCTCGCTTCCTTCTTCCTCCAGGACCCCGACCCTCGGGCTGGGGTGTGGGTTGAAGGTCCCCCCACCAGCCTCCCTTGACAGAACTGGTTGGAGCCGGGTGCTGTGATGATGCCCAGCGAGGGCAGCGATGCCCATGGGGCCGTCACCTACCCCGTGTCTTGCGGACCAGAGTTTGCACGAACCCCGCCAATTCGGGCTGATTCCGGCGTCCAGGTTTTTAACCACCGTCACCGCCACTCAGACCCCAGCCCAAGAATGCCTTTCCCAGAAAGGTCGAGAGCCTCTTCCTCACCAGCCTCCAAGCCTCTGGTTCCCACAACCTGAACCACCCACCGTCTTTTTCTGTGCCCCCAGACGGGCAAGCCCTTCCCCCGCTGGCACTGAGGTTGCCCCGGGAAGCGAACCCCTCTGCCATCGGGGTATCTGAAGTGCTACGGTGGCCGCCCCGGACGCCGGTCTCCTCAAGCCCTGCTCCTCAGTGTATTGTCTGTGCACTGGCAGCCCCATATCCACCGGGGCGCTTACTACAAATGCAGGGGCGCAGGCCCCACCCCAGCTCACCTGAACTGGAACCCGCCTCTACCTACACACCCGGGGCGGGGGGGGGGGGGGGGCGGGTCCACGTTTCACACTGATCAGAGGTCTTTTTCTTCATAGCGATGCCAGAAAACTAACCGATGACGTATCACTACAATGGGCACCTAGTGAAAGGGCACAGGGAGCCTTCTGGGGCCTGGAAGTATCTCCGTCTTGATCGGGGAGGCGGTCACCTGGGAGTCCCGCGTTTTACACATGGGTGCACGTAGGGCACAGAGGGGCCCGTGCAAAATCCTCACCGTAGAATCTCCACGGTAGCGGTGAGTTAGCAATGAATGAGAATGGGGCTAATTTGGGGCGCCTGGGGGGCTCAGTCGGTTGGGCATCTGACTTCAGCGCAGGGCGTGATCTCACGGTGTGTGGGTTCGAGCCCCGGGTGGGGCTCTGTGTGGACAGTTCGGAGCCTGGCGCCTGCTTCCGATTCTGTGCCTCCCTCTCTCTCTCTGCCCCTCCCCGGCTTGGGCGCGCTCGCCCTCTCGACAATAAATAAATAAACATTTAAAAAATGGGGCTAATTTGAGAGCGGTAAAGTGGCAGGCCTCAGCGGTCCCCTCTGCCCAGTTTCGAACCTTCCAATGCCTCTAGGGCGCTGGCCATGCCCGCGGCGAACTGTGCTGCGTCCTCCTTGCTCCCGAAGTTGAGGCCCCAGACCTGGCGGGCGTCGCGCCACTGGTGGAAGCTGGGGGTGGCCTGGTTATACTTGATACCCCGGACGATGGCACAGTTGATGACCACCTTGGCAGGAGGGGAAAGGCGGGTGAGGATGCTGGGGGCAGCGGTGGGGGGCAGAGCCCGCACAGGAAGAGGGAGAGGGAGGCGGAGGCTTCACCTGCTGGTCTGGCTGCATCTTCCAGCCGACAACCCGGAAGGAATTGGCCGTGGGGTTGTGGTAGATCTGGACGCGGCTGAAAGCCTGGGGCCCCGTGCCTGCCGGCACCCATCGCTTGTTGATGTCATCGTAAAGCATCACGGTGGCCCAGCTGGAGCAGATCACGGTCTCACTGCGGGGTGGGGGGGAAGGAGAAGGGCAGGTTAGCACAGCCGAGCACGGGCCCCACCCTCCACGGGCTGGTCACCTCCATCTGGGTCCCCCGGGGAGATGTGGAGATTCACAGCGTATGAGGGGGAGACAGGCCTGCAGGGAGACCGAGGCAGAGACTGAGAGAGAGAAGCAGACAGGTGGGACAGAGACAGACTGAGTGGAAGGGAGACAGACAAAGAGGCCAACTGGGAATGTGAGGGAGAGGAAGAGTCAGACGGATAGACGGCAAGAGACAAATGTACTGACGGATGTGGGGAGACGGGTGAGGGAGGGAGAGCCAGAGACAGAGAGACAGGCGGAGGGAACAAATGGGAAGACAGGGGCTGGGGAAAGAGACAGACAAGCACCTAGTGAGTGAGGAGAGACAGGCAGACAGTCCGAGACAGACGGACGGAGATTCAGGGGAGCGGGTAAGAGTTGGACACGGGGGCTCAGGAGAAGCAGGACAGGGGGGACCCGGCAGGAGCTCTGCGCAGCACTGGGGACCAGCCCCCGCCCTGTGCTCTCAGACCCGGTTTCCCTGTCTCCGCCAGGGTGCTTGACCACCCCCCTCCCCCACAGCCCTCACTCCCCGGGCTCCGGCCAGGGGAGGAAGCGGAGGCTCAGGGAGGGGAAGGGTGAGGTCTGCAGTGGGCGGAACATGGACGCTAGATCCCAGGCTCTTCCGCCCCATCCATCCGGCCCCCGGGCACCAGCCGCCATCAGCAGACGCTCCCTGTTCTCTCAAGCCTATGTCTTGGGCAGTGATCCAGACAGCCCCGGCCCCACCCTCTAGGGCAGTAGACAGTCCTGTCCAGGGACAGTGCCGGCCCAAGGCCAGGCTTGGGGTGCTCAGAAGGAGCACCCGCCCTGGCCTGGGGGTTAGGGAGGACTTCCTGGAGGAAGTGACATCTGACTCAGCTTTGGCAGGGAGGAGTCAGGACACCGGTTCTGAGTTCAGGATCTGATATTCAGAGACGTGGGTTCAAATGCTCCCTGAGACGCCTACTCCATGTGACTCAGGCCAGCACCTTCCCACCCAGGTACTCGTCTTCCTTGCCTGCAAACTGGGGAAATGACAGTCCCCACCTCCTGGGGCAGTGGGAGGAGTAAGCGAGTCTGGGCACAGACAGCCCTTGGCAGAGTGCCCGGCACGTACTGAGTGCTTAGTAACTGTCAGCATCCCTTTCACGGCACCCTGAACGGACACCCCTGGGGAGTCAGACGGCCACATCTCCCCGGAGCCCCCATCAGTCCTGGAGAGGTCCCATGCCCCCTCCCCCAGTGAGGGAACTCAGGCTCCCAGACGGGAAGTGACTTGCCCAAGGTCACACACAGACCAGAGGGAAGCACTGGTCCCCACCCCGCCCCGCCCCACCCCCAGCAGACTTTTTCCTGAAAAGAGGAAGTTGGTGGTCAGGGGTTTCCGGGGAGATAAATTATACTTGGCAATGGTGCTGCCTCTGCCACGGCTGGGGGCTGGGGCGTGACGCTGACGTTGTAAAAGACAGGGCAGGGAAAGCCCCTCAGCAGGCCCAGGCCCCGGTTCCTAGGCCAGGAAGCTGAGCCCCCCGTTCCCCCTCGCACGTTTACGTAATCGCAGCGCCGCCCTCCCATCGGGCACTAGAGCCGGTCAGGCGCTCTAAGCCCTTTGCAAAGGGACACCAGTTTTATGCCCACGGCAGCCCTCCAAGACGGGCACTATTTTCTCTTCATTTTGCAAGTGAGGACTATAAATGGAGGCCCAGAGAGGTGGAGTGACTTGGCCACGATCACACAGCTGGTAAGCAGCGGAGCAAGGACTTGAACCCCCGCCACCTGGCTCTCAAGTCCGCGGTCGTAGCCACCGGGGAGACTGCGTGGGCCCCACCCAAATATCAGGTGCTGTTTCCAGACAAGTGCGGCCTCGGGGACTGTTTCTGGCTCCCGCTGCCCCTGGCAGAGCAGGGTTAAGGCCTCGCCCACACCTGCCACCCACACCCAGGGCAGACTCTGGCCAGGCGCCCGGGGCTATGGTTGCCACTCCACCCTGCCTGCACTTTGCTCTCCCAAGCAGCCTTGCCCTGCTGAGTCTCTGGCCCGGCTGGAGAAGCGGGGAGTTGACCCTCTCCAGGCCACAGCGTCCCCGTGAACAGCAGAAGGACCTTATTGAAACACAAGTCGGGTCGTGGCCCTTCTCTTCTCGGAAGCTCCCGCGGCTCCCGCAGAATAAAAGCCAACTTCTCTCTGTGGCCTGTCTGATCCGGGTTCATCTCTGATCTCATCCCTTCCCTCCCTCAAGCTCGCTGTGCCGGCCCCACTGCTCTGTTCCAGCCCCGCAGTCGGGCCCTCCTTCAACATGCCAGACACATTCCTGCCTCGGACCTGTGCACTTCCTCATCCTGGGTTCTCATCTCCTTCAGGTCTCCCCTTAGATGTCACCTCTTCCGGGAAGCCCTCCTCAACTACTCCGTCTGGAAAAACTCCTCCCTCTCATCCCATGTTCCCTGTTTCTCAGCAGGGATCCTACCTGACAGATCCCTGTCTCCCCTACCAAACTGTCAGGACAGCAACTCTTTTCATCTCTGTTCACCGCTGTGTCCCCACAACTTATGTACCTGGCACGTAATGGACGCGCAATTGTTGCCAATTCACCAAGTAGTTGTTGATCGTTAAAGGGAAAACTCTTAACGAAGGCGCCCACCTTTATGGGTTAGCCTGCGTCCCAGACACTGTTGTAGGTACAGAGCCCCAATTTGCCCAATGAGCCTTGGGACATGGGCTCTGGTGCTTTACCCGTTTTACAGATGAAGCACTACGGGCACAGAGGGGTAAAGACACTTGTCCCAGGTCATTTGGCAAGTTAAGCGGAGGGGCTCCTGTCTGTACCCTAGCCTACCCAAGTTCTTAGTCTCATTTAAAGAGGAAACAGCTAAGCTGAATTTTTTTAAGAGGCAAGGTATAAAGAGGTGCATATCAGAGGTTTAAAAAAAAAAGGTGACAGGATATAAATACATCTGCACACAGGGTGGTGAGGTGATATGGGCAGGGGCTGCTTCTCAGGAGACTAACCACGGCCAGAGGGCCCCTGGGGGCCTGAGGAAGGATGGGAGGAAATGGACGTTTAGGACGGTTTACCCTTTTGAATTGCTTATTTCTTTTTTCTTTTTCAACCCTGGGCTGGTGTCACCTATAAGACGCTGCTTCGTTACTCAAGTTCAAAAAATAAAACTGTAAACCAGGCAAAAAAAAAAAAAAAAAAAAAAGCTGGAATGGAAAATCCCACAGCCCGGGCAGCAGGGAGTGAGTTTGAAACGGAGTCCGCCTGATTCCCCCAGTCTCCCGGGGTCTCGCACCCTTGATCTGACACGAGAGAGCCTTAAATCCCAGCCAGCCCAGGACCTATACCTTCCCATAAGTCCCTACATTCTGGAAAGTGCTAACATGTGGTGGATGACAAAGGGCTCAAGTCACCCCCGTGCTATGTGGCTTCACCTCTCTGAGTTGCAGTTTCCAGCCCTGGAAACCGTAACTCACCGGGTTTGCTGTAAGGATTCAAAGAGATAAGAAAAGCCCAGAACTCAGGACCTGGGACTTGGTACTGGCTGAACAAGGGAGTCAGAACAGGAGGAAGAGGGCTCCCCATCACTGAAGGCAACCACGCATAGTCACTCTGGTTTACTCAAGCCTTCCAGATTAGAGGCTTGCCCTTCCCTCCCCTGCTTCATTCCCCCCTCAAGATTCACCCCACAGCCTCCTTAAACCATAAAACTTGGAATCCAGTCCCCCCAGGCACATACCGCCTTTCCAAACTACAAACCTTGGAAGCCATCCTGGATGAGGAACCAGGTCTGTGGGCTTGTGTGGGTTCATTCTAGTCCCTCCTCCCCCAAAAGCCTCAGTTTCCCATAAACGAACAGGAAGAAAGGGTTCTTTTTGCTTCTCTGCATTATCTTAAGTGTTCATACAGCAAAATCACGTTACTTGTATTTTTTTTTTTTTAAGAGCATTAAAAGCCCTGAGACGGCCTTGAGTTCAAATCCAAAGTTGCCTACTTCCACAGACTTTAATAGGTGATTTACTTAAACTCTCCGTGCCTCGGTTTTCCCATGGAGGGGGGCAGTCATAATACAGTGCCTGGCACTGAGTAGATGTCTGATCAAATGGTCTCATTATTTAAAAAAAAAAAAAAAAAATTTAATGGTAATAATAATTACCATAACTGGAAGAAGAAAGAAATGGACCCAAATACTTGAGTCCCTTCTGCCCCGAGACTCTCAGACCTCTGCCCCCTTTCTCCGCCTTCCCAGAATTCCAGCTGAGTCTCCGACACAGCACTCAACAAATATTTGTCAAACTGGGAGAAAAAGAACTATATCTTGTAATTTTCCATTTTTTAAAAAAATTTTAATTTTTTTAATTTTTTTTTTTTTTTTTTTTTTTTTTTTTTTTTAATTTTTGAGACAGAGAGAGACAGAGCATGAGCAGGGGAGGGGCAGAGAGAGAGAGACACAGAATCTGAAGCAGGCTCCAGGCTCTGAGCTGTCAGCACAGAGCCCGACGGGGGGCTGGAACTCAGACTGTGAGATCCTGACCTGAGCAGAAGTCGGACGCCCAACCGACTGAGCCACCCAGGAGCCCCGGAATTTTCCGTTCTAACATCCTCTCTTCAGACTGCCCCCGAGACTCTCCCAGCCAAACCAGACAGAAATCAGAAGATCCCAGTCCCCTCCCTTCCATCTACCCTGCCTATCAATTTCTGATGGATCTGGGGCCAGGCCTGTCTCTCCATGAGCCTCAGTTTCCCCAGCTGCCCTCAGGCAGAGGCATGGGTCTTTTTGAATGCTAGCGGTCCTGGGAGAGGGGGCACGGCCCAGGAAGTTGGGTGTGGCCATCAGCAGAGAAGACCCCCCCTCCCCCCCCCGGAGGTGGGACACGCTTTAGTTCAACTTCTGCCCCCACCCCCCAGGAGGTGGGAGGTTTGGCCGCATCCAACAGTAGGGGGGGCCCTGTGGGAGGACCAAGGCCTCTGGGACTGGGGGAGGGGGGTGGGAGGCCGGCCCAGACGCTGCTCCTGCCCTTTTACGGTCTCACAGTGAGTGAGGCAGCACTAACTCGGACATCCGCCATCCGCCTTCCACGGGCCTGGGACCGGAAACGCGAGGGGGGGGCAAGGGGCGGGGCTGGGGGGGGGCAGTGGGAGAGGAGGGTCCCCCGGGAAGAGGGTGAGGGAAGAGAGCCTGGCTCCCGAAAGAAGCCCCCTCTCCAGGGCAGACCTGGAAGAGACGTTGCTACAGTGGGGGTAGGCAGGAGACCTTGAGGGTGTCTGTGGGTTTCCCCCTTGCTCCAAATTTTCCTACAAGCACTTTCACATGCGGAGGGGACTCTCTAACGGTCACCAACAGGAATGCCACTCGTAATGTCAGAGGGCAGGGGCATGGGGAACGTGAGGGAAGTGGGAGGACGTGGGCACCAGGGGGTTAATCCCCAGTCGTCCCAGGGGCCTCCCCCCTGAAGCCGGGGGCTTTGGGGGCAGGAAGTCCCCGAGAGAGTGGAGGAAGGGAGATAGTATTGTCAGGCTCAGGCCCCAAGGGAGAGATTATGGGGGGCCGGGGGAGGGGAGAATGGGGGGAGGGTCTACTCCGGTCCCCCAGCCCACACCGGCCCCGCCCTCAGGTGAGCCCAGGAGTTCTCAGGGAGGCCCAGGTAAGACAAAATCCCCAGGTCCTTTGGGCCCCCCCCCACCCCCAGGATTAAATTCCTGGGAAGAGAGCTGGAGCTGTCTTGGAAGCCTGGGTCCCAGGGGGAGAGGGCTGTGACCTTGAGGCTTCACAGCGTGCCCCCTCCAACCCAACAGCTCCGGATGGCCAGGAAGGGGGGCGGTGGTGAGAGCAGGGGGAGGCGCGTGGCGGTGGGGAAAGCAGCCGGCCCACTGCGCTCCTTGCCCGCCCCCCCACACCAGCTGTCTCGACAGGTGAGTCAGGAAGACAAAGGCCCCTCTTCCCCCAGCTGCCGCGCCCCCTCCCTCCCCAGGACCGCGCAGGTGGGGGCGAGGGGCCGCCCTTCTGGCCCCGGGCCCGGGAGCCGCCCTCCGCGGGGAGCGCTCGGGCTCGGTCCTAGGCACAGCTTGCTTAGAGCTGAATGTGGGTGGGGAACGGCGGGGGTGGGGAGTCCCAACCAGACCCCTCGAGGCTGCGCCTGGGTCTGTGGGCTCGCCCGCACCAACCTCCACAGGAGGATGAGGGCCCCCCAAATTCGGGGGGGGGGGTGAAGCACCCCCGAAGTTAAGCGAGGTCCCACTTGAGAAGGCTTTTTCTAGAGTCATGTAACGAGAGACCCCCCCCAAACCAAGGTCTACGTCTCGAATCTCTCTTCCAGGTTCCAGGGACCCCCAAAACCAGTCCCCACCCCAATCCCTTCTGGAGCCCCAGTTGAGGTTGTGGGGGGTGGTCTGAGCCCTGCCTAAATCCTGGCCTCCACGCAGGGAGTATCTGCCAACTTGGAGGTTCTCTGAAAAAGTCTTTAAGAAATTCGGGAGTCCTCCGAGCGCCCCCAAATCTGAGGGCTCCCAGGAGAACCTCAGCGGCACCACCCCGAGCCTTAGGAGTCACGGCGAAGTGGTCAGTAACTGGAACTCGTCCAAGGGGGCTCGGCCTCAAATCCGAGGCCCCCAGTGCCCTGTCCCCAAATTCCAGCCCGGAGCAAGCTGGGGGAGGGGGACAAAGGCGGGGCGAGGAGCCCGCGCGGAGCGCGGAAGGGTTTGGAGGCAGTTCGAGGCTCACCTCATGGCTGCTCAGCGGGCGGGCGGCGCACCCACGGGTGGGTGCTCCCGGGGCGCCCCTGGCTCAAGGTTCAGGGGTTCGGGGCTGGCTCCAGGTTCTGCTCAGTCTCCCCCAGGGTCCCGCCCCATAGAGTCCGGCTTCCTGGGGGGAACGTGGACGGGACCGGGCCGGGTCCTCAGGCGCCTCCTCCCTCTGGAGGTTTGGTCGGGGGTCCCTGCGGCAGAAAGGGGGTGCGGCGTCCCGTCCCCGGCGCGCCCCCTCGGCCGGCGGCGGGTACAATGTTACTCTTACTACTGTACTTCTCTTCGCTACATTTCGTTCCAAAATTCCACTCCCCGCACCCACAATGCCCTGCGCCTTAAAGGGGCCGCGGACACCTCAAGGCAGTTTGGGGGGGGGGGTGAAGGGCGCTTAAAAGGGCAACGCGGAACCCTAGACTTCCGCTGTTTACCTCTTCCCCAACGTTATTGCATGGGGATGCATGCCGAGGGTCGCCCCCAAATTACGGGGGGAAGTTTGGTGGAGGGTAAGTGTTCCTTCCTGGATCCCTCGTTCTCTCCCACGATGGAAATTCCTAGGAGGATCTTAATGGGGACACAATTTCTTCTCACCCTCCCCTTCGACTTCTCCATTTCTTCACATTCTGCTTAATGGAGGGGGCGGGGGGAGCGATCTGGTTAATCCTAGATTCACTCAAATTTTCTCCCTTAAAGGCTACCTTCAGACTCCCAAAGTTCCCTTCTCTGCCAATTTATGAAGGGTTCCTGCGGGTGAACCCCTTCCCCAGCACAGACGGGGGCGATGGGCCTGGAGGGCCCCATCCCTCTCACCGCCCCCCGCCCGCCCCAGGAAGGTGAGGAGGAAGTGGGCCGAGGGGGCGCGGCCGGCCGCTGACTCACAGCAGCGGGGTGGGGGTGGGGGGGGTGCGGCGCTGGACCTGGGTGGGGATAGGACTCCCGGTTCCTGTGTGGATAAAGCCCCTGGCCCCCTCCCCACGCACGCCCCGCCGTGACTCAGTTTCGCCCGCAGAGGATGGCGGGATCATCCAGCAAATGGAGGGCGCGGAGGCAGGGGCACCCACCCTAGTGCTAGCTTCTGGGAACCCCCTCCCCCACGCGCCGGCTTGGGGCTCAGCCCCGACACCCTCCCAGGCTTCCGCAGCAGGTCCCGCAGGCCCCGCCCCACGTGACGCCGCTAGTGGTCACGCCCCTCCCGTAGAGCGCCACCTGGCCGGGGTGAGGTGCCTTAGGCGTGGGCAGGATGCCTGGGAAATCATCGGTTCAACGGTTACAAATGGGTAAACTGAGGCCTGGAGGTAAGGAATAAATCTGGTCCATAGCCGTCTTGTCTTGCCTGAGCCCTCAGAACCTACAGTGGTGTTTGGGTGCAAGGTATGAGTGTAAAACCAACGATTCTCGGGGCCCAGCCGACTAGATGAGGGAATCGGCTTTCCCAGCCTTTATGCTAGCCTGGTCCCCTCTACCCGGACGCTGTGCTGACCTCCCTCACCTCATCCTTCGAGGCCATGCTCTGACAGATTTCATCTCTGAAGAACTGAGTAATCTTCCCTTCTCTACCCCGCTCTGTGAGATCTTGAACGCTGATCCGTCTAGGTTATAATTATTTCCCACTGTGTCTCCTAAGCTGCGAATTCTTTGGGGGCAGGGGTGGACTTGGTCAGTTTCTGCCTCACTCAATCCAGCCAGGCCCAGAACAGCAGCTCAACACATATTGATCCAACAGAATGGGAACCCTCGTTCTGTGTGACCTAGGGCAAATTTTTTCTCCTCCTGAGTCTCAGCTTTCCCATCTGTGAAATGGGAGGGGTAGCGCTTCTGTGTGCCGCCTGCAAACTTTTCTATAAAGGTCCAAATAGCAAATAACATGCCTCATCTTGAAAATGCCAGGTTCCATCCTGTTTCTAGGCTTTTGCCCTGGCTACTCCTTCTGTCTCGGAACACTGTTCCCTGGGATATTTGCATGGCTGGCCTGTTCTCTGTCATGTCTCTGCTCATGCTCAGTTGCCCCCTTCTCAGAGATCTTCCCTGATCCCCCTGTCTAAAAACCCAGGTGGAAAATTGAGTGGCTATGGGGTAGGGTAGGGGACCGAGAAAGACTTTTCATTGTATGCCATTTTGTACCCTGTGAATTTTGAACCAAGTGAACTTATGACCCATTCAAAAATTGAAAAACCAAAGTAGCCCCCCTCCCCCAGACATCTTATCACCTTGCCCTGTTTTATTTTCCTCGGGACACTTATCAGTGTCTAAGATGATATATCAATTCTCTTGTTCGCTGTCTTCCCACACACTAGTTGGTGGGTCCGTCAGGGGTGGGAATCTCAGTGGTTCTGCCTGGGTGATGGCTGTGAGCCGGGTCTTACACACAGCAGGTACCCAATCCATATTTGCCAAATGAGAAGACAAATAATGTTGTTGTTTTCTACAAGAGAAATTTATTTTGAGTTATATAATTAAAATTTAATAATACTCTCCCCAATCTCCCCCTAAAACATGAAAAATAGGAAAGGAAGAGGTTATTGAACTGTGCGATCTTTTTTGTTCTTAAGTGTACTTATTTACTTATTATTATTTTTTAAACGTTTATTTTTATTTTTGAGACAGAGAGAGACAGAGCATGAATGGGGGAGGGTCAGAGAGAGAGGGAGACACAGAATCTGAAACAGGCTCCAGGCTCTGAGCAGTCAGCACAGAGCCCGACGCGGGGCTTGAACTCACAGACCACGAGATCATGACCTGAGCCGAAGTCGGACGCTCAACCGACTGAGCCACCCAGGCGCCCCACTTATTATTATTTTTTTGAGAGAGACAGAAGAGTGCGTGCAAGTGGGGGAGGGGAAGAGGGGAGAGAGAGAGAGAGAGGGAGAGAGCGAGAATCCCGAGCACGCTCTGTGCTATCAACATAGAGCCCGATGCAGGGCTGGATCCCATGAACTGCAAGATCATGACCTGAGCTGAGATCAAAAGTCCGACCCTTGACCAACTGAGCCACCCAAGCACCCTGAACTGTGTGATCACTTAAGGGTCCATTCAGCCCGAAAATACTTCAAAAACATTGGATTTGGGGTGGTTTGATTTTTGTTTTTTGTTTTCAGATGGAGAGTGGAATTTCCCCTCTCATGAGACTTTCTGCGAGAGGGAAGTAGGAGAAGGGGAAATAAACATTCTGGGGTTCCTCCATCGGTTTGTCTTCCTTCCGCCGATCTGTGTAGCTGGGGAAAGGGAGTTTTCTTCCTTAGTGACCTTGAGGCCCCAAGTGGCAGAGGGTCCCCAGAGGGCAACAGCTGTCAGGCCTCCAAGTCCAAGGAAGAGTTTGAATGGGTGCCAGTGGGTTTTCTGGCCCCATTTGGGCCCTTCTGTAACACAAAAGGTGGGAAATGGCCAATAGGAACATTTTCTTGGGTCTCTGTGTCTGTTCCCCTGTGATCTGGAAGCCGTGCTCTTGTTTTCCTTTGAGGGACTGCCTTTCCCCATCTCTCAATCCATCAGGTTTGGGTGGAGTGGACCTCAGCCTGTGGCGCTTGGGGTGGGCATGTGACCCCAGCCTGGCCAATCAGAGACACACTGACTGGTCTGCCATGTGGTCCAGTGTGGCCAGTGAGTTCTCAGCTCCCGGGAACCTGGGGTACTCCCTCCACTGGGGATGTTGGGCTCCTGGGCCAGGAGGCTAGTGCTGCCACTCTCTGCTACCGCATGCGGAAGTCCACGCAGAGCAAATAAAACTAAGAGATCGTTCCTGATAACGTTATCTGACAACTGGATGTAGTCATGCCTCGAACTCTTCAATTACTTGACCCATTAAGTTCCCTGTCTTGCATTCCCAGGTGGAATTGGGCTTCTGTCAATTACAACGCAAACAATGCTGACAAATACATCCTTCTGCTGCTGGGAAACTATCAACAGTCCTCTCCCTGAACTGCCTTCTCCGCTGTGCAAAGGACTGCAGGCTTGAGCCCCAGCTCCCTCCATCCTATTGAGGTGGTGACTCTCACCCCCCCCCCACCCCCGCCTTCGTTTATGTGGTTCCACCCACCACCTCTTGGGACAGCTCCAAATTCTTGTAGGCTACGTGGGACCAATTCACCACTTCTCTCCTCCGAGACCCAGACCATCCTCGGAGACATCCCAGTGGTTTCTGCAGCACACCCAGTCTTTGGGATTGGTCATAAACATTCCTCGAATTTTTCTGCCTTACTTATGGATGAAGGGGGTGGTGTTTGGGATGATGCATGGGGCTTTACAGAGCAATGCAGGGGACACATTTGTTGGGAGGAGGAGCAGTCTTCTCTGCTTCTGCATCACCCCCCCCCCGCCCCGCCCCGCCCGTGCCCTGCCTCATCGTGTCTAGCACATTGCTTCAGGGCCAGGAGTGAGAATTTATTAACATATGAGGCAAGTCCCTTGTCTCCTCTGGCCTCAGTTTCCCCAACACTAAATGTAGGAGTGCTGCGTCACATGTTTCTAAGAGAAACATTCAAGAACAGAGGGTCCTTACCTGCCAGCGCCCTCCTGAGGCCTGGCAGAGCCGAGAATAAGCTTCAGCAATGACAGCGACCCTGGAGAGCAGAGAGAGACCCTCAGGAGGGGATCCTCCTTCTAGTACCCCATCCCCCCATTCCACCTCACTGCACCCCGACTCACTTGCAGTAGAGCCCTCCCCCAGGAGGTAAATCTGGGATGTCCTCTGAGGCCAGAGTCCTGAAAACCGTGTTCAGGCTGGGGGGCTCCTGAGCAGAGGAATACAGCTCTGAGAAGGAGGCAAGGATTATGGGAGTGTCCTTGCTTACCGGCCACCCCTCCCGCTATGCTTTTGGAGCCTGCTCACCAGAGACCCTGCGGCCCAGGGCTGCGTCCAGCGCTAGCTCCTTCCTGATTGCCTCCTCACAAGGCCTGGGGGCCCCGGGGAAGCAGACCAGGACGCAGGTCATGTTGTCCAAGCTGCCCTGGGGAAAGTGGAGAAAAGAGAGCCCGGTGGGACACGGTCGAATGCCCCAGCACGCCTCCACGCCCTTGGAAGCGGAGCCTCCCGACAATCTCAGCGTTCTAGTGCCCTCTTGCCCAATCTGGTTGGACACATTTCTCTCAAATCTTGCCCACCTGCCAGTCTAACCCAAGCCCTCTCCCCAGGACCAATCACCTAGACCACGCCCTCTCACTGTCCTAGCCAATCCCCATCAGAGAGCCACGCCCCTTCCCCGAAGCTCCTCCCACTGCTGTCTAGCTGCTCTTCCTTCTGGCACTAATCATACTTCAGGACCCAACTCCTAAATCCTAGGCAGTCCCGTTCCAGAAGGCCACGCCCTTTCTCTCAAGTCCCTCCCACTTACCTATCCTGCGTTACTGCTCTCCCATCTTGACTCAAGGCGGCCCTCAGTCTCCACCCTCTCCATATTTTGGTCCTGCCCACTCCGGCAGGCCACTCCCTTTAGTGGAGTCCTAAACTCTGGTTGCGGAAGCCTCTAAAACTCCCTTCTCCTTAGATCCTTTAACTTCTTCCCCTCAATGACTCCAAGCCCCGCCCCGAGGACCTTGCAGAGACACGTGTCCAATAGCTGCGCGCAGAGAAGTTCCGGGGCCAGGCCCAGGCAGAGGCGCGATGCCACCAGTCTCGCCAGGGCAGCGCCAGACATCGCGTCCCACACACCGTCAGAGGCCAATAGCATGAACTCGTCCTCAGCCTGGCGAGCCAGGGCGGTCACCTCAGGCTCCGCGGAAACGAGCTGCAGCTCAGGAGGCCTTCCCGGAGCCTCTTTGTAAGCAAAGTCGCCCAGGGCCCGGGATACCGCCAGAGAGCCTTCGAGGCGCCGGCGACGGATGGTGCCTCCCGCGTTGTGGATGCGCTCGCGTTCCCGAGGCCGGAGAGGCCGATGGTCCTCGGTGCTGAAGGCCACAGCGCCGGCGCGACTCAGCATCGCTCGGGAGTCACCACAGTGCGCCAGGTACAGAAAACGCGGGGAGACGAGCAACGCCACGGCGGTGGAGCCCCCCGGCTCGCCACGAGGCCAGAGCGCACGCAGGCGCGCGTCTGCGTTCAGGAAGGCTCGACGCAGCGCCCCGCGCACTCCCTCGGGCTCGTCGGGCGCGGTGCCCAGCGCCTCAAACACGTGGCCAGGCAGGTGGCGCGCGCCGAAGAGGGCGGCTCGCGCCCCGCCGTGGCCATCGAGGACCGCGAAGAAAGCCCAGCCTGGGGGTAGCCCGGGCAGAGCGAGCCAAGCGCAATGCGCGTCCTCCATGTGCGCGCGCCAGCCCTGCACAGCGCTCGCCCCAAAGCGCAGTCCCCAAGACGCGGCCGCACCCCCGTGTGGCCGCTGGAAGCATCGCGGCGCGTCCAGGAGCGACCGAGGCCCGTCGTGAGTCCTCCGTCCCTCCTCCTCCTCCTCTTCTGCCTCCTGTTCTTTGCGAGCTGACCAAAGGAGACATTCCAGCAGGCGGGCAAAGGCCGCCATCCTTCAGCCCTGGGATCAGGAAGCCTCCACCCTGCATTCGCCCCCCCGCCCCGCCACCACTCCATTAATCCCCTCCACTGTGAGATTTTAAACCACCTAAATCTCCTTCCTATGTCCTTGACCTGCACTCGAGTTACTAGAGGGGATTGGACTCCTGGGTGTCCTCTCTCCTACACCTTCAAAGCGAAGGTTGGGATCTGGGTCACGGAAAATCATTAAAAAAATTAGCACTTACCACGTGCTACCACGATTTTGCATCGTCTCCGATTTAGTGAAGAGGAAACTGAGTCATAGAAGTAAACAGTGTTGCAGGGAAACGAATTCTAGAATCAGTGTTTTCCACTTTGGGTTTCGGGTCCCCAACCTTGCTCCCTCTAAGCTCCGCCCACTTCCGTGGTCCCGCCCCCAGCCTCAAAAATCTTTAAATCCTTTCTTTTTTAGTTCGACCCCTCCACTTCTGGGTCTTGCCCCGGGACTTCAGTTGCTTCTTTTCCAGTTCCTGTCCATCCATTCAAGCACACAGCCTCAGACATCCTAATCTTCTCCGTTCTAGCTCCGTCTCTTAACTACAGGCTCAGCCGCTACTTTGTGGTGAGCCAAAGCTGGCCTCCTCTCGGTGGGTTACGCCTACCTTCTGGGCCGTGTCCCCAACCCTGCATGTTGTTATGTATTTTCTCTAGGCCACACCTCTACCTCCTGGGTCTTTGACCCCGCCCAACTACCTGCATCATTCTAAATTAATTTAAGCTCCACCCATATCTGAGCTCCTCCCCTTTTCTCAAACTTTCGGAGTAGTTTCTCCTGCCCCCTTTCCCACTCCCTCTTAGGATCTCAGCTCAGACCCTACCTCAGAGCGGTAGGATCTTTATACCCTCTCCTGAAAACCTCCCCTGGCTCCGCCCCAACCCACTCTGAGATCCACGCCCCCATTCTAGGTTCCTTCATCATTTTCCCTCCTGAGCCCCTCTCACTACCCTATCCTAGGCTCCGCCTCTCTACCGCTAGAGGCCGCCCCCTCTTCCATCTAGGCCCCGCCCTTCAGACCGCCTTCCGCGCCTTTTCCGCCGGGTGGTATAACCTTCTAGCCCCGCCCCTTTCGTAGAAAAGCCACGCCCACCTCCCCTGGCCCCTCGGTGTTTACCCGCCTCCCCCCCCCTCCGCCCTTCCTCAGGTCCCGCCCCTCTCGTCCTCTGGCCCCGCCCCCGGCCCCGCGCTGCAGTGCCTTCCCAGCCGCGGCCCCGCCCGCCCCCGCCGAGCGGAGCAGAGGGCGGCGGCGGCGGCGGCTGCTGCTGGAGCGGCCCGGGAGGAGGAGGCGGCGAGGATGGCGGCGGCGTCGTGGGCGCGGCGGAGATGAGCGCCCGAGGCCCCAGGCCCAGGGCGGCGTGGCCGGAGTGGGCGGGGGTCCCGATGCAGGCCCGAGGAGGGCCATGGGGCAGGTCCTGCCGGTCTTCGCCCACTGCAGTGAGTAGGGGGAGGCTCAGGCCGGGTGTGGGGCTCACAGGCCCGGGTGGGCTCCTCCCCAGTAACCCCTCGGTGCCGGGTCGCGGGAGAATTGGGATGGGGGAGGAGGCGAAGGAGACAAAGGAAGCTCTCCCCTCCCCCCCGCATTCTAGCGGCGACGGGGGCGACCTGACCCGGAGGACCTGAGTGAGTCAAGGAGGAGGTGGGGGGCACTGAAATAGCTGGCGGTGGGGGGGGAGCGCCGGGCTCTGGGATATGGCGCCGGACCCCACCCAGAGATGAGGACGCTCGCCGGGAGCTGTCCCCTCGCCCTGGTGCTGGCCGCAGGCGGCGGGGAGGGGAGTTGAATGGAGGGGTAGAACCGAGATAGAGAAGAGGGATCTAGCCCCCACATCATCCATCTTCGCATCCCACCTCCGTTTTCTGCCCAGACTCAGAGGCTGCCCCGACCTCGCCCAAATTGTCCAATATCCCGTCCCTTGGACACAACCATCCCTGGGTTGGGGCCAGGACTCCTGGGTCCTTAGTGGGCTTTACCACTGATTCGTAGTAACCCATTTCACTCCGAGCCTCTAAGTCCCAGCCTCCGACTCCCCAGCTGCCAAAACGAGGTGGGAGCAGGGGGTATCTGATTTCGGTTTCCAAACAGCATTAAGCATCTCCTGTAGGCAAAGCCCAAGGCTAGCTCTGAGGGGCTAGGTTCCACAATTGAAACTGCCTTCCCTGATCCCCACGATCTCTGAGACCTGATCCCCACGATCTCTGAGACCCCACTGAGATCTCTAACAGTCCTCGTCTAACATTCTCTGTCTCACACCCCTGTGGCTCCCACAGCAGAGAATTTCAGCATTCTCAGACCTAGCCACTTGCATATCATAGGAGTTCAGATGCCAAAATTCCAAGAATTTGTTATTTCAGCATTTTAGAGTATCATCCCCACATTCTAAGATCGTGTCCTTACCTTGGCTTACAAAGGAAGGCCCTACATGATCCCCACCACGACCACCACTCTGCCTTCGTCTCCCACCCAATCCCTCTGTTCCAGTCATACCTTCACACCTCCCTGTTCCTCAAATATGCCCAACGTAGTGCCTGCCTCAGGGCTTTTGCACTGGGCTTTTTTCTCTGCCTGGAAGACTCTTCCCTGGACATCTGTATGGCTTCCTCACTTCATTCGTCTCTGCTCAAATGTCATCTTATCAAAGAAGTCTTCCTGGAGTGCTTGGCCGCCTCAGTTGGTGAAGCATGCAACTCTTGATCTTGGGGCCATCGGTTCGAACCCTACCTTGGTCGTAGAGCTCACTAAAAGAAAGAGAAGGAAAAGGAGAAAAGGAGGAAGAGGAGGAAGAAGAAGAAGGAGAAGAGGAAGAAGAAGAGGAGGAGGAGGAAGGAGAGGAAGAAGGTCTTCCTGACCACCCTGTCTGAAATAACACCCTCTCAATTTCTCTCCCCTCACCCTGCTTTATTTTTCTCTACACACTTAGCACCCAACATCATATATTTAATCCTGTATTGTCTATCTCCCCCGTGGAGTGTTATACGAGGGCAGGGTTTTTGTCTGTTTTGTTCACATTTGTATTCTCAGTCTAAAACAGCGCCTGGTATACAGCAGGTGCTCAATAAATGGTTGTGGAAAGAATGAACTAACTGAAACTTCCTAAAAGCCCTAATTTGAAGATTCTAAGATTAAGACTCCTGGATCTTTGAAGCCTGAGCCCCTGATAGCAGTATAGTAAGGTTTTACGGTCTGTATGCAGAATGTTCTAAAGGTCCTGTGATTCAAATATTCTAAGATTCCTTAACTCGGACCATCCAAGTTTCCAGGACTGGCACACTTCTGTGATTTCGACAGGCTAAGCTTCTAAGAATCTTCGATTCTTTCCCTCTCGCAGAAGAAGCTCCGTCTACAGCCTCTTCTACCCCTGACTCCACAGAAGGTAAGTGGAGGGGGAGGACGTGAGAGCGGGACTTGAAGCGGCTCACAGTTGGGGGGAGGGTTGGGGAGAGTGGGCCAGGGCCCTGCTTCGCGCAGCTTATGTCCCCCTTTGCTGACTGCAGGAGCGAACGACGACTCGGATTTTCGGGAGCTTCACACGGCCCGAGAATTCTCAGAGGACGACGAGGAAGAGACCACGTCGCAGGACTGGGGCACCCCCAGGGAGCTGACCTTCTCCTACATCGCCTTCGACGGTGTGGTGGGCTCTGGGGCGCGCCGGGATTCAGCCGCCCGCCGCCCCCGGCCCCAGGGCCGCTCAGTCTCAGAACCGCGAGACCCACCCCCTCAGCCTGGCCTGGGCGACAGCTTGGAGAGCATCCCCAGCCTGAGCCAATCCCCGGAGCCTGGGCGCCGCGGTGACCCCGACACTGCCCCTCCGGTAGAACGCCCCCTGGAGGATCTAGGGCTCCAGCTCGACCGGCTGGACTGGGCGGCCCGGGGAGCAGGGTCCGGGGAGGATTCTGCCACCAGTGGCTCCACTCCGCTGGAGGACGAGGAGCCTGACGGATCGGAGGTTGGAGAGGCTGGGAAAGGTGAGATGTCCGAGGTTCTGGGATCGAAGCCACCAGGGGTGGGTGGTCTCTCCTCAGGGCACCTCCAAGGCGAAAGCTCACACAGCCTTCTCTCTCTAACTGCCAGAACTGGACCTGCAACACGGAGTCCCTCAGTCTCCGCCTCCGGCAGTCTTGACTCCGCAGCCCAGCCCTGGCTCTGGAACTCCCCAGGCGGGTACCCCGTCCCCTTCCCAACCCCGGGATTCGAACTCTTGGCCTGATGAGCCCTCACTGGACCAGAAAGAGGAAGAGCCGTGGGGGCCTCTGGAGCGGGAGCCAATCACGGGGCAGTGCCTGGATAGCACGGACCAATCAGAATTCACATTGGAACCACTCCTTCTAGGTAAAGTTCTTTTTTGAATCACAGAGAGGATAGGAGAAATGGAACTTAAAGGGACCAACCTTGCGAAGGAAGTGAGGAGGCGGAGAAGAGGAGGTGTGGGTGTTGGCTAGGTATAAACTCCATCCTTTAAAAAAAATTTTTTTTTCCTGTTATCTAAGATTGCCATTGGCTCTTTATATAGTTCGCCCTCCCACTTGAGAAGTTAGCCCTGCTTTGAGCCTTAGGATTGGCTGATTGCTAAAATAATAATAATAATAATAATAATAATAGTAATCCCTCTTTTGGAGTGCTCCTCCTAGAGGCTGACTTTGGACAGGACAGCTTCCGGGGGGTGGGGGGGAGGGGGAAGGCTGTCTTCTGGATGTGGCCGTGGGGCATTTATAAGTAAACTCTACGCCTTTTAAAAACTCTCCTCTTGCCTCACCGTATCCACTGGCCAGTGGGATATAGACCCCCCCTTTCTCTAAAATACGCTTAGCTTCCATAAACGCCCTGGGTTGGTGATAGACATCACTGCTTTCGGGTGTTTACAAAAGAGCCACCCCTTTTGGGAACTGTCCCCACCCCTGTGGAGAGCCATTGGCTGGGTCCAAAGGGGCCCCGCCCCCCTATTCCCTCGCTCCGGGTTCCACCGAAGTGGGCAAAATCCCTGAGAAGTAGCGGTGTCCGCAGCCTCTCACTCACTCGGAGCGGAGATGGGGAGTAAAGGTGGGCTTTCGGAGCGGGCTGGGGGGACTGGGGTTGGGGGACTGTGTAAATGGGTCCAGATTCTCTCTTATGTCCCTCAAATCTGCCGGTATGTTTCCTACTGGTCCCGGATTCCCCAGCGCTGCAGGCTGGGGCTGGGGGGGCTGCAGGGGTGTCTAGAGAGGGCGTGGAGGGAGCGTGGGGTCCTCTCTCCCAGGGGCAGAGGCTTTGGGGCCCAAGAGCAGGGAGGCCCCCTCCCCCAGCCTCAGGCCCAGGCGGTGCTGTCACTCAGGAGCTGGACAGGCCAGCACAGCTGTGGGCCAGGCCCCCTCCCCCCCAGCGTGCCTAAACTTAGCCCCCGCCTCAGGCGACCCGGCCCCTCCTCCACCCACTGGCACAGGCCTTGGGGAGCCTGCAGGGGAGGGCCCTGCATTGCGGGTGGGGGGAGGCCTGCCCTAGTTAGAGGTGGATGGGAGACCATGTATAAGGAAGATACAGAAGTGAGGAGAGTCAGACTCTGAGGGGGACCAGTCAAGACGGGTCAGAGTTCCATCAGAGCGAGGGTGGAGGGGGTCTGGAAGGGTTCAAGGCTCAGATGGGATCATATTATTGGGAGGGCTGTTAAACGTTTGGATGGGCACAGTGAAACGCTGGAGGGGCGCCTGGCTGGCTCAGTCGGTAGAGAATGCAACTCTGGATCTCCACTCTTGATCTCAGGGTCATGAGTTCAAACCCCACGCCCGGCATAGAGCCCATTTAAAAATAAATCAATAAAACGTTGGCGTCTGGAAGTCATTGGTCAGGGCTCAGGTTGGGCTTGTGAGGTGAGCTTAGCATCTCAGAAAGGAGTCAGAAATCTACAGAATCTCATGGGGCCCTTAAAAAGAATGAATTAAGGGGCACCTGGGTGGCTCAGCCAGGTCAGCAACAGACTCTTGATCTCAGCTCAGGTCACGATCGCATGGTTTGTGAGTTCGAGCCCCGCAGAGGGCTCTGCGCTGACCGTGCAGAGCCTGCTGGGGATCCTCTCTCCCCTCTGTCTCTGCCCCACCCCTCTCGCACTCTCTGTCTCTCTCTCTCAAAATATATAAACAAAAAAAAAAAGAGAGAGAGAGAGAGAGAGAGAGAGAATGAATTAAGAGCTATGCCAACTGACTAGGAGGGAATTCTAGGGCAGGGGGAGAGAACGGGATGTGCGTAATACAGAAAAGTATATATAGGGGGGGCACCTGGGTGGCTCAGTTGTTTGAGTGTCCGACTTGATTCCCGCTCAGGTCATGATCCCAGGGTTGTGGGAATCCAGCCTCAGGTCGGGATCCGTGCTGAGCGTGGCACCCGCTTGGAATTCTCTCTCCCTCTTCCTCCCTCTGCCCCTCGCCCGCCCTCGCGCGCGCTCTCTCCAACTAAAAAGCAAAACCAAAACCCAAAAGAAGTATATGTATGATTCCATTTTCCATAAATAATGACTAAAAATTGTATCCACCCATAACACATGGGAGGGACGGAGACTGAGGGGACTTGCTACCTGGCTACCTTGGGTTTTCCAGGAGACGAGGGGGAAGCAGCTCCGAATCAAAGAAGACAACGGGAAATTGGGAAATTGAGTTCGGGCTCAGGCCAGATGCGTCAAGACGTCGTGGTTCAGCCCCGAGTTTGGGAAGCGGGAGGTCGAGAGATCAGCCAGGCCAGGTGCAAAGCCCAGCCTGATCGCCCCCTCTCCCTCCACAGTGGCGGACCTGCTGTACTGGAAGGACACAAGGACTTCAGGAGTGGTCTTCACGGGCCTCATGGTCTCCCTCCTCTGCCTCCTGCACTTTAGCATCGTGTCCGTGACCGCCCACGTGGCCCTGTTGCTGCTCTGTGGCACCATCTCTCTCAGGGTTTACCGAAAAGTGCTGCAGGCCGTGCACCGGGGCGACGGCGCCAACCCCTTCCAGTGAGAACCCCCGGCCCTTAACCTTGACCTCGGTCTGAACCCCAGTGTTGGGCGGGCTGACCCCCGACCTCAAATCAGGCGCCGCTCGTGACCCATCCTATTCGTGTTTCTGACTCCGGCCCCCTTCTGACCCTGACTTCCAGCCCTAACCTCCGATCCTAACCTCTTACCCTGAATCCTCGATCCCATCTCCTGACCCTGACCTTGACCCTAGCCCTCTCTGGGGCTAAAAGCCCTAGCCTTCTCCTCAACCCCTATTTCTTGCCCCTGTCCCGGCCACAACCCTCAGCCTGGGCTGCTCCACACACTGAGTTGCCTTACACCCCTTTGTCCTCTCAGGGCCTATCTGGATGTGGACTTGACCCTGACTCGGGAGCAGATGGAACGTTTGTCCCAGCAGATTGCCTCCCGAGTGGTCTCTTTGGCCATCCAGCTGCGGCATTTCTTCCTGGTAGAGGACATTGTGGACTCCCTCAAGGTGCCTCGAAACCTACACTCCCTCCTACCCCCTCCTGGGTTCCCACCATTCGCCTTGCTGCCCTTGGGGGGTAGGAGGGCCGTTGCTGGCTAAGTTCACAACCTGGGGAGTGCCCCTAGGCTCTGCTGACCCTGACCTGACCCTCCCCCCCAGCTGGCCCTTCTCTTCTACATCTTGACCTTCGTCGGTGCCGTCTTCAATGGTTTGACTCTTCTGATTCTGGGTGAGCCGGGAAGGCTGTGGGGAGCAGGCGGGGAAGTGGGTCATTGGGGTTTGGTGAGGGGACAGGGTTCTAGATGGAACTGTCAATGTCTTAGGAGAACCCTGACCTCCATTTCTGTGCCTACAGGAGTGATCGGTTTATTCACTGTCCCCTTGCTGTACCGGCAACACCAGGTGAGTGTGACAGGACCTCTCGGTCGGCAGTGTCCCAGCCAAATATGGGTGGTCTGATGACCCCCACCCCCTCTGCCACAGCCAGGGTCCTGTGGACGGATGTCCCCGTCAGAGACAGGAGGACCAATTGGTGTTTCTGCCCCGAAAGAGTCAGGGTGTGACTGACATGCCCCACCCCAAGGCAGGTGGCCTAACTGATGTTTTCACCCTGAAACTGCCAGGGACTGACCTCGAGGTCAGTATCCGGTCAGAGGACTGTTGTCCGGAACACTGACAGAACCAGAGGCCAACCGACATATATCCTATCCGGAGACAGGCAGATGGACTGACGATCCCTTCTCCAGCACAGCTGACGACCAAGTGATACACGTGTCTGCCAGAGACAGTCCTGAGTCCCTCCCATGCCGGCATCATCAAGACTCCGAAAGTCAGGAACACTGCGAATTAAGCCAGCATTTAAGTCAATCCACGCAGGAACTTGGCAGCTAACGCCAGTTCCCTCTACTCTCACCCGACTCACACACAGACGCACTCACGTAGGACTCACTCAGAGATTCATAGTCATGCCCAGGAAGCAGACTTACTGGCAAATTCTCGTCTACCTGACATCATTCCCCACGCAGAGCTTGGCCCAACTGACGGACACGTCGGCTCGAACTTCTGATTTCCAAGGGTATGGTGCTAGGTTTCGAGTTGAGTAGTGGACCACCTTCCCCAGTTTCTCAAGTGGAGGTGGGGGAGGAAGCAGCCTCCTGAATGAACTGGGGAGAAGAACCCCTCCAATCTCTCCTTCTTGGTCTCCCCAGGCCCAGATGGACCAGTATGTGGGATTGGTGACCAATCAGTTGAGCCACATCAAAGCTAAGTAAGGGCACGGAATGGAGGCGGATGGGCTGGGGGACGGGGAAGCTTAGGATTTTTTCCCCCCAGATATTACCTGTTCCTAAATCTCTTGGGGCCAATGCCCCCTCCTCAAAGGGTGACAGACAATCCCAATGCAGGCCATTAGGTGAACGGTAGGGGCTGGCTTTGGGCCCACAGCTAGCTCCCCCGTCCCGATTTCCCCTTAGTTCTCAGATTCCTATCCGTCTCTTGCTCCAACCTGTGACTCCGCTTGTTTCTCCCTCAGGATCCGAGCTAAGATCCCAGGGTCCGGAGCCCTTGCCTCGGCAGCAGCCGCAGTCTCTGGATCCAAAGCCAAAGCCGAATGAAAGGGGTGTCTCTGCCCTCGGGACGCCTGCCCCCATCCCCCGCAGCCCTCTGCCCAACTCCATCTCCCTTCCATCCCCACCCTCCCGCCGCCTCCGCCCGAGCCATTTCCCGGCGGGTGTCTGGATCACTCGCACCAGGGAGTTTGTGCAAATTGCCTGAGCGGCCAGGACTACATTTCCCAAGAGGCTCTGCTCTAGGAGTCCAGGAAAGGCGAGGCACCTTGGCCGCGGCGCCTGCTGGGAGTTGTAGTTGCCTAGATAGGGCGCCCGCCCTGCACTTCCGCGACCCCGCCGCTGGAGGCGCCGTCAGAGATTGGTGTCTCCTGGACGCCACTAGCCCCAAAGCCAGGGCTTTGCATGGGGCCCAGGGGAGGCCTGAGCTTGGATTTACACTGTAATAAAGACTCCTGTGGAAAACCCAAGGCCTCCTGTGCTTCCAGCCTCCTCCAGCTTTCACCTTCCTGCACCGAAAAGCACCTAAGTGATATCCAAGGAGGAATCTTCCCATCTCTCCAGAAGAAGCTCCCTCATAATCTGTTTATATTCTGAAATGATTGAGGGGATGATGCTGAGAGACCCTCGGTCCCAGGGCTAGCCAAGCCTTTGACAGCCACTTTCCCTGTCTCTGCTCAAGGCAGACATCACTAGTCGATCCCCACACTCTGCCTGCGGGGCAGCGAGTCTCATCTGAGTCCCAGACCCGTGCCCAGCTGCCTTCTGGAACAACTCCCTCCACAAACATATCCAAGCCTTTCCCTTGTCCTACCTGATGTCCAGCTCAGGGATGGCCCCTCTGCCACTTGGTCACCAGGCTAGAGACCTAGGTATGGTCCTGGATTCCTAGTTCCTGGCCCCCAACATCTAATAAGTCAGGAAGCCATGTCTTGTCACTCTCAAATGTCTCTCCTCCAACTTCTTTATTCCACTTGCCCTGGGACCAGGTAAAAGGCCCCATGGCCTGCCTGGGCCTCGGGTTCCAAAACCGAGGGAGAAGGAGGCAGGAGACTGGGTTCTAACAACCCACAGACCTGGATTTGAATCCAGGCTTCACTACCTCTTGGCTCTGTGACCTTGAGCAAGTGACTTCATCTCTTGGAGCCTCAGTTTCCTCAAATGAAAAACTGTCACCATAACCGTGCCTACATGCAAAGCTCTTGGTACAGGGCCTGGCATATAATAAATACCCAGTAAACACAAACTGCTTGTTAGCTGTGACATTGTTTCCAAACCTCGATCATCCCCTCACGACCTTCATGATCTTTCTCTCACCCGTTCCATTTTTCATCTACTATTTTCCTTCAAATTGGTTAATTAAAAATAAAACAAATGTCTTTTAAAAAAGAAATGTAATTCACCACCAAGGAAGTCAGGATCACTTGCCAGAAATAGAAGATAGCAGTAAAAATAAACACAAAACTATTAACATTTAAACTGTTTGTTCGTGCATCACCCAAAATCATCTCATTTGCCTCTAGCGACGCATGTCACATTTTAGGCGATAATGATGTTACGGGAGTAGTAGTTACAGCCCCAGTCTTCGTGTGTAGGGGTTGCCTAGCAGCAGCTCTAGACACACACACACACACACACACACACACACACAGAAGGCTTAAGGGGGCTTCTCTTGAATATAGATTTGCCAGGCAGGGTCAATGTGTTAAATTTCCAAATTAAAAAATAGCGGGGCACCTGGGGGGCCCAGTCGGTTAAACGTCTGGCTCCTGATCTCTGCTCAGATCACGATCTCTGCTAAGGTCATGATCTCACAATTTGTGGGATCAAACCCCATGTGGGGCTTTGTGCTGATAGAGAGGAGCCTGCTTGGGATTCTCTCTCTCTCTGACCCCACCCCCATCCCCAGTTGTCTGCGCACGTGCTCTCTGTCTCTCTCAAAACAAATAAACAAAAACAATAGTTTTAAAAAAGCAATTTTTCTTAAAGATGCTTCTATTCATACTTTCCATAAGACAGTGTCGCTTTGTAAGAGGGACTGGTTGAAATTACGAGTCCAGGAATGGCTAAAGCCCACAGGCCCATCCTTGACACCAGCACTAGAAGCTGGCAACAGGTTGGAGATCGAAACAGCCTTTACTGAATGCCTCCCAGACTTTTATGTCCACCTGCTCATTGTGATTCCTCCAGTGAAATCAGATTTCCAGTTGGGGAAACTGAGGTTCAGAGAAGGATCATGATAATAACCTTTCATTCATCCTACAAACATTTACCTGTCTCCAAACATCTGCTAAGTTCTCAAGCACTCTTTAGGCAGTAGGGACATGGAAATAAACCAAAACAAAGTCCATAGTTTTATAGAACCATTATTCTAGAGGGAGGCAGACAATAAGCAAACAGACATAGAACATGGCACGTGGTGATCGGAGTGATGGAGAAAAGTCCATCAGGGTAAGGGGATAGAATGAAGGGCCTTTGCTATTTTAAACGAGCGGTCAGGGAAAACTTCACCAAGTGGTGGTATTTGAGTGAAGGCCAGCATGAAGGGAGGCAGTGAGTCATGTGGACGTGTGGAGGAAAGGAGATTCAGGCAGGGGATCAGCAAACGCAATGGCCCTGAGAAAGAAGTATGCCTGGTGCGGGCAGCAGGAGATCTAGAAGCCAGAAAGCCAAGTAAATGAGGAGAAAGGCGTAGGAGATGGGGTCAGAGGAGTGAACAGAACGAGAATATAAGGATTTGTAAGGCTATGGTGGGAACTTGGGCTTTTACTCTGAGATGGGAGCCCCGGGTAGGTTTCATATGGTCCGGAACGACAGTGTTGTCAAAGGATCACTGACTTAGATTATAAAAGGGTCGCGATTTTGGTCTTAGCAATTAGGATTTCCCTGGGGGATAGGCTGTGTGAACTAGGGTCCGATACCATACGTTTATAAGCCTTGGTTTCCTTGGCCATAAAAATATAGTTGCAGAAATTGATGATCTCCAGTGGCTAAGCTCAATGGGGACAGAATTGCTGTCATTACGCTGTCTAGGACGGTGCCTGGGGCTTAGCAGGCGCTCAATAAATATCTGAACGAACAGGGCTCCGTAGGTCGTTGAAATTCCTCAAAGGAACAGCAGGTGTCGCACCAGCTCTATAACCGCCTCGCCCGAGTCTCTGGGGCTGGGCTAAGTCCAACTCTAGCTGGCATTCGTTCACTCGAATTCGGATTTTTTCGGGGAAGAGTCTTCTGAAAGCCGAATTATGAGTTTCTCCTCTTAAAAACAAAACCAAAAACAAGAACAAAAAAAAACTTCTCACTTGGAAAAAGGGGCTTCTGGCCCTTTAACACCTAGAGGTAAGTGAGCCGCGTCCTCTAACACCGCTTCCCAGAATGCGCGGCGCTATGCAAATGAAGATGGTTTCCAAAGGGAGGATGATTCGTGCCATGTAAGAGAAAGGTAACATTCTGGAAGGATATGTGCCCTAGCTGGGGAGAATTTATAGATACCGGAATCAACAATCTCACACCAGCCTAAAGTATGTGACCATAAGTCTAAAAAGATATGGATTCTTGGGTTTTATATAGCTGTGTGGAGAAATGCGTGTCTTGCCCGGATGATCCTCAGTGGTCTGGGGTGCAGGCTTCAAACCTGTAGCTGTCTAGCGACAGAGTGGTTCAATTCCACCTTTCGGGCGGCAACAACTCCCGTTTTTTTTTACTCCCTTCAAACTGGATACTAGAACGGGCTATCAAGAGAACATCCCTCTACCCGGTGCCTAAAAATGTCACTGCAACCCTCTGCCTCACAGTTTTAACTTTCACCACGCGGGTCTCTTCCTACGGTTACACTTTTGCCGGCTCTCTCCCTTATCACCTGCTTGTTCCTCAGTCAGTCATTTGCTCACACCTGTATTTATTAATCGGTCAAATATTCATTCATTCATTCATTCATTCATTTGACAAGTATTTGCTGGGTGTCAGGTCCTGCACTGGGCAGTGCTGGCGACACAGAGCTGATGGCAGTCCCGGTTCTGGTGCTCCCAGTCCAGTGAAGGAGACAAACATTAAGCAATCATTAATTACCCATTTAATTAACAGCTACAAAGATGTCAACTACTGAGAAGGCAAGTAATGAACTTAGAGGCCATCTAGGAAGGAGACCTGGGTTCGGGTGAGGCGTCAGGGTGACATTTGGGCAGATCCCTGAAGGATGAGCAAGGATTAGCCAAGAGAAGGCGGGGATGTCCCAGGGCAGGGATCAAGGTGGCCCCGATAATGCAGTGAGGATGGTGATATTTGCACCTTCACTCTGCACTCGGTGTTGGCATGCATGAGCTCACTGACTCCTCATAGCCCCATTCTGCTGCCGAGAAAACTGAGGTCTAGAGAGATGAAGTCTCTTGTCCAAGGTCACCCAGCTTTGGTAGGCCTCCAGCCCCGGGCCTCTCAGACCGCTGGCCCACGCTAGTCACCACTGCCCTGTTCTGTCTTTCTCAAGCTAGCTTTTCACCATGTCCTGTCTAGTCTGCCTCCTAATGTCTTTTCCGTCCTTTCCTCCTATCTCGTAGCCCTGCCCCTGTTCCGGGCTTCCCCAGCAGCACACACGGGTGTCCCCGCCTAGCCCGGGTCTCCTGCCCCTGTCTTGCCCCTTTGCCAACTACCCTCAGCTTGGTGGTTAGAGCAGTCTTCCTACAGGACCCCTAGGTGGCTCAGTCAGAAGAGCATATGACCCCTGATCTTGGGGTCTTGAGTTCCAGCCCCAGATTGGGTGTAGAGATTATTTAAGTAAATAAATATTTTTTAAAAAAGAAAAGAAAAGAAAAAAATCAAGCAAGCAAGGAACGGGGCACCTGGGTGATTCAGTGGATTGTCTGGCTCTTGACTTTGGCTCAGGTCATGATCTCATGGTCTGTGAGCCAGAACCCCTTGTCGGGCTCCGTGCTGACAGCTCAGAGCCTGGAGTCTGCTTTGGATTCTGTGTCTCCCTCTCTGTCTTTGCCGGCTCTCTCTGTGTGTGTGTCTCTCTCTCTCTCAATAGTAAATAAACATTGAAAATTTTTTGAAAATGAAATAAAGAAAGGAAGGAGGAAAGAAAGAAAGAAAAAGACAGGAAAGAAAGAAAAAGAAAGAAAGGAACAAGGAAACAAAAGAAAGAAAAAGAAAGGAAAGAAAGAAAAAGAAAGAAAGAAACAAGGAAACGAAAGAAAGAAAAAGAAAGGAAAGAAAGAAAAAGAAAGAAAGAAAAAGAAAGGAAAGAAAGAAAAAGACAGGAAAGAAAGAAATAAAAGAATCAAAGAAAAAAGAAAGAAAGAAAGAAAGAGAAAAAGAAAGGAAGGAAGGAAGGAAGGAAGAAAGAAAGTGGTCTTCCTAAAGCACAAACCCGCCCCTACCCTTCTTGTGCTCAAAACCTGCCATGACTCACCCCCACCACCACCACCCCCCACCCCACGCCACCCCACCCCACCCCACCCCCCGTGGCTTCAGGAGAAGATCTAAATTCTTAGTCTGGAATTTAAGACTGCAGAATCGGGTCTTCGCTAAGTGGCTTCCTTCTCTACACTTTTTGTTCCAGCCACTGTGAACCTCTACCCCCCGCAACGTATCAAGCCCTGTCCGCACTAACTGTCCTATGTGCACACTGCGTCTTTTTCTATCCCCTTCTATGTCCTCTGTTCAGCCTCCAGGACTCAGCTCAGCTGTCCTCCTCACGGAAGTCTTTCCTGACTCCCAGATCAGGTTCCGCGCCCCATGGTTTCCCCCAACCCTGTGCGCTTTGGATCATCCCCGAGAGGTCTGTGTCCCTCACTGGCCTGGGAGCCTTAGGAGGGGAGAGCCTGGCGCTGTCTCAGTCCCAGCAGTGTCCCCGGCCCTCCCGGCACCGGGCTGGGCACGCAGTAGGTACTTGGCAAATGTTCCAAATTGATTAATAAATTTAGGGATTCCATCACGACAACTTCTGCTTATTCCTTTACGAAGGCATCTGAATGACCTCTGGCCCCTCACTTAATTCCCAGAGTACTTGCTGCTTGCAAATAAGAGAGGGCTTGAATTTTGCACTGGGGATGGCTCATCTATTTTGGGTTCAATTTTAGGTGGGCCCCTGCACGTTCAAAAACGAAAAAATCATCATGTGACGCGTAAAAGGAAATTCGTCTTCAGTGGACAGGGAGCCATGAATTTGTGGTTCCTATAACCCTGAGGACCCCCGATACTATATTTAGGTGATCTTCAGTAATTTGGGAAGGATGTTTCAGAGGCTTCCTGGCAAACGAGGAATTTAGGCAGAGCCCTATATGCTCAGGGTGACCTTAGCGAAGGTCGAATAGGTAGAGAAGCTCGAAACATCCTTGGGCATGTCAGTATCTCACGCCTACTATTCTGCCTCATCCTCTCCAAGAGGAGGCGTGCCCTGTGGGAAGCCCTCTGGCTGTCTATCCTCCCGTGTCCTGTTGTCCTGCCGTAGACGGATTCGTAAGCCGTAGACGGATTCGTAAGGACAAACCTCGTCTGCAATCTCAATCTAACCTCATCCCCTCCCGCCAAGCCAAAGGAAGGCAGGTGATGGGTACCGGGAGCAAACAGACCCTGAAGCTTGGCAGATGCATTTTTAAGAGCTTTTTATTGGCGACAGTGCAGAACCATGGCGGGGAGGGTAGTGGCCCAGTGCCAGCCAGCCCCCAGAGCCCCCCAGGGTCAGGTGCAAAATACAAAAAGAGAATCACAAATACAGCAGGGGGTTGGGGGGCTGGGGATTCAGTAAGTTGTCGCAGGCAGGGGCCAGGCCCTGCTCACAGTCTTGCACTCACACTCAGAATCCTTAAGGATACAGATTGTAAAATTCTATGATCCCTCAGGCTCACTCACCAAAAAGAAAATCTCATGTCCCCGACAAAACCCAGAGTCAGGAGACAGCTGGCCGATCGGGGACAGTCAGAAAAGAGACAGATGGAAACGACCAGGTGAAAAAACACAGGCAGAGAAAAGACTGGAGTGGAAGAGACCCTCGAGAAAGGGACAACAGCCACAGACTGCCAGAAACAACCAGAGGGGCCGAGACGATCATTAGAGACAGCCTGAAAGGGGCCGACTCCTAAATTTCCAGAAGCAGCGGTCTTCCAATTCAAAGGGCACACTGCTTTGGGGCCCAACGCGACCTAGGCCGAGGTTGTAGAAGCGCTCACACGCTCACACGCGCACACATACATACACACACACACACACACACACTCATATATAATATATTTATTTATACATAATAGATATAAGTGCCTTTTCGGAAACCAGGAAAGGGATAAATAGCCATGGGGCGGGGGAGGCGGGCGCGGGACGGGGCACGTGGAATGTTTTCCATGCAGCACAGAAGGCGGCGTGGCCCTCCCGAAGTTAAAAAATATCAATTTGCCTCACGATGAAATCCTCGCGAGGTGAAGCATAAGGAAAGGGGATTGGGGCGGGGGGCAAAACCGAGGATCGGGGCTGCGGCTGGGGAAGGGAGGCTGGGACCGCGGGAGTCCAGCCCCTTCGAGTTTGCCAGTCCGAAAATATTGGGGGGTGGAGGGGCCAAAGCCTCGGCCTTCGAATCTTCTCCGGAAAAACACTGGGCCCCCTGGCAGACTCCCACGGCTCCCTTTCTAGAAAGGATGTAGGGGGTGCCGAGGGGAAGGAGAAGTTGGCGTCCTAGGCCGGGGTAGGGGGTCAGGCCTTAAATAAAAAGGCCAGGGCTTGGGGCTGGGGGTCCTGAGGACAGATGCCACGCGGATGGGTGGCTGTCACCCCCACTCTCGAATTCTGTCACCCCTTGAGTCTAACTCACTGGTGGGGGAGGAGGGAGGCAGCTGGGGCGGGGAGGGGAGACCAAGGAAAGGCTTTGAGGCGTGGGGGGCACAATCCCCCCGGAAGGGTTCTGTCCCACCGGGCTCCCCCCCCCCCCACAATCCCGCCAACTCATTTCACAGTATAAAGCGCTCCAGGACGGGCATCACAGCGCCCCCTGCCGCCTGAATCAGAGAGGCCCAGCAAGGAAGGCCAGGAGGGAAGGCTGAGCCAGGCTGGGAGGCTTGGGGTGACACTGTAATCCGAGAGGACGGCTGGGGGCTGAATGGGGGGAGATCCTTAAGAGGCCAGGAATTCAGATCAGAGCCACTTTTGCTGGAAGGGAGCGGCTGGACAATCAGGGAAGAAGGTTCACATTTCAGACTAAGTCTGGGTAGGAGGGCATCATAGGAGGCATCAACTTCCCTTAAAGGGAGGCTCAATTCAGAGGAGGATCTAACCATGTGGAAATGTTGGATAAATAAGCTAAGGTCAGGGGAGCAGGGAGAACCAGCCTGGTCACCCCCTGAAGGGTGGGCGTGGGAGACATTGTGGGGGAGGGGGGCGGTCTGTGGCATTTCCTTGTTGGGCCTCTCTGGAGAAGATTCCAGTAGACTCCACCCCCCCACCCCCACCCCCCACCCACTACCAGCACCCCTTTCCCTCTGCCCAAAGCGAGGCGCCGCCCCCCACCCACCCCTCCCCACAGGTTGGGATGAGGTGAAAGGGCCAACAGGCAGCTGGGGGGTGTCCATTCCCTCCCCACCCCCTGCCCCCAAAGTCACCAACTTTGTGGCCTCGCCGGGCCATAGAAACAAGAGGCGGCACAAAACACAAGGAGGTCCTCCTGTCCGATGACAGTGGTCGCAGGGAGTCAGACACGAGAGGCAGGAAGGCCACACGCCCGCTTTGTCTCTTCCCCAATCTCTCTCTCTCCTCCTCCTCTTCCAAATCTCTCTCCCTTGTGTGTGTGTTTGGTTTGTGTCTAAAGAGTTCACAGAGCAAGAAGGGAGGGCGAGTTCAGGGGGTCGGAAGGCTGGTCACTGCCGCTGGGGCGTTGGGCGCCGGTGAACGCGGAGACGTCCGGGCAGGTGAGGACAAACGAGGAAGTGTACGAAGGGTTAACAACGGGGAAGGGGTCACCGAGGACTTGAACTTCACTGTGTGTAAAGAGAGAAGCTGTCAGGTTGGGGGATGCGTCTTGGCCGGTCTGGAAGGGCAGGGGCGGTGGTGGTGGGGGCGGCAGCAGCCAGCTGAAACCATCTTCCTTAGCGGATGCTGACCCCGGCAAATCTCTCACCTCCGCCAGCGGGCCCGGCCCCGGCCCCTCTTCGTAGGGGATCTTGCAGCCCGGTTTGTGGGCCACCAGCACAAACTCCAGACGTTCCTTCTCCTTTTGGAGCTCGGCGATCTCCGACTCCAGCTCTGCCTTTTCTTCCTCCAGCTGATCTGTCTCCTGAGGTCCCCCGGCGTGGAGGTGAGGGAAGAAGGAGGAAAAAAAGGCCCATGAACGACTAGAGAAGGTGGGTCGGAACCATGTCGCCTGGACTTGCTGCAGAGGCCCCGGGGCTGAAAGGCAGCTCCTGATTGAGAGGAAAGACACCCCCACCCCCCGCCCCCGCCCCCACCAGCACCCCCCTCTCCGGACATGGAGTCCTGGTGTGCTATGGATTTGGGGCATGGGTCTTGCCTCCCAGGAGCCTCAGTTTCCCCATGTGTTCAGTGGATAGTTGAGAAGGGGCCAGATGTATATGGAGGGCTCTGGTTTTGGGAGAGGGACTCAGAGGTTTGTTGAATGAATGAATGATCGGTGTTTTTAATGCCACCTGTTCCCCTCTGGCACCCCTCCCCCTCTGCCTCCCAGGGAGGTGACCAGGTAAGGAAGGCAAGGAGAGGATTCCCCCGATTTCCTCTAGGGGCAGCACGTCAACCCTGCAAGCCCACCTCCCGGACCCAGGTAAGTTGTAAACAGGGAGGGGGGGGGGGGGCGGATGCCGCCTGCCCACCATCTGAGAACTTTGGGTGCAGGCGGTAAGAAACGGATGTAGGATTAGGAGCATTTTGTTTCACGGACTCTCCGGAATGTAAAAGCGGGAAGGATCCCGGGAGATTCCAGGAGGGGGCTGAAGAGATGGAGACACCGAGGCAAAAATGGGCTAACGCTGGCCCCAGGCGCAAAGGGAGAAAGGGCGGGACCTCTGTTAAAGGTCAGCAACCGGGGCAGGCAGGGGCAGGAGCTTGTGGGGGTCTGCGTGTATGCCTGGGGTTACCCTGTCTGGCCACACCTGTACCTAATTCCTTACAAGGAACCTCTGGCTGTCGGCCCAGGACAAGGGCACAGGTGGTGAGGAGGGAGGATGGGGGGGAGAGCCCCCCCTTCAGTGTATCCTCACCGCCCCCTTCCACCCCCCCCAGGGACGATCCTCACCGCCTGGAGTCGGTCGGTCAGTTCCCGCCGACGGTTCCTACACTTTGCTGCTGCCAGTTTGTTTCTTTCCCGGCGAACCCTTCTCTTCTCCTCCTCTTCCGGAGTCAGCTGAGCAGGAGAGATAGAGGCCATGAGGTTTGGGGACCTTGTGCACCTCCTCCATCCACCCCAAACCTCCTCTTCTTGCGGGACGCAGAAAAGGACCCTCTGCTAGGGTTTCTGTAGCCACCAGAGGCCTGGGTGGCCCCTCACCCCGCGGGCGAGAAAGTTACTGCCTCTCTGGCTCCCTAGACCCAGTCCGAGTTGTGTTGCCGCTTACTCACCGTCTCCTCTCGGGGTCTCCTAGGCCGGGCTCGGGCCGGACGGGAAGGCCCAGGTCCGCTGGCGGCTCCGCTGGTGGAAGGCCCGCCACTGCCACTGGCTCCGCCACTGCCGTAGCCACTCATGCCCGGCGTGGAGTAACTGGTTCCTGGCATGTCGTAGGGGTCGACGGCCGGGGGCTGGGAGGCCAGTGGTTGCCCCTGGGACTGGGCCATGGAAGAGATGAGGGTGGGTTGCACGAGCCACTGGAGGTCCTGGCTGGTTGTGATCGCGGTGACCGTGGGCACGAAGGAACCGGGCATTTCCCCGAGACCGGCGCACTCCTACGGGGTGACACATACACACACAGGCGTAGACACACAAACAGAGACACCGACACACACACACCCAACACACATACACACACCGACCCCCGTGAGTGAGCACAGGGCGAGCGGGTGTGGATGTGTGTGTCACAGGCAAAAAGCCACAACACCCACCCTTCCACTACACCGTGACGCAGTGGTTAATGAGAGGATTTCTGCTCAACTGGCTTCTACCTCCTCCTTCTTCTTCGGGGAAAGGTTGCACGGTTCCAGCGGGTGGTGAATCACACCCCGGGTTGGTGACTCTTAGGTGGGGGGGGGGTGGGGAGGAGGCTGGACACAGCCGGGTGACAGAACCCCCGGGAAGGAGTCACAGCCACACACACAGCCACAACACCCCACCCCCACCCCACAGGCAAGGGGAGGGAGAGGGAGAGGCCTGAGGCCAAGCCTTCCTCTACACTCACACACACACACACACCCCTCTGAGCCGGGGGGATGAGCGACTGGAAGGTCCATGAGACCTCCGTGCAGGGGCGGGGGTCTTAGTTAAAAGGGTGTTGGGGGACAGGCCTAGGAGTTTAGAACAACGTTTCAAGTAATTGTTTCTCCACGGGGTGAGGCTGACAAGTGACAGGTTACGGTGGACGGACAGGTAGAGAAAGTGACGACCCGGGCACCCTCAGACTGCCGCGGAGGGAGAAGGGTGTAGGTCCCGGGCCCCCGAGCCCGAGCCGCGCTCATCTACCCCCCCCCCCCCCCCCCCCAAATGGAATCCTAGAACTGCTCGGAAGGCTTAACTACTCTCCCAGGGGGCGTGGTGAGGGAAGGGCTGGCTCGCTGGCCAATCAGAGTCCTGGAAGCCCAGAGAGGGCGGGGCTCCTGGAGACCACCTGGCTGGTTCCCCCTGCGGTTAGCGGTTCCAGTCCGGTCCTCGGACACAGCAGAGGGATCTGGCAGAGGGGCTGGGACTGTGTCTGTGTATGCCTGGAGAAAAGGGTGACAGTCACCCATGTCTCCCAAAGAAACCCCTGCACACAGGCACCCTCGGCCCCTGAGATCGGAGGAGCCGGCTCGCCGCAGGGTCCTCGCGGACCCATTGGATCGCAGAGAGTCGCTCCTGTCGCGACAGGAATCCCCTCGCTCTGCCTTTAGAGGCCCGTAAAAGAGACCCTAGCGCCAAGGAACCACGAGTTCCGGGGACAGAGAGGGGGAAGGGAACTGTACCCTACAAATAGGAAGGGAAAGTTGATTGGCCAAAACCCGCGCCGCGGCGGCCAATCGGAACGCCGAGCTGCCCCCTCCCTTAGCAACGTGGCCCCGGCGTTCCAAAATAGAACGCTCCGGGACGTCAGGGGCGGGGCGGACGAAGGGGGCGCCGCGCGCCGTGCGTGCCCCGCGTCAGACGGAGGATTCCAGCGCGTCAGCCGTTACGCACGGGTCCCCCGTTACGTCTCCGCGCAGGAGGCGGAGGCAGCGCCTCCAAGCGAGGGTTCGAGGCCAGCTTACCCGCTGGATCGAGCGCAACCCGATGCCGGAGTAGGCGCTCGGTTGGAGAAGGAAAAGGGAGGAGGCTACTGGAAGCTTCCCTGGGACTTCCCCACCTGCCTAACTGAGCTAGCTTCAGGTTGGGGACCTGGGTCGGGGGCAGTCCCGGAGCAGGCTAAAAGTTCGCAGCCCTGCTACCGCATACACGTTGCACTGAACGGAGCATTCTCCCCACCCCCAAAGCTAACCCCTCTGCGTTCCCTTCCTGCGATCCACGCACACAACCAATTGCAAACACGCCCCGACTCTGCAGTTTGCAAAGTGCGCGGTGAGCCTATTCTCTCTCAGATCCTGAGTTTTGATGCGTCTTTATTTGGGAGGGGGGATGGCGCGTTCCAACCCTGACTTAAAAAAGAAAGAAAGAAAGAAAACCCATAAAGCAGCACCCCAACCCTCTAAAACTTACCTGGGAGGCGGCGGCAGTGGGTGGACTGCCGAAGGAGTCCACCGAAGACAGATACTGAGACTCGGCGGAGGGTGAGGAGCTGCACCGGGAGCCGGAGTCGTAGTCTCCGGGGAAAGCTTGAAACATTTCCCTGGGCACAGGGGGGGCCCTGTGACCACGCTGAGGTCGCCGGGAAGCCAAGGCTATGGCCGGGTGGAAGAGAAAGGTGCGAGTCCGGGGTGAGCCGAGCGCGTCCCCAAAGCGCGCTGTCCGAGGAAACTCGGGATGGGGGCAGCGTCCCGCTCCAACAATGGCAAAGTTTCTGTGCAATTCCTCTGCGGTGCCCAGGCCCCCACAAGATGCCGCTGTGCCTCCTGAAAGTCCAGGCTCCGTAGGACCCAGGGGCGTGGGGGGGATCGCTCCCCCAGAGGCGGAAAGCGCTGTCTTGCTGTATAGAATCCGCTTCGGGTGCGGTCTTCTCCACGCGTCCAGCGGGTCCCACGGGGGGAGGGGAGTAATAAAGAAGACAAAAAGAGTAAGTCGCTCCTCCAAAATAAAATGTAGAATTATCTAGAAGAATCCTCCCCAAAACTTTCTCTCCGGAAAAAAATAATAAAGCGAACTTCACAGCCCCCAAGAACCACAACAATCAAGTCCCCAAGTCTCAGCTCCGCCTGTCCCTGCCGAAGCCGTACCTCTCAGTCTTATGAATGAAGCCCAAAGCCGCCAGCCTGTATTTATTTGTCCGGGACCCGCCCCCCTGCTTACGTCACTCGTCCAGCGCTCCACAAACTTCCTAAAATCTCCGGTCCTGCGGAACTCAGCCCCGCGCCGTCCGGCAAGAGGTCTACCCTAGCCTCGATCTGTCCACCTGAATCACCCCCGCGGCCCTGGGGGTCGTGGGGGCTCCGTTCCAGGGTCCTCGGCGGGAGGGGATCCCGGCCCCGCCTCCCAGGAGTTCCTGTGACGCAATTAGCCATATAAGGAGCTCGGCCGGCGCGGCGGAGTGTTTGTTTGGTATCCTAGCAATTACGTCAGAGGGAATCCCTCGCTCGCTCGCGCGCTCACCCCGCGCGCCTGCGGAACCCACCCGCGCCTGCGCAGTGCCACGCCGCCCCGGGGGCCGGTATTAATAGGCTCTTAAACTAGCCCGGGGAAGACCCCGGTGAACGGGTACCCGTCACTTCTGGAAGCCCCTCACATTTCTCCCTGTGATGCAGCGCCCTCGTTCAAGAGGAAGGTCAGACCCCCCAGAAAAGGCCCTGGCTAGTGTGGTCTAGTCACGTAGGCGGGGAAACTGAGTCCCAAAACGGAGTGGGAGGGGCGGTGATGCTCCAGGTAAAAGTGGAGGAGGGGATGGCGTCCCGAGGCTCTTGGCTGCTTCGGCCGGGACTCGCTAAGCGGGCTCGGTAATGTTTTCTGTCTCTGAGCTTCGGCTTCAGTTTTCCCAGCTGGACAAAGGATGTGTGTTTTGGACCCTGCTGGCCCCGCATTCCGGCGTTTGGGAGGTATGCGGGTTTGGAGCGGGTAGAGAATGAAATTTAGGATGAAGCCTCTCCTGCCTGCTAGGAAATGGCTTCAAGAGTTTAATTCAGGTACTTGGGGTATGCCACAGCCCCCAACTCTTAAGCATCCACCGGCAAGGGTCCTACCAGCTGCTTTACAAATTTCAAAGATCCTGATTCTTCCCTCCCAAAGCAGAGCCTCGCCCAGCCCTGGGCACAGAGGGAGAAGCGCTTTGAGACTATTGAAGCCCAGAGAGGACGAGACCCTGATCAGGGTCACAGGCAGGTCTGAGGCAGAGCAGGAGGGGGTGGGTGGACCCTGACTCCCAGGAGAGTCTTGATTCCCCGCTTCAATAGTGGGGAAGGAGGTAGGGAGACGTGGAAGGCTGGAGGGACACAGGGGCCAAGATGGGCAGGCTGAGGTTTCCAGACAAACGCCCAGCCTCAAGCCTACCCTCCACCTCCTTCCCCCACGCCCCCTCTGTCTGCCACCGGTCTGGAAGTAGGGACACGGACCAGGGTATGACACAGCAACCACCAGCAGGCAGTGACTCGGCCCCAGCATCAGACAGGGAGTGACCCCTCATTCCCTGTCCTGTCCAAGCCCCCCATCTCTCCCACAGAATAAAGGAGACGCACAAAAACCCTGCTGCCCAAAGACCTTCACACCCTAACAGGTGGCCCATGCAGCCACACAGCCACTGGCATGTACTCACAGGGTCATGTGGGTATTCAGACATTCACCTGCCAGCAGCAACACACAGGGCCACACACGGAAATAGCTCCACACACCCCCCCCCACCACCACCACACACACATATTGAAACACACACTGTTATGTGGTCACAAGCACACGTGACATTCACACCTTTACTATGGAGGCACCCGGATGTTCTTCTCACAATAATAACAAGAGGTTGTTCTTCCCGAGCACTCATATTAATTTCTCTCATCCTCACAACACTCCTATGAGGTAGGAACTACCATTTAACCTGCAAGGAAAAGGAGGCCCAGAGAGGTCAAGTCACTTTCCTAGAGTCACACAGCAAATTAGTGGCAGAGCTGGGCTAAGAATGCAGCATGTAGGCTTCAGAGCCTGTGCTTTTTTATTTTTTTATTTTTTTTTTTAAGATTTTATTTTTTTAGGGGCACCTGGGTGACTCCATCGGTTGAGCGACCGACTTCGGCTCGGGTCATGATCTCACGGTTCGTGAGTTCAAGCCCCACTTCGGGCTCTGTGCTGACAGCTCAGAGCCTGGAGCCTGCTTCAGATTCTGTGTCTCCCTCTCTCTCTGCCCCTCCCCTGCTCGTGCTCTGTCTCTCTGTCTCTCAAAAATAAATAAATGTCGGGGCACCTGGGTGGCTCAGTCGGTTAAGTGTCCGACTTCGGCTCAGGTCACGATCTCACTGTCTGTGAGTTCGAGCCCCGCGTCGGGCTCTGTGCTGACTGCTCAGAGCCTGGAGCCTGTTTCAGATTCTGTGTCTCCCTCTCTCTCTGACCCTCCCCCATTCATGCTCTGTCTCTCTCTGTCTCAAAATAAAAAAATAAACGTTAAAAAAAATAAAAAATAAATAAATAAATGTCAAAAAAAATTATTAAAAAAAAAAGTACAGGGGCGCTTGGGTGGCTCAGTCACTTAAGCGTCCGACTTCGGCTCAGGTCATGATCTCACGGTTCGTGAGTTCGAGCCCCGTGTCGGGCTCTGTGCTGACAGCTCAGAGCCTGGAGCCTGCTTCGGATTCTGCGTCTCCCTCTCTCTCTGCCCCTCCTCTGCTCATGCTCTGTCCCTGACTCTCTCTCATGACTCTCTCTCAAAAGTAAACTTTTAAAAAAAAATTTAAAGAGAACATTTTATTTTACCTAGAAGTTCAGGGTTTTTTTTCTTCTTATTTTAAAAGAAATTAAATTTTTTGGTGGGCCTCTAAAATTATCATAGGTCCTAGTACTGTGCCCTCTGTGTCTAAGGAAAAAGTTGGTCCTGGGGACCACACACACACACACACACACACACACACACACACACACACAGTGTCACTCAAACACACACACAATGACATGCTCACCTTGCCCACAGGGAGCCTGGGGTGGGCCATGGCAAGTCTTCCTTCACAGGGCTCAATCCCAGGGAGCTTCCGGGAGGAGGAGGACTTGAATGTGGGGGAGAAGGCAAGATCTCCGCTCTGGCTCCAGAGGGCTTGGTCCTGCTTGGGGAGGGGGCAGGGGAGCCCTCAGCCTTCTGCTCCCACTGGTGTGTGGAGTGGTCCTAGCTCCGAGCATCTCACAAACAGCCCTGGGGTCAACTCTGCCAAAGGCAGGCCTCACCACATCCTTCCATTCTTTCTTGGGCAATACTCTGGCTACCCTGTTCCTCAGTTTCCCTGCCCAGAGAGCAGGAAGGCTGGATGATGGTGGACTCCTTTCGGGAGCCCTTTCCTTTCCCTTTTCCTTTGGGGAGTCCTTTCGGGCTCTGAAATTTAAGGCTGAAAATGAGGAGGAGGAGGAGGAGGAGGAGGAGGAGGAGGAGGAGGAAAGCAAATACTTAGGAGGCTGTGCTTGGTGTTTTCACGCGCGTTACCCCGGTTAATCCTCCCAGCATGCCAGCCCCGTGAGGGGGTTGTGTTATTATCCACACTGTACAGAAAAGAAACAAAGGAAGGTTAAGCCTAAGGGCCATGTTTCCCAGCTGTTTGTGTGATGGAGAATCAGCCGGGAAATCTGGTTACAGCACAGATGTATTTGCATTTCTAGCAAGCCCCTGGGTGATGCTGAGGCTTCAGCCCAAAGAGAAAGGTCTGTGAGTGTTTCTGAGGCATGAAGGGGGGGTGGGGTGGGGGGGTGTGCAGGAGTGCGCGCGCAGGTGTGTGTCCTGCGGTCGTGACTGTGACCTCCGTGACAGTAGAGCCAGGCTGGTCGGTGACTGCTGGCTCCTTGATACTGAGCATCGAATAGTGTTCCTGGCTAGCCAGGCCAGCTCCCCACTGAGCACTCCTGGAGGCCTCTGGGAGGGGGTGTCTATAGCATTTCAGGGAAGCCAAGTGGTCCAGACTGGGGACTCCCAATACCCCTGCATTTGGAATTCAAGCTCCTCGCTCACCGTGGCCCACAAGGCCCGTGGCATAACCTGGACTGTGCCAACCACCTCTGGCTGGAGCTCTCTCCCCGTTGCTTCCTTAGCTCATAATCTCCTCCTCCAGGAAGCCCTCCCTGGGGCAGCCTCCCTCCCAGCTCTGCCTCTCTGGGCTCATCACCCTCTGGGGACTGGATCTCTCTCCCCCCAGGGGTCTGCACTGTTACAGAGGTCTGCGCCGCGGCTGTCCTGGTGTCACTGCCATGTCCCCAGCACAAGGTGCCAGGTACTCAGCAGGTCCTCAGGACACATTTTTTTTTTTTTTTTTACTGAATGAATCTTCACTGGTCCCTCATTTATGCATTCAAACTCCGACAGATTGTCTCCGACAGAAACCTATCCGGGCTCCTCTGTCCCTTTGCTATCACGCTGATTGAGGGGGAAAGATCTTATGGACCCGTTGACAGGGGCGGAGGCCGTAGGTGGGTGTCGAGGCCTGGCTCCGGGTGTTGAAGGGTCGGCATGCTTGTCTTCCCTGCCTGTTTCCCAGGGGAAACGGAGCTGGGCGGGCGACCTTGGGTCCTTCCAGGGGCGGGGCGGCGTGGGGCGGACGTGTTTTTCTCAGGGGTGGGAAGAAGGAGGCTTGGTTTACGGAATCCAACCCCGTGGAGACAGAAAGCCAGGCACGCGCGCCTTTCACTCCTGTGTGCCTGGATACAAAGACAAGTAAGTAAATACACAGTCATGCACACAGAACTACACATACACGCTTGTGCATACATGATCACAAGGGTGCGCCTACGGCAGACCACACAGATACCGACAGGCACGCCCCTTTGTCCGTCCGCATAGACACACAACTCCACACGCACAGAACGGCACAGCCAGGCACCCCCAAGGCCAGATAAAGCGGCGAACTCAACAGAAGTTCTCAGATGCCCCCATTTGTGCTGAGATGCCCCCACAGACGCACAGGCACAAAGAGCCTCCAGGGCCTTTGCTCAGAGTTGCATAAAAATCGACAGAACGGGGGCGCCTGGGTGGCTCAGTCGGTTGGGCGTCCGGCTGCGGCTCAGGTCATGATCTCATGGTTGGTGGGTTCGAGGCCCGTGTTGGGCTCTGTGCTGACGGTGCGGAGCCTGCTTGGGATTCTCATTCTCTCTCTCTCTCTCTCTCTCTCTCCCTCTCCCTCTCCCTCTCCCTCTCCCTCTCCCTCTCCCTCTCCCTCTCTCTCTGTCCCTCTCTCTCTGTCCCTCCCCACCCCACTCTCTCTCTCTCTCTCTCAAAAATAAATAAACTGGAGGGGCGCCTGGGTGGCTCAGTCGGTTAAGCGTCCGACTTCGGCTCAGGTCACGATCTCGCGGTCCGTGGGTTCGAGCCCCGCGTCGGGCTCTGTGCTGACCGCTCAGAGCCTGGAGCCTGTTTTGGATTCTGTGTCTCCCTCTCTCTCTGACCCTCCCCCATTCATGCTCTGTCTCTCTCTGTCTCAAAAATAAATAAACGTTAACAAAATTAAAAAAAAATAAATTAAAAAAAATAAATAAACTGGAAAAAAAAAAACAAAACCCTACAGAACAAGGCACACAGATACACAGAATCACACGCCCCGCTCCCACTACTGTGTATTCTCTCTCCCGTGCACGCTCATACTACGGGCACAGTTCCACATATGTGGGCAGGCAGACATAAGCAGAGGCCCCTCTCAGCTGCTGGCTTGTCTCGGGCCCTGGGCCACGGGTGCTGTGGACCCCCGCCCTGTGGGGACTAGCCTCTCATTCACCCCCAAACCAGACTCGCACAGTGTGGCGGTGTGGTTGTGTCACCGGCTATAGTCACTCCAGGCTTTGGGTGGCCTCACTCAGGCTGGAGCAAGCCAGGAGAACTTCCTGGTGGAGGTGTCTGGACAACCACTATCCAGTCCTGAAAAGATCTAGATAAGGAGGGAATCCCTAAAAGCACTCTCTCCTACTGTGTACATAGCAGACCAAAGACAGGGAAGCAGGAGAGACTGCGGGAAGCTAAGAGGAAGGACCAGGCCAAGGTAGCAAGGATCACTGTTCTGGAGGCTTTTCCAGCCGGACTAAGGATGAAAATAATATGAGCAGGATTAATAATATGGCAACAGTCATTGGAGAAAATTGACCACGTTCTACATTATACAGAACCACTCTATTTTTTTTTTCTTTTCTTTTTAAAAATGTTTTTATTTATTTTTGAGACGGAGAACAGACAGAGCACAAGCAGGGGAGGGGCAGAGAGAGAGGGAGACACAGACTCTGAAGCAGGCTCCAAGCTCCGAGCTGTCAGCCCAGAGCCTGATGTGGGGCTCGAACCCACGAACCGCCAGATCATGACCTGAGCTGAAGTCTGACCTTTAACCGACTGAGCCACCCAGACGCCCCTCCTTTTTATTGTTTAAGTAAGTTCTACGCCCAATGGGGGGCTTGAACTCATAACCCCAAGATCAGGATCGCGTGCTCCTCTGACCCAGCCAGCCAGGTGCCCCTAGAACTACCGTATTTTCTTGTTTAACTCTTCTAGGAACACGAGCTGTGGGACCCTGGGCAAGTAACTTAACTTCTCTGAGCCTCCGCGTCCTCCTGTGTAAAGTGGGGGTAACAACAGCACCTCCCTCCTAGCCTTGGTTTTCGGAGTAAATGAGTTTATATGCACAATCCTTAGAACAGTGCCTGGCAGAAAGAATGCTCCCTCTAAGCGTTAAGTGCCTAAGGCGATGATTCTTACTATCCCCATTCCCCAGATAAGGAAACTAAGGCAGGGAACCCTTAGGGAACCTGCCCAACTTGCAGGCTTGTGTGGAGTGAGGCCCAGGTGACGACCCACTGAGGGAGGCTCCGCAGTCTTGGGGTGGATGGCGGCAGGGACTCCCCACCTGGGGTTCGGGGTGTGCGTGTTATGTGTGGGTGTGTGTGCGTGCTCGAATCGTACGGAGATCCCATTGCCCCCCCCCCCCCTCCACCACCCGAGGTTCTCTGCGCAAACACCCAGGCCCACCCCACCCCAGAAGGTCATCCAGCCGCTGCCCACAAGCCACAGCCTCCCGGTCACACCCACACGGGCTTCCTCCTTCTGGCTTAGGGGCCTCCCCGCCGCTCTCCTCCCCACTCTCTCCCTCCAGCACCTTGAGGACGCCCGCGGGGCCGGTGGTCTCCGGCGGTAGCCGCCCGGTCCCTGACTCAGGCTCCGTGCCCCCTCACTGACCCCGAGGCGGCCTGCGGGCCCCCGCGGCCAGACGGCCACGCGGGGGTGTCTCGTGGAGGGGGGTCACAGCGGGCCACGTGCCCGCGCCCGCGGTGGCTGAATTCCGCCTGTGATTCAGTCCGCTTGTCTGGGCTGCCGGGGGGTGCCCTGGCTGGGTGATGTCAGCGGCCAGGTATGCGGCCCGGGGTTTCTCTGAGGTGACTCAGGCGCCTGAGCTACCCTTTCCCTCCTGCAGACACGCCGGGCATCCGTCCAGGGCGGGCAGCGGGCGGGCAGTTGACACTCCCTTCCCGGCCCCTTCCACGCCCTCCGCAGCCCTGAGCTGTGGGAACCGCGGGGTGGGGGATAGGGCCGAGGCAGGTCCCGGAGGCTGGGGCCCCTCTCCAGCCCTGACAGCCCACCAGGCCTTCCCCACCTACCCAGAAGCCCCAGACTCAGGCGGCTGTGGCATGAAATTCACTCACTCACGTATTCATTCAGTGGCCCATTCAAACACATTTACTCGGCAGGTTCCCTGGGTCAGGCGCTCTAGGCGCTGGGGGACAGAGCTGGGAACAAGACAGACAGAAATTCGTCTCCAAGCCCCTAGCAGAGTCTACACTCTGTACCTTCCTGTTATTGCTATTGTTACCCCCTCCCCAAATTCCACCAGCCTGCAAGACTCAGCCTGGTTTCTGTTCCTCCCACGGCTCTCCAGACACTTCCAGCTTCTTTTAATCCATTGAATGATTTGAACCTCCACACCTCCCACCCCCCAAACTCCACCCCTCCTCTGCCTTCCCCAGAACCTGGGCATCACAGTGATGATTATGACTGGGCCTTGCAGGCACTGAGTGCTCACTTCATACTTAACACACCAGGGCCAAGACTTAGGCACTTTCCAGATGCTCTCTTTATGAACTCATGCACTCCCCACAACAGTCCCATGCGGCGATCAGTTTTTTATCCCCATTTGCCAGATGACAAAAACTGAGGTATGTAGAGGCCTTAATGTCCAGACAGAGAGAACCACACGGGTCAGGTCCACAAATGTTGACCGGGACCCTCCTATGAGTCACACAGTGTGGCCGGGGCTAAAAATTAGAGCTACACGGTCAGACACAATGCTCTTTCCTGTGATCTGAATGAACACACAGGAGACCACCGTCCAGAAGGACAGAATCATTCGCACAGTTACACAGATCTGTGCACTTGACATGGACACACATGAGTCATTGATTCATCTACTCAGCTAATGATTACTGAGTACCTACTGTGTGCAGGGCAGCACTGGGGACCCAGCATTGACCACAACAGCTCTGGGCCTTGCCTTCATGGGACACACAGTCCGGGGGGGGGGGGGGGTGACAGACAGTAGACAAACAGAAGTATAACTAGAAATTGTGATAAATGCTGTAGGGAGAACCCAGAGATCACCCGCTCACAAATACAGGTACCTGCATAGTTACACGCAGATGACATATACAAGAACCACACACACACAAGGACCAGAAATGCAAACCAGACGCAAAACCATATACATCCATAGGTACTTATGCACTTAGTGTTTCACACATGACCACATGCAGAGACACAACTATGCACACGCACACACACACACACACACACACACACACACAGTGAGCAGGCCTCCAAATACCCACGTATCCAGATACACAAATGCAAGCTGAGGAAATTCTCAGTCCGCTAGCTGCTCTCTCACACACAAAGGAAGCCCTCATGATCGTGCTGTCACACGGGAAATACGGGACGGACACACTGTCACTGGCAGAGTCATTCACCTATAGTCACATCCACTCACACTGTCACACACCCAATTTCTTCTCTCTGCTTGGAGATTCGCCCCAGCCCTGGTCACATGAAGCTACTGGATTGGGGGTGTTGGGGGTATGTGTTGGGGATGAGTTATTAGACCCTCCCAGCTGTGGACAGCATCCCAGGCACAGGCTGTTAGGACCGCGGGCTGCCTGATGAAAGAGGACCGAGAAAAGACAGGCAAGAGAACCCCGAGGAGAGCGGGGGGAAAAGGAACGGGAGGGAGCTCTCGGGCTGTAGCTCCCACTGTGTGTGCCGATACAGGTTTGTCTCCACTGGTTGGGACCTCCGTAACAACAGTGCACCCAGAAACCCCAGAGTCTAAGGCAAAAGCGGCAGGGCCAGAGAAGTGTGCTTTTACCTATTTTGGTTGTTATTGTTTGGGGGGGAATATGAGACAGCCACGGCGCGGGAGACGCTGGACAAACAGACATGCCGGGGAGGAGGGGGCCCAGACGAACAGATACCCGAGCGGAGGCGGTCCCGGGTCAGACAGGAGGAGCAGGCGACAAGCAGACGGCGGCTGTCTAAAGGGAAACCGGCAATTTGGGGACCCGGTTCTCCCCCGCTCCCATCACCGCAGGCACCCCCACCCCGGGCTCCCGGTCGGCCCATCTGTCCGCCCGGGCCGGTCCTGGTTGCGCCCTGTGCGGCCGCGCAGCCGGGCCCGGGACAAACAGCCTTCCCGTTGCTAAGCGACAGCGTTCCACAGCCCTTCGCGTCACCGCGTCTGCGCGGGCGGGAGGGGGGGGCACGCGGAGACGGCGGGCGCGTCGTTTGTTGACGTTGCCTGGCAACCACGTTGGTGCTGCTGGGCAACGCCGGCCGACTGTTCGCTCTCTTAAAGGGGCAGGAACATTTTACAGGCGCCGACTTGGCGAGACTGAGGCGCTGTAAGGAGAGGAGAGGGTCCCACTCCAGGCGTCAGGGAAGTGTAGGGGAGCGGAGGCCGGGTTAGGTCCTCCCAAGCAGAGAAAGATGAGGCGGGAGCTCTCGGTATTTGAACTAAAGTATTTGAGATGTCAGTGTTAGATGTTACATCGATTGCACGGTGCATAGATGCACTGCGGGCACGTCCCCCGGGGAATGGGTGGCAGCGATAACCATCCAGAGAGACCTGGGTTCAAACACCCGCTCTATGACCTTGGCCTGTGACTTCCTTTCTTCGAGCCTCTTCCCTTCCTGAAATGGAGGTGATAACATCACCCACCTCCAGAGCTGTGACTGTATGAAGTCCTGTTAAGCACTTAGTACAGTGTTAGTGCTCTGTATATAACGGGTATAATTATGTTATAATTATATTATTTAATAACTGGATTCTGTCCCTACCTCACCGGGCTTTGGAATACGAGATGGTGTTTGTAAAGTACTCCCTGTGGCACAATGCACTCAATACCCAGGGGGGCTGTTGTGTTATTACCGGTCTATTTCCTCCCCTCTGGAAAGAGGCACATTGGTAGTCATTGCCTTTCTCGGTGCCTTGGGGTGCAAAGGCTATGAAATCAGGCAGATATGGTTGGAATTCCTGTGCTGCTGGATCCTGGCTGTGTGACCCAGAGCAAGTGCCCTGCCCTCCTCTGACCTCTACTTCGTCCTCAGTGAAACCCATGATCTCTCACATCTCAGAGTCATTTCCAGATAATGGCCCTGGGTAAGGGGGTCCCCTCTTGTTGGGTGTGTCAGGTCAGTGCCCCATGTCTGCAGCATGACTCACGGGGCTATGTTATGTAAAGCTCCTAGATTCTGCACAGAGGGCAGGTTATATAAACGCATTTAATGTGCATCCTACATACCGGGCCTGGGGAGGAGACCTGGCTTGGTAAGCTTGCAATTGCCAAACTATGGCACAGGCTGCTTCTCGAAAGTAGGGCCTATAAAACGTGGGCCATGTGTATACTGTCTCATTGAAAAGCAATGTTCCTCTCTTGGGGTATCCCTGCCCCTAAATGGCCGCCTCAGTCTCTGCTTCTTAATGTACCTCTCTGTCTGCATCTTTCTGACCCCTATCTCTATCTCTGTTTCGGTATTTCTGTGCATCTCCGTCACTGTCTCTGTTCCCCTAGGTCCCTTTCTGGGTCCCTGCCCTCCCCTGGTCCCCCCCCCCCCCCTTTTTCTGAGTCTCTGTATCCTGAGTTTCTGTTCATTTCTGGATCGCTCTCCGTATCTGATTTTTTTTTTTTTAATTTTATTATTCGACTCCCAAACTTGTTCCCAAAGGGATTCCACCAATCGTGGACAGCACGGAGCCCCTCACAGCTGACTACCGTGTGATGTTGGGATGGGGCCTCTGCTCTCTGAACGGATGCTCTTATCTGTGTGCAAAATTCCATGGAATAACTAGTAGAGGCCAACAGGGGTCCCAGTCACCCAGGGAGCTTTTTAGAGGTGGATTTCTCCAGTCCCACACACGACAGGCTGCTGGTCAGAATCTCAGAGAAAGAGGTGGCGGGGATTATAACATGTGAGATCCTCCCTGGGTGTTTCTGATCAGCTACCCAGAACTGCTGACCTGGGGCCTCCACATACTCGATGTCACATTATAGGTGAGGTTCTATGGAGACACATGGCCAGGGACAAGCGTGATCTCCACTGCAGGTAGAGGATCCTGAGTGTGGAGATTCGAATGAGAAAGACAGAGAGGGGGAGAGGGTGGGGTCAGAGAGAGGCAAAGATAGCAAGACAGAGAGATAGAGACAGGATAGGGTCAAAAAGATAGAAAGAAAAATACGGGAACAGAAAGAGACAGAAAGAGACAGAAATTATATGTTTTGTTCACGCTGCCTGAAAAATGCATCTCTGCAGTGGAGGGCCATGTACCTGTCTGCGTGCGAGCGTGTGACAGCTTAACAGGTTGCTGCAGGCAGCGGCTGGGGTGTGCCAGGGCCAGTGCTGGGATTAAGTGTGGGAGGCAGATGCTGGACTGGGAGGTTCTGGGTGGACCCTCCCTGCATGTAGCTGCCTGCCTCTAAGCAAGTGTCCCGGGCCAGCATGGGTGACTGGCTGATAACCTGAACACCAGTCGGGCAGCATTCTCCCGTCGGGCCATCGCTTTCTCTACACCCACCGGGTAAGGCCAGTGAGGGTCCTGGGGCTCACGCGGATGAGTTTGAGCGTAGCTCCAAGGCCCTGAGGGTGTTGTGAATTTGACAACAGCCACCCTGATAGAGAAGTGCCATGTTTGGAGCCCGACTGAGCTGTGAGTCCTTAGGCAAATTGAGTGACCTCTTTGGGCCTCAGTTTCTGCATCTGTAAAACGGGGCAGGGGGTGATAAGTTCTCTGGAGATGTCGTGAGCACCACCTAACATAATGGTAACTGCTGCCATCTACTGAGGGCTTGTCGTGAATGTGCCTGTCAGAAAATTCTGCAGCTCTAAGTTCAAACACTTCCAGAATCTGTTCCCTGCTCCCCCTACTCCAAGTCATCATTGCCCCTTGCCTGGACCATTGCCTGGGGCTCCTCACTGGTCTCCCTGCCTCCCAAAGTCTATTCCCCACATCGGGACACAGGGATGCTGTTAAAATCAAAGGCTTTCAAGTCCCTCTTTTGCTCAAAACCCCCCCCATGGCTCCTGACTCACTCAGAGTAAAAGTCGAAGGCCTCACCATGGCCCATAAAGCCCTCCCTGCACAATCTGTCTTTAATCCCTCTGACCCGGTCTCTGTCTCTGTCTCTGTCGCTCGCTCCCCTTCCCTGTTCTCTCTGCTCCCACCACACACCAGCCTCCCTGTTCCTCCAACTCGCCAGACGTGTTTCCACGTAAAGGCCTTTGGGCTTGCTGCTTCTGCTGACTGAGATGCTCTTAGCCCAGACTTCTGCCTGGCTTCCCCCTCACCCACCTCTGGTCTTTGCTCAAACATCACCTTCTCCTGTAGGTCTTCCCTTGACCACCCTACTGAAAATGGCAAATCCCGAAAAAAGAAAGAAAGAAAGAAAGAAAGAAAGAAAGAAAGAAAAAGATAAAATGGCAAATCCAACCCTCCACTTCTCCCCTCTCCCCCAGCACTTACTACTTTCCAATGCGCTGTATAGTTTGCTTCACTTATGTGTTGCTAACCGCCTCCCTCCCCACTCCCAGAAGGACCGGGATCTTTGTCTCATTCACTGATGTATACCCACGACTTACAACAGTGCCTGGCATATAACAGGTACTGAACAAATAGCTGTTGCATGAATGAATGACGGATGGCATGTGCCAGAACTGTGCTACGAGCTCTAGGTCGGTGCATTAACTGAATCGTCATAACAGCCCTAAACGCTAAGTGCTACCCATTTGACAGACACGGAAACTGAGAGTCAGAGAGGGGAAGTCCCCGCGACAGAAATGCAAAGGCCCTGACGATTAGAGGTAGATTATCCTGCCTTCAGAGGCGTCCCTGCGGGCCTGGGGTGGTCTGTGTTCATCTCGCTCGCTATCTCTGTGTTTATTGTGGGGGCCCGTCCTTGCTCGTCTCCAGATCTCTCTTCCTCACTGCGTCCCAGACAGATCCCTGTGGCTTCAGCCTCCACGAATTTCTCCGTGCTTCTTGCTCCGGGGCCCCGAATCTCCAGGTCCGAGTTGCTGGCTCTCTGTCTCCGGGTCTCTGCGCCCTGCAGGCCTCTGGGAGGGTGAGGGCCCCGGGCTCCAGGCCGGGGCCCAGCCGCCTCGCCGCCACCCTGCCCCGGCGCGGCTGGGCTCGCTCGGGCCGCCCCAGGGCGGGCGGGGCCTGTTGCCCGGAGACCAATGTTTTGCCGCCGCAAACTGGGTCTCTGGGCCACCGCGGGGGGGCGGCCTGGGAACCCGCGCCGGGCGTGGGAGCGCGCCGGGGAGGGGCGCGGGCCGGCCGGGCCGGGGGGCGGGGAGAGGCCCGGAGGGAGGGGCGGCTGTCAGGAGGGAGGGGGTTGGGGGAGGACGCGATTGGGGGGGCGGCATATCCGGACAATTTCGGGAAGAGGAAGGGGGACTGGGGGCTGAGATCAGGGACAAGAAAGAGTATTAGGGGTCAGTTGGAGGGTGGTTTGGGGAAGATGGAGATAGTGGGGCGAGGTTGGGCCGGGGAGGGGGGGGGGGGGGGAAGGGAGGAGATTGGAAGAGCGGGGAAGGTGGAGGAGGAGTTTGAGGGATCCGGAAGAGGGGCCCTGGGATGGGTGAATGAAGGAAAGCATGGGAAACTGGAAGTTTCGAGAATCGCAAGTGGCCGGGGTGAGGGCAGGGAGTTGGGGGGAGGCGGAGTGTAGATGACAGATATTTGGTGGGTCGGGCAAAGAGCCGGGTTGTAAGGGGTACAAGAACTGAGGGTGGAGAGTTTAGGGGAGCTAAGGATCCCTGAGGAGAAGGAGGGGGACGAAGCCGGCCGGAAACAAGGGTGAATCAGAGAAGGGGGCACCCCCTGCCACTGCAGGCTCCCGGCGGGAGGGGCCCCCGCCCATTGTCCCCGGACCGGTCAGGACGTCCGGCGACATCCCGGGGGACACGACGTCGGGTTGTGTAACACCGCCGGGGAGGGGCCGGAGTCTGGACTCCCGGTTCCTCTCCACGCCCCATCCCATGGGAGGGACAAGTGTCGGGATCCCCTAGCGGCTTGTGACATCACAAGCGGGCGGAGTCCACCAGAGGCGCGAACTCCTTTTCTGGTTCGCCCCTATCCCACTGGAGAAGCAAGGTCTGGGAGGGATCTGAGACGCTGAGTAGGGAGGGGTATCGCTAGGGACGCCTTCGGCTGAGGGGACCTGATGGCCACAGCTTTTAGGAAGGAGGATAAACTGAATCCCAGTCTCCCTTTCATTTGATTCCGTCATTCAGTAAAAATGCATTGAGCCCCTACTGTGTTCCAGTTACTGTCCTAGGTGATAGGGACACAGCAGTGAACAAATCACGAGTCCCTGATCCCAGCAGCCTTGGGCTGATCCCTGCTTCTGAGCCCAGACCGATGCCACCCCAGTCACATCTCCTTGAAGCTAGACCCCCTTCACTGGACATGGCCCCAAAAGACAGATGTCACCTCCAACCTCTAGGCGACCCTTCCCTAGTGCACGGGGCAGAACACATCTCTCAGCTCCTGAGTCCCTCTGGTCTTTGCATGGCTGCATTCCTGTCGACCTCCACTCCCACCCCATGGCTTGTCACTTCTTCCTATCCTCATTCCCCCCCCCCCCCCACAGGGCATGACGAGATGCTGGTTCTAACAGGCACTTGGCGAATCACTCAGACGTCATAACAGCCCGCTGTGCTATCACTGTGTCCCTGAAATGTCATCAAGCAGCCCCAGTCTCCTATAAACACCCCTGGGGTCCTGTGGGCCCGAGGAGGAGGCGCTGCCCTGGTGCCAGTAGTAACTCAGCCACGTCACCCCCACGGAAGTGATTTAATTCCCTCCAAACTCTTCACCAGAAGGCTCTGCAAGCCACCTTTCTGGCTACTCTCACTCCTCCAGGCAGCCCTCCTTGAACTCTCCACTGTGGGCACCCCCACTCCCATTGTTCCTGTTCCCTGGGCTCTGGACTCTGGCCTTAGGGACCTTCCCTCTTGGATCATTCCCGGTCCCATGCCTTCAATATTGAAAAGCTGTCAAATCCAGGCAGGTGAAAGGACTTCCCTGCATCTCTCCAGGCCTTAGTTTTCATTTCTCTAAGATGGGCATAGCACTGGTACCTGGCCCGTATACTGAGCAGTGAGGTGATTTGAGCGAGGGGGGGTTAGCACAGGCCATGCCAAAACCTCTTTAAATCCAATTGGCCGACGAACAAAAGAAATAGTTAACGGTGAGAAGTGGGGATCAGGGGGAGGAAGGAAATGTACTTTTCCAAGGTATAACTTTTTGGTTTTGCCAATGCATTTTCCAAAAACTAAAAACAAACAAACAACCTTGTTACTATTCAAAATTTACCATCTATGGACTGACTTTGAAACTTATCTGGGTGTCCCCCAGCCAGACCTGTCCCATCCCCCTCCTAGGCTTCATCTCAGGGGGGACCCCACCATCCACCCTGCCACCAGGGCAGAGACTTGGGCCTCATCCCAAGGGTTCCCCTCCCTCCACAGCCTCTTGGCCACCAAGTCTGGTCCTTCTTGCCTCCTGTCTCTCATATCTACCCTCTCCTCCTTCTCCCCTCCCCAGTCTGCCTCCACAAGGCTGGAAAGATCTTACTAAAGCATAGATCTGTCCTTGTCTCTCCCTGCTCAGAACCTGCCATGACTCCCTAGTGCCCGTGGGGCAGTAGTCGAGGCTCCTCACCATGGCCCATAGGACCCAGTTTGATCTGGTCCTTGAGGACCTTTCCAGCTTCTTAATTCCTTGATTCCAAATACATGATTCTTTATTTTTTAAAGGACCTTTGTCTGGTGGTGAGGTCCCTCTGCCATCCAGACAGCAAAACAACCGGGCACCTGGCTGAAGCTGGATGTCCCCTAGGGACAGGGACTTTACCGCCACTCAAAGCCTCCCATCCACAGCCAAGCAGTTCTGCCGGAACCAACATCTGCCTACTACACCCTGCTTTCCAGGGCCACACAGGACAGGGCAGGTCCTCCGGACTGTAATGTTTCAGAGGCTAGAAGATGTAAGTATTTGTTGTCTTTGAACCTTTGGAAACTGCAGTGTAAGATTCCCTGAGGCTGATTCTTGGAGTCAGCACTGAGAGTCACAGGCTATCAGAATAAAAAGGCGACTCCGTGGATCCAAGGGCAAAGGGGAGTTCTGGCTGTCCCCACTGCCTGTCCCCAGGCCTAGAGCTATTCTGTCCAATCAAGGACTTGCAAAGGTGGAAAGAACCGTAGCGGATTTAGGACTGGGAACAAACAGTGAGTGCTGGACTGTGCCCTGACTCTGATGACACAAAGACCCCAACATTGGTGAGGGAAGACCTCTGTCTGGCCCCAGCCTGAATCCTAACGCTGGGCATAGGATGAGGAAACCGGCCCAGACCCAGACCTAAACCTACAGGCAATGTAGAAACAAACCAAGAAGTCAGAGCCTTACCCCGAACCCTCAGCTGGTCTGTGTCTGACTTCCTGTGATCTCCCCCCACCCCACCCCCACCCCGGGGTCCAAAGGAAGGGCTGAGAACTGGGATGGTGAGCGGGGCAGAGACAGATTCAGAAAGGTGGGGAAGAATAGGGCCAGGGCTTTGGGATGGGGATGAATACCTGTTGGGGACACGGTTGGGGGCCAGGGCTGGGAATGAAGATCGGGATGGGCAAAGGGGGAGGAGGGCCGGTGGTCAGGGATGAGGGATAGAGGGGAAGCTGAGGATGGACGGGGACCGGAGATGGGCAATGCGGGAGGCAGCGGGGGAGAGGCGAGGGTGAAGCCAGGCTGGTGACAGGCTGGGGGCAGTTGGGGGCAGCGGGGCGGCCAGGTCGCGGTGGGGGCGGGGTGGGCCGGCCGGGACTGCGCGGCGAGGCCCGGCGGAGCCCGGCACCATCCTCCGCCCCCCGCTGCCTCCCCTTCCGCTCCCCGGAAGCGCTGAGTCGTCCTGCCTTATCTGGGGGCCGCTATTTCGGGCTCGGCTCCGAGCGCGGCGACTATTTTTAGCCGCGCTCGGGTAAAAATGGACGCGGCGCCGCGCGGGTTCCCGAGGCCGTGCGCGCCCCCTCGCGAGAACTGGGGGCCGGGGGCGCGCGCCTGAGTCACCTTCCCGCCCGCCCACCGCCACCGTCCCCCCCCCCCCCCGCCGCTCCCCGCGCGGCGAGGAGCGCGGCCCGTGGGTCCCGGACGCCTCGCATCCGCTCGAGCCTCCCGGGTTCCGCTCGGCGGGGCTCAGAACATTCCAGGAACATCGGGACGCGTCCACCGAGGCTCTGGCGGCCGCAGGCGGGCTTTGGGCAGAGGCGCCGCGCCGCCTGGTGGCCCCCGCGGGGATCGCAGGCGGGAGCCGGGCCGGGAGTCCACCCGCCCGCGTACCCACTTTATAGCGGAGGAAACTGAGGCCGGAGAGGATCTGGGGTGGGGCCTTGCAGCGTGAATTGAGAGGTACGAAAGCTTCTGTTTCAGCTGGGATACCTCCCTGAATGGAGAACTCACCACCTACCAGAAGTAGTATTTACCTCATCACTAGCAAATATTTACCAAGGGCCTGCCGTGTGGCAGGTGGCTCCGTGGCAGGACACCGGGACACAGCAGTGCCCAAGACAGGGATTCCTGCCCTCGTGAGGCCAACGTTCTAATGGGGAGACAAAGTAAATAAGATGTTTTCAGATTGTGATAAGTGCTGCAAAGAAAGTAAAATGTGATGGTTTAAAAAAGGGGGGGTGGGGGCGCCTGGCTGGCTCCGTGGGTAGAGCATGCGAATTGATCTCAGAATCGTGGGTTCGAGCCCCGCATTGGGTATAGGTGTTACTTAAAATGTTTTTAAATAAATAAATAAAGGGGGATGTTTTGGCAAGAGTAGTCAGGGAGGGCCTCTCTCTGGGGAGGTGACGCGGCTGCATCCTGGATGATGAGAAGGGGCGTCTAAAACGACCCCGTGTTTTAATTCGGTCCCCTCATCCCATTTCATACATAGACCTGGAAGCAGAAGCCTCCAGAGAAACCGGTTGGGGACCAAAGCAGGCTCTGAGCTGGCCGCACAGAGCCTGTCGTGGGGCTCGAACTCACGAACCGTGAGATCATGACCTGAGCTGAAGTCCGCCGCTTTACAGACTAAGCCAGCCAGGCGCCCCGATATTGATATTGTTATTTTAAAAATAACAGCCGCTCGGGCGCCTGGCTGGCTCAGTCCGTGGAGCCTGTGACTCTTGATCTTGGGGTTGTATGTTCGAGCCCCACGTTGGATGTAGAGATTACTTAAAAATAAAACCTTAAAAAAGAAAAAGCTACCGTGTATTCAACACCTCACCTACTCTTCGCAGAAAAGTCTGCTCAATGCCTCGCCTGCGTTATTTCTCCGAATCCTCTCCCTAGACCTAGGAGGTAAGGTACCGTTCCCATGCCCCATTAGCAGATGAGGAAAACGGCTTCCCTACCTCCCATTTCTCCCAGCCACGTGGGCATCTGTAGCTTGCCAGCCTTCTGCCTCCTGCTTGTCCTTTGAAAAACCACCCCTTTTGAAATGTCAGTTCACCTGTGTATCTCACTCCGCTCTCTCTTTCCCAGGAAGGGAACATGATTCAGGCCCAGCCAGTCAGAGCGTTCCGGTCCTGCCTTCTGAGGACGGTGCTTGTCTCAAGGGTGGACATGTGGCCCAATCCAGTTTGTGAATGATGGAACCACCGGGCAGGAGACCTTTCTTCCCTCTGGGGTCACTAAGAGGGTGGGATGTGAGCCCTGAGCTGTTGGGGCCATCTCTGCTACCTTAAGGAAAGTCTTCTTGAGGAAAAAAACCCCCAGAGAAATGTGGAACCTAGAGATTGGAGAATGACTTCATATCATCATTTGAGCTCCTGGATCAAGCTGTGACTGAAGCTGGTGTTACCCCTTGACTTTTTTTTTTTTTTTTAATTTTTCTTTTAGTGTTTTTATTTATTCTTGAGACAGAGAGAGACAGAGCATGAGCAGGGGAGGGGCAGAGAGGGAGACACAGACTCTGAAGCAGGCTCCAGGCTCTGAGTGGTCAGCACAGAGCCCAACGCCGGGCTTGAACCACGAACTGTGAGATCGTGACATGAGCCGAAGTCGGACACTTCACCGACTGAGCCACCCAGGCGCCCCAGACTTTTTTTTTTTTTTTTAACGTGAAACAGTACATCTCCCTAAATGTGTTTGCACTTGAAGCTGAGAGACTTCTGATTAATTCACTCTGTCTCTCCAAACTCCCTCCCAGAACTGGTCCTGACACTTCCACTGTCCCTGGTCCTTGGGCATGGGTCTCTGTACCTCCTGGAGCCCACATTCATCACACACATCCCCCGTGGAGGCATAGACTGCTTCTGTGCCTCTGGGCTCCGCCGCTGACCAGGCACTCCTGTGGGGCCTGGGTCTGCCCGTCTCCACGTCCCTAGGCATAGACCAACATGAGAACCTGGGCAGGGAGGCCACTCTCCTGGGCAGGGACACTTTCCGTTCATCGCCGGCTGATGGTGAGGTTACCGTGCTGTACCCTCCACCTTCTCCCACTGCCAAGATTTCAGCCCTATCTGAGCTCTGACAGCCTCCCGGCCTCAGCCTTGCTATCTCTTCTGCACTCTAGACCCTAGTGTCTGGCAATTCTTAGATGCCTCCCCTAAGATGTCCCACAGGATTTCATCCCAACCTCAGCTTCCTTCCTGTGCCTCCTTCTGCCCGGTCCCCAGCTCAGGCAGAGTCCCACCATTGGCCCTGTCTCCTGGACCAGAGGCCTGGCCTCATCCCGGATGCCTTCCTTCTCTTTCCTCCCATAGCTCGTCCCTCCTTTCCGTTCTATCATTTAAAGATTTCATATGTTCTGCCTCTTGCGCCTTCCTACTTGAGCCCCTATCCCCACTTCATCCTGCCCTACACTCCTCCCTCGTCCCTGCCCCAGTCCTGCCCCCTCCCATCCAGAAGGATCTTGCTAAAGCACAAACTTGTTCTTGTGAAGTCTTTCCCCTGCTCAGAGCCTGCCATGGCTCCCCAGTGCTCCAGTCCCCTGACCTACAAGGCTGTTCGTGGCCTGAACGCTGCTGCTTCTTTAACCCCATCTCTCACCCTCCCTTTCCCCAACACTCATTCACTCTGCCCTCAACTCGTCCCCAAACTGCTTGCCTTTTCCCAAACGCATTGCGCTCCGGCATGCTACCTGAAGTTGACCTTCGGTTCCTTCTGCCTGAAATATCTTTCCCATCCTTTTCCACCTAGTGAATATCTCTCCATCCTTCAAGGTCCAACTCAACCATCCCTCTGCTGAGAAACCTAGCACGAATCCCTCTTCGTAAGCCGGGCCCCCACCCCTAAGAAACCTGGTCTGTGTTAGCTCATTGTCTGCTGGTCAGTGTGCCGGGCCCTTTGCACATTCTATCTCACTGAGTTCCTCTAATAATCCTCTGGGGGCAGGAACAAACATTCCCAGTTTCTGGATGAAGGAACTAAGCGCCCGTGAGGACAAGTGACTTCCCAAAGGAATCGCAGCCAGGGAAGGGACAGAGTCAGGATTTGAACTCTCGACCTTGAGGCAGCCTGGCTTGTCCAGTTGTGCTGAGTATTTATCTCAGTTTTGTAAGTGTTTATTTTACAGCATTCTCAGTAGAAGCACACGCTCATACATACAATTAATTGATGAATAAAAAATAAACTCTGTAGGGGCGCCTGGATGGCTCAGTCGGTTGAGCATCCGACTTCGGCTCAGGTCATGATCTCACGGTTCGTGAGTTCGAGTCCTGCGTCAGGCTCTGTGCTGACCGCTCAGAGCCTGGAGCCTGTTCAGTTTCTTGTCTCTGCCCCTTCCCCACTCATGCTCTGTCTGTCTCTCTCTTTCCAAAATAAACATTAGGAAAAAAAGAAGTAAAAGGAAACAGGTGAAGATAATTTTGTTCATGTATATTATTTAACCAGATACATGCAAAATGTTATATCAACACGTACTCAAGAAGAGTAATTTTTTTTTAAGTTTATTTATTGTTTTAGTAATTGCTTTATCCGACATGGGGCTTGAACTCACAACCCCAAGATCAAGAGCCATGTTCTTGGGGCACCTGGGTGGCTCAGTTGGCTGAGTGTCCAACTCTTGGTTTTGGTTCAGGTCGTGATCTCATAGTCATGGGATCAAGCCCTTCATTGGGTTCCTCGCTGACAGTGTGGATGGAGTCTGATTGGGATTCTCTTTTTTCCTCTCCCTTTCCCCCCGCTCACGTGTGTATGCACTCAAGCTCTCTCTCGCTCTCTCGCTCTCTCAAAATAAATAAATAAACATTAAAATAAAGAAAGAGGGGCACTGTGTGGCTCAGTCAGTTGAGCATCCGACTTCGGCTCAGGTTGTGCTCTCACGATTTGGTTCGTGAGTTCGAGCCCCAGGTCGGGCTTGCTGTCAGTGCAGAGCCCCCTTCAGATCCTCTGTCCCCCTCTCTCTCTGCCCCTCCCCCACTCGTGCTCGCCCTCTCTCTCTCTCTCTCTCTCTCTCAAAAATAAATAAAAATAAACATTTAATTAAAAAAAAAAAAAAAGAGCTGCACATTTGCATGTACTTACAACTCAGCCAGCGAGGCACCCTTCAATATCAGCAATTAAAAAAAATTTTTTTAGTGTTTTATTTCTTTAAAAAAATTTTTTTTAACGTTTATTTATTTTTGAGACAGAGAGAGACAGAGCATGAACGGGGAAGGGTCAGAGAGAGGGAGACACAGAATCTGAAACAGGCTCCAGGCTCTGAGCTATCAGCACAGAGCCCGACGCGGGGCTCGAACTCACGGACCGCGCGATCGTGACCTGAGCCGAAGTCGGCCGCTCAACGGACTGAGCCACCCAGGTGCCCCTGTTTTATTTATTTATTTATTTATTTATTTATTATTATTATTATTTTTATTTATTTTTGGGACAGAGAGAGACAGAGCATGAACGGGGGAGGGGCAGAGAGAGAGGGAGACACAGAATCGGAAACAGGATCCAGGCTCCGAGCCATCAGCCCAGAGCCTGACGCGGGGCTCGAACTCACGGACCGCGAGATCATGACCTGGCTGAAGCCGGACGCTTAACCGACTGCGCCACCCAGGCGCCCCAACCCCTGTTTTATTTTTGAGAGAGAGAGGGAGAGAGACAGAGGATGAGCGGTGGGGAGTGGGGGGAGGCAGAGAGAGAGAGGGAGACACAGAATCCACGAAGCAGGCTCCAGGCTCTGAGCGGTCAGCACAGAGCCCGACGCGGGGCTCGAACTCACGGACCGCGCGATCGTGACCTGAGCCGAAGTCAGACCCTTCCCCGAGTGAGCCACCCAGGCGCCCCTAGCAGCAACTTTTAATGAGATAATTTACCTTCTTTTTTGCCGCTCCAACTCTCCAAACTCCAGTGTGGATTTCAGAGTCATGGCACATCTCATTTTGGACGAGCCGCGGTTCGAGCACCCAGGAGCCCCGTGCAAGCGGCGGCTCCCACATCTGACGGCCTGGCAGAGGACGATTCCCTGACCACGGACCCTGGAGCGCGGCCTCCTCAAAGTCCAAACGTAACACGCCCCAGGGTGCCTTCAGGAGACAGTCACGGCTTACAGTCAACACCCGGGACTCTGAAACCTGAGCGCGTGGTTCAAATATTAGCTCTGTAACTTCCAAGCTGCACCTCCAGCCTTCCAGTCCCTTCTAGAAAAGGATCTCCTAGGCGTTTTGTGGGGACTGAGTTCATAGATGTTCACCACTCAGAACACGGTGTGGCATAATTAAGCCCCGTGTGAGTGTCGGCTTTTATCAGTGTTTGGAGGTTTATGTGTGGGAGAGGATCCCTCAACTCCACGATAACAGTCGAAGCATGACAACTCCCTCCAAGACTTCCTGTCCTTGAAGTGGAGGATGAAGCGGGCTCTGCCCTGACAGGCTGACAGCCGCGAGCCCAATGTGGGACTCGAACTCACGAACCCCGAGATCATGACCTGAGCTGAAGTCGGAGGCTCGACCGCCTGAGCCACCCAGGTGCCCCGTCTTCTCTTTCGATCTGTGGAGTGGGTCGAATGATGCACCCGCCCAAGAAACGTCCACCTGAGACGTGTGGATGAGAGCTTATTTGGGAAAAGAGTCTTTGCAGATGTAATTAAGGGAAGGAACTCAAGATGAGATCATCTTGGATCGTCCGAGAAGCCCCCGAGCCCAAAGGCAAGTGTCCTTATAAAAGAGAAAGGCAGGGGCGCCTGGGTGGCTCAACTGGTTGAGCATCTGACTCTTGATTTGGCTCAGGTCACGATCCCAGGGTCGTGGGATCAAGTCCCGCACTGGGCTCCATCCTGAGCATGGAGCCTGCTTAAGACTCTGTCTCTCTCTCTCTCTCTCTCTCTCTCTCTGTCCTTCTCCCTTGCTCACACATACACACTCTCTCTGTCTTAAATTTTAAAAAGCCCCCGGGTGGCTCGGTTGGCTGGGCGTCCGACTTCAGCTCAGGTCATGGTTTGTGAGTTCGAACCCCTCATGGGGCTCTGGGCTGACAGTTTGGAGCCTGGAGTCTACTGCGGATTCTGTGTCTCCCTCTCTCGCTCTGCCCCCCCCCCCCCCCCCAAAAAAAAAAAAACGTTAAAAAAAAAAAGAGAGAAAGGCAGAGGGCAATTGCACACAGGAGAGGCAATTGCACAGGTACAGGAGAGGCCACGTGAAGACAGTCACAAAGGTTGCAGTGAGCCCGTCACAGGCCCAGGAGTGCCTGGAGTCATGAGCTGGAAGAGGCAAGGAAGGATCCCCCCAGAACCCTCCAGAAGGGGGGCAGAACCGTGGCCCTGTTACCAAACACCTGGTCTTAGGTCTTCCGGCCTCCGGGATGATAAGAGAATTCATTTCTGTTGTTTTCAGCCACCGGGTTTGTGGTAATTTGTTAGGCAGCCACAGGAAATGAATACAATCTATTTGGGGGCCTGTCTCCTCCACTCTGAAGGCAGAGTTTCTGTGGCTTTCAGATATCATCTCTTCAAACCCTCCGTCATAGGAGAAAACTGAGTCTAGGAAAGGGGGCGGAGCCGGAGCCAGACCTCAGGCCCCCAGCTCCACATCTAAGATCCAGAGGTCACTGTGGAAACTTCCAGGGTATTTTGCATGTTGGAAAAAATACATCGAATGTTTGCTGAGTTTTCTTTTAAGGCAGTGGTTGAGAACACAGGTTTTGGTTGGAGTCCTGGTTTGACCGCTTACTTGTCGTGTGGCCTTGGGCAAGAGACTAACTTCTCTGTGCCTCAGTTTCTCTGCCTATAAAATGGGGATAATGGGATAAGTCATCTCAGAGGGTTGTGATGTGCAGTATATGACAATTGATCTACGTTGCTGCTTGGCAAGGTCCTGAAAGTCTTTGCAAATGCTACAAGACAAGAAAATAGGTATAAAGATCAGAAGGCAAGGGGGAAAAAAAAAGCAAACAAAAACAGATCAGAAGGCAAGAGAGAAAACTGCCATTCGGATCATTTTCAAGGGAAAACTAAAAGAATCGACAAGCTATCTGAGTATGAGAATTTGGCCAGATTGCCCGTGGAAGGCAGTTCTGATCCACGTCCATGCCAGTCCCTCAAACCTAAGCTTTGTTCTTGACCGTCCCTCACCCTAGTCCAGGCGACCATCTGGCAACAGCAGTCACTTCCTCACTAGGCTTCCCGCTTTCATCCTTCCCCTCCCCCCCCCCCCCCCCCCCCGCACCCCTCCACAGTCCATTCTCCACTCAGAATAAAATCTAAAGTACTTATCATAGCCTTCAAGGCCTTTCTTATGTAGTCTGGTCCCTTGATCGCCCAGACTTTATTTCTTGCCACTCTCCCCTTGCTCCCTGGGCCCCAGCTCTTTCCATTTTTTCAAACTCACCTAGCAATTTCCCACCCACTGGGCCTTTGCACAAGCTGTTCCCACCCCCTTGAAAAGCTCTCCCTCCCTTCTCCCTAGCCAATTCCCGGTCGTCCTTCAGGTCTCCTCTTCAATGCTCCTTTGACAGAGAAACCTGTCCTGCCCTCAGTTGAAATGATGTTCCACATTCTTGTCCTTTATCTAACCCTCATTAGGTGTATATGATTATTAGTTCAGTGATTTGTAAACTTTTTGGTCTCAAGACCCCTTATGTTCTTAAAAATTATTGAGGACTCCAGGGACACCCGGGTGGCTCAGTTGGTTAAGCCTCTGACTCTTGATTTTGGCTCAGGTCATGATCTCCATGGTTTATGGGATCAAAGCCTACATCAGGCTCCATGCTAAGTGTGGAGCCTACTTGAGATTCTCTCTCCTTTTCTCTGCCGCTCTCCTGCTCATGCGTTCTCTGTCTCAAAATAAATAAATAAACATTAAAAAAAAATATTGAGGACTCCAAAGAGTTGTGTTTTTCTTTCAAAGGATTTTTCTTTTAATGTGGATTCTATCAATTTGGCTGTATTATAAATTAAAACTGAGAAATTTAAAAATGTTTCATTCATTTGAAAAAAATAAACGATTTCATGTTAACATAAAATCATATATTTTTGAAATATCTTTTTTTTTTTAAGTTTTATGTACTTAAGTATCTCTACATTCACCATGAGGCTCGAACTCACAGCCCCGAGATCAAGAGTCCCATGCTCTTCCCACTAAAGCCAAACAGGTGCCCCCAAATCATATATATATATTTTAATTTTTTCAATGATTATTTATTTTTGAGAGCGAAAGAGAGAGACAGAGCGTTGGCAGGGGAGGGGCAGAGAGAGGGAGACGTAGAATCCGAAGCAGGCTCCAGGTTCTGAGCTGTCAGCACAGAGCCCGATGCAGAGCTGGAACCCACGAGCCATGAGATCATGACCTGAACTAAAGCCAGATGTTGAACCGACTGAGCCACCCAGGCGCCCCCATTTTCTTTTAAATTAAAAATAACCAGATATTCCAAAATGAGGAAAAAAAAAATTAGTGAAAAAGGGCATTGTTTAAAATGTTTGCGGGGCGCCTGGGTGGCTCAGTCGGTTAAGCATCCGACTTCAGCTCAGGTCACCATCTCACGGTCTGTGAGTTCGAGCCCCGCGTCGGTCTCTGGGCTGATGGCTCAGAGCCTGGAGCCTGTTTCCGTTTCTGTGTCTCCCTTTCTCTCTGCCCCTCCCCTGTTCACGCTCTGTCTCTCTGTCTCAAAAAATAAAATAAAACGTTAAAAAAAATAAAAAATAAATAAAATGTTTGCAAACCACTTTAATGTGTGGCTCAACAGAAGATAGTTGTATGTCCTCACATCTGCTTGTGTGCCTACTGTATTGTGACAGTCTCCAGGCTGCACTGGGTAGTCATGAGAGTGAATGCGAAAAAGGCAGGTGTCTTAATATTATTGTAACCGTCTTGACCTCTTGCGCCCCTGGAGAGAGTGCTGGGGAACCCCCGCCCCAGGTTCCATGGACTGCACTTTGAGAATCATTCATTAGCTTTGGGTTCTATCGAGCCTAGACACAGTATCCTGGGAGCTGAAGGCTTTGGAGGTGGGGGGCAGGTAGCCCCGTTCAGGAGATGCCTCTGCCTACATTCAGGATGAGCTCAGATACTCTCTGAGCTGTGGTCTCTTCATCTCTAATGATGAAAACAGTAAAGGCACCTCTCCCTGCTAAGGTTATATAGTGAGACCCGGAGGAGATGACTCTCCAACCCACGCCTGGCTCGTAGCATACAATAAACATTTGCTGTTAGAATTTGGGAAAGTCATTTGATTTTATTACCAGCACTTTGCATTCATGCAGTTAATTTCTCCAGAGGCTTGCCTGGTGCTGGGCAGTGCTAAGGACTGAGTGGTGTTGACTGAGACGTGCCTGGCCCTGCCCTGGGGGGAGGGCGGTGGGGGGTTGCTCCTAGTCGAGGGGGGTCACAGAGTTTTCATTTGTGAGGGATTGCCCTTAGCACCCAGTTCTTAAAACTGGGGCAACAGGGCGACGGACTGGCCAGCTTAGCGTGTTTCTTTCTCTGCCCCCAGGATGCTTCCGTTCTGTGGCTGGGGAGAAATAGGAGGTGTGCGTATCTGTTTCCTCTCCCTTCCTTCCCAATCTCTCTTTTCGTATTAAAGTGAGTTCCTAGAGGGGCGCCTGGCTGGCTCAGTCGGTAAGAGCATGGGACTCTTGATCTCAGGGTGGTGAGTCCAAGCCCCACGTTGGGCACAGAGCATTCTTAAAATTTTTTTTAACGTTTATTTATTTTTGAGAGAGAGACAGTGCGTGAGCAGGGGAGGGACAGAGAGAGATAGAGAGGGAGGGAGACAGAATCTGAAGCAGGCTTCAGGCTCCGAGCTGTCAGCACAGAGCCTGACGCGGGGCTTGAACTCACAAACCATGAGATCATGACCCAAGCCAAGCTAAAGTCTGACGCTCCACAGACTAAGCCACCCAGGTGCCACCCGGGCATAGAGCGTTCTTAATACAAACAAACAAGCAAACAAACAAACAAAAAGTTTCTGGATTCCGGGCCCTTTGGGGGTAAGTCCCACCTCTGATCTAACCTCAGTCTCTCATGCTGCAGATCCTGCCTTTTGCTGCATGTCAATCCACAGCGCCCGGTGAAAACTTGGGACGTCCCAGCAGAAGAGGTGCCAGGGACGGCGCGGGGTCCGGGCCGGGCCCCTCCACTGCCCCCCATCCGGGGGCCGCCGCTCCGGGCCGGGTGAGTCAGTCCCCGGCGGCTCCCGCGTCATGCAGGCCGCTCGGCTCCGCGCTATTTCGGGCTCCGGGCGCTATAAATAGAGGCTCGCAGAGCCGAGCCGCCCCCCTCCGCTCTGGCCCCCCTGCGTCCCCAGCCCCGTCGCGATCGACTCGCCGGGCCGCCGCGCGTCACCGTGGCTAAGTTTAGAGGCGGGTGGGGACGCCGGCCTGGTCACTGCGCCCCTCGGCCGCGCCCCCGCTTCCAGAGCCTTCGGCTGGCGGCTCTCTGCCCCCCGCCCAGAGTTCCTCCCGCGGAATTAGGGGCCGGGTCCCCGTGGTCTCCATCCCCACCCCAGTGCCTCCGAGGCGCAGACGAAACTGGAAGTTGGGATGAGGGCAAGTTTTGGGAGTGGAGCAGGGGCCTGAAGTCACCAGGAGGAACTTGAATTGAGGCTGGAATTTGAACTTGGAACGTTCAAGGAGGACGCGGGATCAGAGCAGGGACAGCTGCAAGATTCGAATTCACAACTCTGAGAGCCCAGAAGATTCCAATCCAAGATCCAAAAGTTCCATAGGGGCATCGAGCAGAAAGAAATCAAACTTGGAAATGATGTGGAACCAAGGGCAACTTTTCCCCCACGTTAACTAATGCAGACAGGCTCAGCGTTACATTGACCGCAGGCGGTGGGGCCTTTGCACACTTTTGCGATAAAGAAACGGGTTCAGAAGAAGCGAAGGGGCCGCCTGCCGCCTTGGAGAGGTTTTGCCCCGGGTGGCTTCTGGCGAAGTAGCTCCCAGCGCCCCTACACCCCAAAATCCTCTTGTGGGGAACCATCGCCCCCTGGCGCAAAAGGCACGAGTTGCAAGTTGGTTTGGCAATTCCATTCCCTGGAGGGGGGAAACTAAGTCCCGCCGGGGTTGGCCTCCTAGAAGCGCTCTCTAGCCCTTGGATTCAGGGGCACATTTCCATGGTCCTTCTCTGTGTCGCTGGGGCCTCTCAGTTCCTTCATATGTCAAATGACCTAGTGATTCCTAAGGGGAGGATTATCGTGAGGTCTTAGCTCATAGTAAGTGCTCAATTTATTTTGATGGTATTCCAGTTGATGGTACTATTTTTATTATTTACAAACCTCCTCCTCGTGTGGCGCTGTGACCCCCTCCCGCATCACCTGCCTCACAACACTGTGTTTTATCTTCTTCATAGCAGGTATGGCTGTCTGGAACTTTCTTTAAAAAATGTGTATTTATTTTTGAGAGAGACAGAGACAGAATGCAAGCAGGGGAGGGGCAGAGAGAGAGGGAGACAGAATCCAAAGCAGGCTCCAGGCTCTGAGCTGTCAGCACAGAACCCCATGCAGGGCTGGAACCCACGACCGAACTGTGAGATCATGACCTGAGCCTAACCTACTGAGCCAGCCAGGCGCCCCTGTGTGCTTTTATTTATTTATTTTTTAAGTTTACTTATTTATTTTGAGAGAGAATGATAGTGAGCAGGGGAGGGGCAGAGAGAGGGAGAGAGAGAATCCCAAGCAGGCTCTGCACTGTCAGCGCACAGCCCGATACGGGGCTTGAACTCACAAACCATGAGATCATGAACTGAGCCAAAATCAAGAGTGGGGCCCTTAACCAACTGAGCCACCCGGACGCCCCCGTGTGTATTTCGTTCTCATGGTGTGTGTCCTCCATGAGACCATTAGCTGCACAGGGCAGGGACATGGACTGCTTTGTTCGGAGCTGTGCCCCCAGCGCCTGGCACACAATAGGTGCTCAATATGTAGTCACTCAAGGAATGCGTGAGCCATCCACGTCAATACAGTTCTCTGAGGGGCGCCTGGGTGGCTCAGTCGGTTAAGCGTCCGACTTCGGCTCAGGTCGTGATCTCACGGTCCTTGAGTTCAAGCCCCGCATCGGGCTCTGTGCTGATGGCTCAGAGCCTGGAGCCTGCTTCGGATTCTGTGTCTCCCTCTCTCTCTGACCCTCCCCTGTGCATGCTCTGTCTCTCTCTGTCTCAAAAATAAATAAACATTAAAAACATTTTTTTAAAAAATACAGTTCTCTGTAGTCTTATTGAATCCTCGGCAGTTGCAGACGGGGAAACTGAGGCTCTGAGTAGTGCAGTCGCTTGCCGTAGTGTTTGGCCTCGGTTTTCTGTTCATTCACACAGTACAAGGTTTGGGAGCCCCTTCTGGTTGCTGGGGGCTGGGGGGCGGTGGGTGCCCTGTGACATAACAATGGCCACAACAGCTCCAGCCCCCCCTGCCCAGGACTTGGTTAGTGGTATTTTATTTATATGATAGACTCAAATGTGGCACCTACTGTGTGTCAAGTACAGTTTGGGGCACTTTGCACATAGGTCGTTTCACCCTGGTAATAAAGCTATTATTATTATCCCCATCTCATGTATTTATTTATTTACATTTGAGAGAGAGGGAGAGCAGACAGAGACAGAGAGAGAATCCTAAGCAGGGTCCATGCTCAGTGTGGAGCCTGACGAGGGGCTGGATCCCAAGACCCTGGGATCACGACCTGAGCCGAAATCAAGAGTCAGACGCTCTACCGATTGAGCCACCCAGGAGCCCCATATTTATTTTTTTAAAGTTTCTTTTGTTTATTGACGCTTAAGTCATTTGTATACCCAACATCGGCTCGAACTGACAACCCCGAGATCAAGAGTCATGCCCTCCACTGACAGAGTCAGCCAGGGTCCTTCATCCCCATTTTAGAAATGAGCAAACTGACACACACAGAGAGGCTGAGTTGTTGGCCCAAGGCCACACTGCTAGTAAATGACCTTCCGGGGAGAGTTACACCCAGTGACGAGGCTGCTTACGTAGGAGGGAGAATCACAGAGATAGTACGCTTCTCATCAGAGACCCAGGAGCCGGGGAGATAGAGAACCAGTATCTCCTAACTCTTCTTTTTTATTTATTTATTTATTTATTTATTTTTGAGACAGAGAGAGACAGAGCATGAACAAGGGAGGGGCAGAGGGAGAGGGAGACACAGAATCTGAAGCAGTCTCCAGGCTCTGAGCTGTCAGCACAGAGCCCGACGTGGGGCTCGAACTCACGGACCGTGAGATCATGACCTGAGCCGAAGTCGGACGCTTGACCGACTGAGCCACCCAGGCGCCCCTCTCCTAACTCTTCAAGGGAAATAATAAGGAACCCAGAATTAGGGATTTCAATTTGGAGGATGAAATGAAGGTATTTTCAGATGAGCAAGACTCAGAACCTTACTATCCATGATTGTCCCTGAAAGAATTAGAAGTGAAGGGACTCTGGCAGGTAGTAAAATGAATTCAGAAGGAAGAAGGTTATGGGGGAGCCTGGGTGGCTCAGTCGGTTAAGCGTCCAACTTCGGCTCAGGTCATAATCTCGCAGTTCCAGAGTTCAAGCCCTGCGTCGGGCTCTGTGCTGACAGCTCGGGGCCTGGAGCCTGCTTCCGATTCTGTGTCTCCCTCTCTCTCTGCCCTTCCCCTGCTCATGCTCTGTCTCTCTCAAAAATAAATAAACATAAAAAAAAAAAAAAAAAGAAGAAGCAGGTTATAAAAAGTAACAGAATTGTTAGGGGCTGAATCCTGTCCTCCAAAAAAGAGATGTTAAAATCCTAACCCCTGATATTTCAGAATGTGACCATATTTGGAAATAAGGTCTTTACAGAGATATCAAGTTAAAAATGAGGTCATTAATGTGGGCCCTAATCCAATACGACTGGTGTCTTTATAAAACAGAGGAGTTGAGACACAGAGACAGACACACACAGAGAAAAGACCATGACCCAGGGAAAAGAAAGATGGTCATCTACAAGCCAAGATACTCCTGAGGCTCCCAGCAGCTAGGAGAGAGCCCTGGAACAGATTCTTCCTCTGTGCATTTGGAAGGAGCAGAACCCTCCCAAGACCTTGACTTTGGACCTCTAGCCTCCAGAACTGTGAGACAATACATTTCTGTTACTTAAGCCATCCAGTTTTTGGAGCTTTGCTACAGCTGTCCTAGGATACTAATACCAAAATGTATTTACGAATCGATTGTGCAAAAAAAAGAAAATTATTTACAAAAAAACTTTTATCGTAGTCTCCTCACAGAAGCTGGAATCGTTGGAAAGATGGAGACAATGAATATATTCAGGTATATGAAAAAGATGTCAAACTTCTTTTAATTAGCCCATCAATTCCATGAAATTCCAATCTCAGTCTCAATAGGATTTTTCATGGAAGTAGAAATCAGTTGCTAAAATCACTAGAAAAGGTATAAAAATGGTAAAGACAGATTTGAAACGGAACAGAGGGGCGACTTGCCTGATGTGATAACAAAACATCAGGATAAAATCATCCAACAGTGCAGCATGGAGGCAAGGAACAGATACACAGATTTTTAATACAACTTACTAGAAATGTCAGAAATAGACCCATGTATATATGGGAATTTGGTTCACGATAAAGGTGAAATATCAAAACTGGGGAAAGGATTGATTACATTTTTTTTAATGTTTATTTTTGAGAGACAGAGTGGGAGTGGTAGAGGGGCAGAGAGAGAGAGAGAGAGAGAGAGAGAGAGAGACAGAATCCAAAGCAGGCTCCAGGCTCTGAGTGCCGAAGTTTGATGCTTAACGCACTGAGCCACCCAGGCACCTGGGGGAAAGGATTGCTTTTTAAAATAAATGGTTTGGGGACAATTGGCTACATTCATCATAAGTTCCTACCATAGTGTATTTTCAAAAGTAAGTCTGATACAGATGAAAAACAGAAACAAAATCAAGACTCAGAAAAGTATTCTAAGCAGTTGTAGGATATATTTCTGACCTTAGGGTATAGCAGGCTTCCTAAACAACCCACCGAAAGCCAAAGTCAGGATGGAACAGACTGATAAATAGGCGTGAATAAACACTAAGAACTTCTCTGTGACATAAACGAATAGTTAAAAATACAAAGTGCACACTAGGAGGAAATATTTGGGATATATATTAAATTGACTAAGAATCAGAATCGGAATCCATAAAGTACTCCTACAAATTAATACTAATAGAAAAGGCATACAATCCCGTTTAAAAAAAATGGGCAAAGGATATGAGCAAGCAATCCACATAGGACAAACTACTACATAAGACCAATAAACTCACAAAAAAAGATGTTCTCTCTCCTTAGTAATCAGAGAGCCGCAAGTTAGAACAGTGTGATACTGTTCTTTCAGGAAATGACTAATACTAACTCATCAACCAGGTCTCAGCTCAGATGTCCCTTCCTCCAGGAAGCCCTTCCCTACCCTCGGGCTGGGTGGGCGGCCCCTCCCCAACCCTCTCCCGGGCGTCTGGGATCTCCCAACCCAGCCTTGACCATTCCAGGTCGTCCGTTTTGGGGGACGAGTCTGCCTCTCCCAGTGAACTGTGAGCTCCAGGAGGGCAGGAGGGGGCTATGGTTGTCGTTGGTCACCTCTGAGTCAGTAACACTGCCCCTCACAGGCCCGGGAACAGAGGAAGCGCTGGGGGAATATGAGTGGAATGAAATAATGAATGAATGTGGAAACTGAGGCCAAGTCAATGGCAGAGCCGGGATTCCATACAAGCCTGTACTGAGGGGAGGAACCTAATTTGCTCTCCCGCCGTTTTTCCCCACTGATTCCTGCCCGGAGCCCGAGCACAAGTTGGTGCTTAATACGGGCATCAAAATTGAAATTCTCGGCAACCAGGGACGTTCAGGGGGGTAGACGGACGGCTCTCTGTCCAACCCAAATCTCCGCAGTCCTCCAGGATCATAGAGAGCTGCGCAGGGACGGCCCCTGTCGAAGTTCTACCCCTCTGGGGAACGGTGAGGGCGGGATCGAGGGCTAGAGAGGCCGGAAGTGCGGCGAGCCCGGGGACGCGCTGGCCGCGCCGGCGGTGGGACGCCTCTGTCCCTCTCCGGTCTTTTACTCCCGGCTCGGGGACGAGGAGGTGAGTCGTCGCGGCGCTCAGACAGCGGGGCTGGGTCGAGAGGGGCGGGGAGGGACCTCCGGTGGCGATTGGCAGCCGCAGAGGCCAACCAGTCGTTGCAGTGCCTGAGAGATGGACGAGATGGACCGAGGGGAGGGTATCCAGGCGCCAGCCCTGCGGGCGGGACGGAGGGGGACGGAGGCTGGGGCGGGCAAACGGAAGGCGGGGAACAGTGAGGGCGGGGTAACTAGAACGCGAGGGGCGGGGCGAATGAAAAGTCTGGACCGGTAAGGGGCGGGGCGGACGGAAGGTGAGGCTCCGTGTGGGCGGGGCTTTGTAGAATCTGGGGCGCTCCGTGTTTGGAACTTGATGCTCTGGAGCCCTGGGATTTCTTGGGGCGGGATGGCTGTGAGTGGGGGTTCCTGCTGGAAGGATGGGCATGCAGGCGTTGCTGTCTCACTCGCCCCCGCCGCCGTGTCTTCATTTTCAGGCCCCAGAAGAACCTTGGGATGGACGAAGAGGGAGTGCGGCAGCCCTCCGGGCCACCCACGAGGAAGAAGTTCTTCATACCACTGGATGAGGATGAGGCCCCTCCTGCGGGGGTAGGACAGAGGAGGAGATGGGGAGAACGCTGGCAGACTGGGGTGGGGGGGGTGGATTGAGAGGAAGGGGCCTCCAAGGCCCATGGTGTGGTTTAGGAAATGTTGTGGCCTGGGTCACCTTGGGAAAACAGTCCTTTGCTCTCCGCGAGTCTGCTTCCGTATCTGTAAAATGTCATGGTGGTTCCAAGACAGGGCTCTGGCAGAGGCTGCAAACGCAAGCAGCGGGTGGCTTTGGGTTGTGTTTTATGTGGTCAGCCCCCTGGTTTGCAAAGGATGAATTTATTGCTGACATTGGAGAATTGGAAGGCCTTGCAACTAAAAGGAAAAGTCGGCACTTTTGACATCTCTTGGTAAATTGAAGGATCTGACCACGCCGACATCACGTTCCCGCAGGAAAACAATTGGCTGGTGCTGAGTACTGTCCGCTCCGTATGCGCTAGGAAGAAAAAGTGGGCTAAGGGTGCAGGGAATGATGGGGGAGAGGTGCTCCCTTAGGTCAAGGGGCTGCCTCTCTGAGGAGGTGACATCTTGGCAGTGATGTGAAGGAGGTGAAGGAGTGAGCTGTGTGGCAACCTCTGGGGCAGAGGGAACAGCCGATGCAAAGGCCCAGGATCAGAGGGAGCCTGACAGATTTGAGGGCAGCAAGAAGGCCAGTGGGGCTGGAATCGAGAAAGGAAAGGGAAGGAGGTGGGAGAGGAGACAGGGGGAGCAGGGACAGATCTTCTAGAGCCTTGTGGGCTGTGGCGACAGCTTTGGCTTTTACTCTGAGATGGGAGCCACCAGGGTCTCTGAGCAGAGGGATGTGAAATGACCGTGAACAGAACAGACCGCGGGGAGTAAGGATGTAGGTGGGGAGCTGGTCCAAGGGAGAGAAGTTGGTGGCCGGGACCGGTATAGCGGCTGAGGAGCAGGGAGGAGTGGCTAGATTCAGATTTTGACACTCCTCCCCCTCCCCCACAGTTCAAGCCCTTATTCAAGTCCACGCGGAGCCTTCCCACCACGGAGACCTCAGCCCAGGCCGCCCCTCAGACCTACGCTGAGTATGCCATCTCGGGACCTCCAGGAGGGGCTGGGGCTCCACACCCCACGGGGCCAGAACCCCTGGCAGGAGAGACCCCCAACCAGGCCCCCAAAGCGGGGACGAAATCCAGCAGCATCATTGTGAGCCCCCGGCAGGTGAGGAGGGGAAGGAGTAGCGGGGCTTTGAGCTTTCTGGTGGGAAACACGGGTACGGGGGTGGCACTCCAGTGGGCAGTGGAAGGAAGTCAGAGCTCTTGCCATTGCGCTCTGGGCGACGCGAATTCTCTCATTCATCCATCCAACTACCAGGTGTGGGTTGAGGTTGCACCGTGTCTATTCTTTTGTTAAAACAAAAATACCGTAGACTGGGTCGTTCAAACAACAGACTTTTATTTCTCACACTTCCGGGGGCTGGGAAGTCCAAGGTCAAGGCGCTGGCCAATTCAGTGTCCAGGAAGGATCCGCCTCCTGGTTCATAGACTGCTGTCTACTTTCTGTGTCCTCACCTGGCAGAAGGGGTGAAGGAGCTCTCTCGGGTCCCTTTTGTGAGGACCAGTCCCATTCATGGAGGTTCTACCCTCCTGACCTCATCACCGCTCCTCACCTCCCGCCTCCTTTTTTTTTTTTTTTTTTCAAAGTTTATGTTTTTATTTTGAGAGAGACAGAAACAGCGTGAGTGGGGGAGGGGGAGAGAGCGAATCCCAAGCAGGCTCCATGCTGCCAGCCCGGATCCCGACGTGGGGCTCGAACTCACAACACTGTGAGATCACGACCCGAGCCAAAACCAAGAGTTGGACACTTAACCGACTCTGCCCAACCCACACCCCATCGTGGAGCAGGTCCTACCCTCTTTATTAAAAGCACATTCTACCTCATTTAATAATTACTCTTTCATCCCCGAGATGGTTTTGTGTAACATCTGTGTCCCCCACAAGGCAGGGATCTTTGTCTGTCTTGGTTCCTGCTGTATCACAGCACTTAGACACACAATAGGCGCTCAATAAATACTGCTCGGATGGGTTAGAGGCTGACTTGCTCAGAGAATCTCGATTTGGGGCTACAGGGTATGTTCAGAGTGGAGTGAGAGCCCGAAGCCTGTCCAGCAGACTCCTGACTGTTGGGGGTGGGGGTCACAGGCCACGTGGGGCTTCCTCTCAGATCACTGGGGGCCACGGTGGGGTTAAGAGCAGGCCAAGGGGCAGGTTTGTGCTTTAGGAAGCACTGGCTTCTGTTCAGAGGCCAGGAGGGGGCCCTACTGGGGCAGGCGACCAGGAGGAGGCAGGGTAGGGGCCTGGGTATGGGCTATGGCAGCGCAGGGGGAGACTTTGATGGGGATGTCATCCTGGGGGTGCCCGTGGCCCATTCAGCTAAGCATTCGACTCTTGATTTCGGCTCAGGTCACGATCTCAGAGTCCGTGAGATTGAGCCTTGTGTCGGGCTCTGCGCTGACAGTGCAGAGCCTGCTTGGAGTTCTCTCTCTGCCTGCCTCTCTCTCTCTCTCTCTCTCTCTCTCTCTGTCTCTCAAAATAAGTAAATAAACTTAAAAAAAAAATCCTGGAAGGTAGACGTCCCCCCTGGAGGAGAGGGACGGGTCCGTGACTAGGCTTGGGTCTCTGGATGATGGGCCTGTCCCTGAGATGAGGGGAGGAGGGGCAGGTGCGGGAGCTGGTGCTGAAGGCACTCGGGGTGCAGTGAGGCGGACATCCTGGGGGGAGTGCCCACCAACCCCAGGGCACACACGTGGGGCTAGGGGAGAGGACTGAGCCCGAGAGACAGACTCAGGGACCCTTTAGTTAAGGCCCAGGTCTGGGGGAGAGGTCTGGGTCAAAGCCAGAGCACCCAAGGGCATTCCCGGCTGAGGAGGTGGACTCCGGAGGGAGGGGAACAGGCACAGGCAGGAGGGGGGATGGGGAGGTGTCGACACAGGTAGGGGGAGGGGAGCCCTGGGGCTGGCAGTGGTCCCAGGGCCCTCCCTGTTAATGGCTTCCGCCCTTCCCTCCCCAGAGGGGCAACCCCGTGCTGAAGTTTGTGCGTAACGTGCCCTGGGAGTTTGGCGACGTGCTTCCCGACTATGTGCTGGGCCAGAGCACCTGTGCCCTGTTCCTCAGGTGAGCTCTGAGGGGGCTGCCCCACCTTCCTGAAGGCCTGTGAGGCTGTGCTCCCATGTTTGGGACCATTGGGTGGGAGACCTTGGGGTGTGGCCCTGTCAGCTCTGGGCCTAGCGACCTGGCCGGGAGGAAGAGGTCTTCTCCTGGAGGTGCCCAGAGGGACGAGAGCGGCAGGCCCAGACTCTGGTTCTGAGGGAGGACAGGCTGGGCGCCTGGAGTCCTGGGTCTGAGCAGGTTGGGGGTAGGGTCCCTCAGGTCCCAGACATCCAGGGTGAGTTGATGAGAGCCAGGATTTCGCCAGCCTGTACCGCAGTTAAGCAAGTTCCCTCTCCATTCCCGGGCGCCCCTCTGCACACAGAGCTAGATGGGGGAAGTGAACCTTCTAAGTTCCTGTCCTCCCTGCAAGGTACGAGAGCTGGTGGCTGCTGGACAGAGATGTCCCCTAGTTCCCTGGGTGGAGAAGCCACCCCAGCCCCTCCCTGCCAGTGCCTTCTGAGGCTAAAGCAGACAGTCCCTGGGATGGGCCTGCTTCCCAAGACCAGCTGCCCCGTGTCCCCCAGTCCACACCCTCTAGGCGCTTGTCTCCTGTCCTCTACCCGAAGCCCAAGTCTCTTCCCTTCCCCAGTGAGGAACCTGGGGTCCATCCCTCCAGGGAAGCCAGAGCCAGTCAGTCCTTTCTGCCAACCCCGCCATCCCCTTCCTTGATGGGTGACCTGAGGCAAGTCACTTAACTTCTCTGAGCCTTAGGTCCCGGTGTCGCCCGCGCCGTCTGCATTCCAGTGAGAGTAAAGAAGGGCTCCCAGGGTTTTGGGGAGAGCGAGACCTCTCAATCCCTCCCTCTCCCCTGCCCCCCAGCCTCCGCTACCACAACCTCCACCCGGACTACATCCACGGGCGGCTGCAGAGCCTGGGGAAGAGCTTCGCCCTGCGGGTCCTGCTCGTCCAGGTGGACGTGGTAAGCAGGGGTCACTTCCCCCCCCGGCCTCGTGGTCCTCATCTGTTGGGCCACGCAGCAGCCAAGTGGATTGTTGAATCCCAAGAGAAGGTGCAAGTTGAACCATTTTTACATCGGACATTAACACCCTGTGTTGGCAAGGGGGCGCGAGGGTAAACTCCTGTCTCCTCCTTCCCTACACCACTTCCGCTGGTCCCAGCCCTCTGCCACCTGAGCGTGTTTTGAAGCTATGTCATTCTATCTTCACAGCCTGGCCCGCCTGGGTCTCTGCCCCAGCCTCTTCTCTCGTCTCAGGGCCTCCAGCCCCAACGGCTTCCATCCTCACAGCAGCTGGGGGGGGGGGGGGGGTTCCTAAAGCACAGATCTGATGTCCAGACCCCTCCATGGCTCCCCAGTGCCTCGCTATGGCCCGTGAGGCCATGTGACCGGACCCCTGCCCTGCTCTCTGGGTTCATTTCCCAGCTTCCATGTGGTCGCCCTTTCTTTTACGTTCTCCATCACATTCCGTGTGAATTGCAATTCCTCAAGTCCTTTCCCCCCCCTCCTGTCTTCCCTATGTTTAAAATGTCCTTTTCGTTCTCCTTTGCCTCCTTCACTCCTCCTCCTCCTTCAGGTCTCAGTTCAGATGTCCCCTCTTCCAGGAAGCTCTCCCTGATCCCCTGGGCAAGTCAGGTATCCGCTCCTGCTCTCCCATCCCAATCCTGGCCACTCTGGGTCATCACTGTATGGGGACAGTTTGATCTCCCTCATCAGACTGTGAGCCCCAGCGGGCAGAGCCCTGGCTCTCTTGGTTACTGTGTGTTACCAGCATTGCCCAGCACAGGCGGGCACCCAGTCAGAGCTTAGGGAGTGCCTTAAGTGGAAGGCTCTTGGCATCCTACTGTGGCATAACCTACTGTTCTTCAAGACTATAATTCCTTGTTGACTACCAGATTTCCCATTCTGATTTTCTTTTCCACCCAGAAAGATCCACAGCAGGCCCTCAAGGAGCTGGCTAAGATGTGTATCCTGGCTGACTGCACCCTGGTCCTTGCCTGGAGGTGAGACCGAGGCTTCCCTGCCCAGGTCAGGCTCTATCCTAAGAGTCGGTCCACCCTTCTGCCCCCCAGCCCTTTCCTTCTGCCATGAGCTCCCCAGGTGAGCCTGGTCCCGGCACTGCCTCTCTCTCGGCCTCAATTTCTGCATCTTTAAAATAGGATCTTAATATTTGTCTTCTAGGGCTATAGTCACAAAAGCAGGTGATATAGATCAAATTGCCAGGGCCATACTGCTTACTTACGAATCAGACCTAAAGTCTGTCTGAATAATTAATTCCACATCTAGGTTTCTAAAGACTATTTAAATTTTTCTTTTAATGTTTATTTAATTTTGAGAGAGTGAGAGCTAGAGTATGAGCAGGGAAGAAGCAGAGAGAGAGGGAGACACAGAATCTGAAGCAGGTTCTAGGCTCCAGGCTGTCAGCACAGAGCCCGACGTGGGGCTCGAACCCATGAGCCATGAGGTCATGACCTGAGCTGAAGTCAGATGCTTAACTGACTGAGCCACCCAGGCGCCCCTCTAAAGACTATTTAGATTGGCTAATTTCCAGTTGGAAAAAAAGACATACCTTCCTCACCCCATAAGAAAAAAAAATTAAATCCTGAGAAATTGACATAAAAAAGGTGTTAGAAGAAATCGTTTTTTTTTTAAGTAATTAGGCTTGTTATTTATTTATTTTTTTACGTTTATTTATTTATTTTGAGAAAGAGAGGAGGAGGGCCAGAGAGAGAGGGAAAGAGAGGGAATCCCAAGCTGGGCTCTATCCTGGAGCTGACACACCAGGGCTCAGCTCACAAACTGTGAGATCATGATTTGAGCTTGAATCAAGGGTCGGATGCCTAATCAGCTGAGCCACTCAGGTGCCCTAGAAGAAATCTTATAGGGGAATATATATCTAGTTTTTAATGTTTATTTTATTTTTGAGAGAGAGAGAGCACACACAAGCGGGGGAGGGGTAGAGCGAGAAAGAGACACAGAATCCAAAGCAGGCTCGAAGCTCTGAGCTGTCAGCACAAAGCCCAACACGGGGCTCAAACCCATGAACTTTGAGATCATGACCTGAACTAAGTCTGACATTTAACTGACTGAACCATCCAGGCACCCCAGGAGAATATTTGTTATAATCTTGGGGTAGGAAAAGTCTTCCAAAGCAAGACCCAGAACCCCAAAGCCGTAAAGGAAAAGGTTGGCTGATTTGAGAAAATTAAAATTTTAAAACTTCTGGGTGGTAAGACATACTGTAAATAAAGTTGAAAGACAAGTGACAAATTACCAAAAAGTATTTGCTGTGTATATATTGCATAATATATATATGTATATATATACGTATATATATACACATACATATAAATAGAAAATACTTAACATCTCTAATTTATGTATGTATATATAAGTTATATTTATACAGTGCAAATACATTTAAATGTTTATATTCATATGCATATATTTAAACATGTTTATTATATATTTATATATGTAAAGAACTTCCCACAAGTCAATAAGAACCCAAATAAGAGTTTAATGCAGGTTGCCAAAACACATGAAAAAATATCAACCATATGGTTTATCAAGAAAAAAGCACATTTTAAAAAACGAGGTGCTGGGGCGTCTGGGTGGCTCAGTTGGTTAAGCGTCTGACTTTGGCTCAGATTGTGATCTGGCAGTTCCTGAGTTCCAGCAGTTGGTTAAGCGTCCGGCTTTGGCTCAGGTCATGATCTCGTGGTTCGAGAGTTCAAACCCCACATCGGGCTCTGTGCTAACAGCTCGGAGCCTGGAGCCTGCTTCAGAGTCTGTCTCTGTTTTTCTCTGTCCCTCCCCCGCTTGCACATTGTCTGTCTCTCTCTCTCAAATACAAATAAACATTAAAAAAAAAAAACCAAAGTGAGGTGCCCTAAATTTGGTGCAAATCTCTCGTATGGATAGTACGAAACGGGCACCCGCATATTTGCTTGGCAGGAGATTTGACGGGCTATTGAAACACAAAATAGACACCACTCTTCGACACAGAAACTCCTGCACTAGGATAGTCCCTGCTTGTGCGTGCTCACGCGTGTCCGAAGTGACATGGGCCATCACTGTAGCATCAGTGGGTGAGAACCAGAGTTGCAGAAGCGAACGGCCTCGTATTTGTATTTATATACAGAAGGGAGGAAGAAAATGAGCTGTGTTTATGAACAGACTCGTATGTGGATAAACCGAAAAGGGCTCCAGAGGCTCCAGAGGCTCCAGGCCCTGGACAGTGCTGACCTCTGGGGACCGTATGAGGCATAGATGGGGATGAGAGCGGGGCTGTTGTCTTCTGCTTCTCTTTGTTCTGAATATAGACACTGGTTAAACTTTCTTGTGTTAAATAGATGGCACGTTCACGTAGTTCACAGATGAGAAGCGACACGAAAATGTTATGTGTGTGCATATGTCTAGTCGTACATATATATGGTACATACACACGGTGTATATACATGTGGCAGTGTAGACATATGGTTATATATAGATGCTGTTCTGTGCCTTACGTGGTCGTGTCCTTACCTGGAGATCTCTCTCTCTCTCTCTTTTTTTTTTTTTTAAAGTTTATTATTTTGAGAGAGAGAGAGACACAAGCAGGGAAGAAGCAGAGAGGGAGACAGAGAGAGAGAGAGAGAGAGAGAGAGAGAAAAGCCCAAGTGGGCACAATGCAGGACTTGAACTCACAAACTGGGAGATCATGACCTGATCCGACCGGAGCCTAGAGTCAGATGCTTAACCGGCTGAGCCACTCCAGGCGCCCCTTTAAAAAAACATTTTTTTTTTTTAAGTTTATTTATGTATTTAGAGAGAGTGCTCAAGAGTGTGAGCGGGGGACGGGCAGAGAGCTAGAGGGAGAGAGAATCCCAAGCAGGCTCTCCGTTGTCAGCACGGAGCCCGACGCAGGGTGTTCATATTTTTAAAAATACTAATTTTTTAGAGCATTAAAAAAAATTTTTTTTTAATTTTTTTTATTACATTTATTTATTTTTGAGAGACAGAGTGAGTCAAGGTGAGAGTGGGGGAGGGGCAGAGAGAGAAGGAGACAGAACTTGAAGCAGGCTCCAGGCTCTGAGCTGTCAGCACAGAGCCCAACGCGGGGCTCAAACCCACAAACTGTGAGATCATGACCTGAGCCGAAGTCGGACGCCTAACCGACTTAGCCACCCAACTGCCCCCCAAATTTTTTTTCTTAATGTTTATTTATTTTTGAGAGAGACAGAGCATGAGTGGGGAGGGGCAGAGAGAGAGAGGGAGACACAGAACCTAAAGCAGGCTCCAGGCTCTGAGCTGTCAGCACAGAGCCCGACATGGGACTCGAACTCACGGGGCGTGAGATCATGACCTGTTGCTCTCTGTTTTATATTCTGAGTCTTGACAAAGGTATGATAATGTGTCCATAAATTCTGTATCACACAGAATAGTTGCACTGCCCTAAAATTTCCCGTGTTCCACTTATTCATCCCTTCCACCCCCAAACTCCTCATCTTTTCACAGTCTGCTTAGTTTTGCCTTTTTCAGGATATCATATAGTTGGAATCATACAATCTGTAGTAGAAATAGAAAAACCCACGGTTCTCCTTGTGTGTAGGAAAAAAAATGCCAGTTCTTCCCTAATGTGGGTCTTTATCCTGTGTGTGTGTGTGTGTGTGTGTGTGTGTGTGTGTGTGTGTTTAATCTTTATTCATTTTTGAGAGAGAAGAGAGAGGGAGAACAAGTGGGGGAGGGCAGAAGAGAGAGAGAGAGAGGGGGGGACAGAGGATCCAAAGCAGGCTCTGTGCTTACAGTACAGGGCTGTGTGGGGCTCGAACTCACAAACCGTGAGATCAGGACCTGAGCCCAAGTCAGACCACCAGATGCGCCAAAGTTTTTCCCACACCAAGCAAGTCTCTGCAGCACCAGCTGGGCGTCCTACCATTTGACTCACTTCTGACACTACCTGGGGATGGCCTCAGGTCCCACAGGTGAAGGGGCTCAGTCCCACACTGCCCCCCCCACTTCAGACGCCAGTCATAAACCCCGCTTGTACTTCTGACCGTCCCGCTCCCAGTGACTCCCTGAGAGGCTCAGAGCTCAGGGAAGCACATTTTCCGGTTTAATAAAGGATATGATGTTAAGAGAATCAACAGCAAGACGATGAGAGACGTAGGGCGAGAGGTCTGGGAGGGTCCTGCGTGCAGGAGTTTCTGTCCCCGTGGAATTGGGGTGTATCACTTCCCAGTGGCTGCCCTTCTGGAAGCTCTGAGTCCCCTAGTACTGGGATTTTATGGAGTCTTCCTTACGTGGACCCGGTTGAGGATTAGCTCCATTTCCAGCCCCCATCCAGGAGCCCACCCAGAGTCATCTCTGTAGGACAAAAGATGCTCCTCTGTGTTCTTATCACTGAGGAGTTGGAAGGTTCTCTGGGGCTCTGTGCCGGGAGCCAGGGCAAGAGACCATATATATTTCCTATTACCTCACAGAAGCCTTTTCAGACTGGCTTTTCTCACTTAGCAGTATTCTTTTAACCTCCCTCCGTGCCTTCTTGTAATTTGGTAGCTTACTCTTCTTTAAAAAAGAATTTTTTTTTTTTTAATATTCGTCTATTTTTGACAGAGCATGAGTGGGGAGGGGCAGAGAGAGAGGCAGACACAGAATCCGAAGCAGGCTCCAGGCTCCGAGCTGTCGGCACAGAGCCCGACACGGGGCTCGAACCCACAAACCATGAGATCATGATCTGAGAGGAAGTCAGACACTTAAGCGACTGAGCCACCCAGGCGCCGTGGTAGCTCAGTCTTCTTATTGCTGAATAATATCCCATTGTCCGGATGCACATTCTTTCCCAGCTGCGTAATATTCCATCGTGGAGATAGGCCAGGTCATGACCTTGAACTCATGACCCCAAGAGATCAAGAGTTGCATACTTTACCGACCAGGCTCTTGGGCAAGTGACTCAACCCCCCCGCTGGTCTCTTTCCCTCTCTGTGTATAATGGTTTGAAAATAATAATTGCCTTAGAGGATCCTTCTCTGGAAGCTTCTGAACACAGTGAGTTAGAACAGTGCGTCGGCCCCCGGAAGGGGAATGTTTCCTATGTTTTTACATCCAAATTATGGGATATTTTGCAACCATCCCACGAAAGAGGTCAAGCTCTTTCTGCTGACATAGGAAGACATCCTGCTGAGAACTGCAGAGGGCAAAAATGAAAGCAAATTGTAGAACAGGACGCAATGTGCTCACTGTGTGCCCTGAACAAATTAAGAACCGGAACGATAATCCTGCTGCAGTGAGGGGAGAGCCACAAAGCCCATGTAACGGGAAAAAAACAGAATTAGAAAAATGCAGGTTTCTTTCAGGAATATGGACCAACACTTGATCAGCAAAGATGGCTTATTAGCTGGGATTTGAAGGCTCACAGAAAATGCCTCGGCACAAGTCCTTCCTTTACTTGGACTCAACTCCCTAGTCTCAAGTTCAAAGAACAAAAAAGGCCAGCTTTCTCCCAGTGCTAATAAACTTGGGTTACTTTATTGCGCACACATACAAACCCTTTTTAAGATTCGGTTGTCCCACCTACCTTTGAAACTGTTCATTACATGTCAAAAAAAAAGGAAAAAACCTCCGTGCCTGACGTGAAAATTAATGGCGATTATTAAATCAGGTTAGTTGCTATAAAAGCTTCAGCAGTTGGCTCACCCCGCAGCCTTTCTCTTGAAAGTGCGCTATATTAAAAATCTTCAGTGGGAACTGAATTGCATCCTGAGTTTTGTCTTCCTGAGGCTGGGAAAATAGTAACAGTGTTTCTGGTTTTTCTCCCGCCCCGGCTCCACTGCGCTGACTTCCCTTCCAGAATAGCTCACATTTCTTAAACAGGCTCTAAGTGCCAGGCACGGTTCTGAGCGCTTGGGAGCGATGACGCGTGTAATTGTCACAATTCCGCTATCCACGCCACTCTGCAGATGAGGACACTGAGGCCCAGAGAGAGAAAATCACTGGCCCTGGGGTCACGCAGGTGGGAAGGGCGAACCTGAGCCCAACAACTCGTCAGGCTCCCAAGCTCTCTCCCTTTGCCAGCAAAGATGTGTAAAGATGTGCCTGGCCGGGGTTACTGCCAGGGACCTTTTTGGGGAGGAAAGTTCGGTTTGCTCTGTATTCGAGTTTGGAACTTTTAGCATCGGCACTGACTACTACTACGGCAATGAAATGAATCTAAAACATGACCACTGCCCTCACCACACTGGCTGACCCGAATGTTCTCACCCCAGCCCTGAGGAGGCCGGGCGGTACCTGGAGACCTACAAGGCCTATGAGCAGAAGCCGGCGGACCTCCTGATGGAGAAGCTGGAACAGGACTTCGTCGCCCGGGTGAGGCCACTACACCCCCCTGCCTGCCCCCCCGCCCCCGGCCCCTCCCTGCTGCTGGAATCCTACCTCTCCTCCCCAGTCTCCCCCTCAGTTCATCACCTTTCTCTTCCTAAGCACAAACTTGTTTCTGTCCTCCCCAGCTCAGAATCCTCCCATGGCTCCCCAGTACCCTCAGGGAAAGCCTGGCCTTCTCACCACACCCTACAAGGTCCTGCCTATTCCGCCCAGCAGCTCTGTCCACCCCTGACCTTGCATGCATTCTGGCCAGGCTGGCTGGCTCAGTCCCTCCTGTGTCCCCAGCACCACCCAGCACTCAGTGGGTGCGCAGGGAGTATTTACCAAATGAAGCATTTAACCTGAGCTCCAACGCCTGAGTAATGGTGGATGTCCACCACCACTCCTGAGGCAGGTACTGTTAGGACCCCCATTTGCCTGAAAAGAAAGTCCAGAGGTCAATTCCCTTGCCCAGCCCTCATAGGGAGCAAGCAGTGGGGCCGGGTTTTGAACACAGATCTGACTCCAGAGCCTATGGTCTACCCTGGGCAGAACGAACTCAAGAGAAATGGCATTTATCTTCTCATGATGTGACCAATATTCTCTCAGCTAGTGGGGGACCCACTCTGAGATGAACTTTTAATCAGCCAAAAGGGGGGGTATTTATTGAATACCTCCTGCATGCGAGGCAGTCTGGGGACACAGTGGTGACCCAGCGCTCAGATCGCTCTCATTTCTTCTCCTGCCACACCTCTGCCTCCTCCCCTCCCTTGCAGGTGACTGAATGCCTGACCACCGTGAAGTCTGTCAATAAAACCGACAGCCAGACCCTCCTAACTACTTTTGGGGTAAGGAATGGTTCCCTTGTCCTGATGGCATTTCTGCCCCCTTGCTTTTTCAAGGAATGCCTCCCCCCCCCCCCCCACCGCCTCCCCTGCCCTCCCAGAGGGCCTCCCCTGCCCTCCCAGAGGACCTCACCTCCTTCCAGGGAGATCTTAGACCCCCGATGAGCTGGGGCAGGGTAGTTTTGTGCTCCCCATCTCTGACCCTCACCTTCCACCTTCCTCAGTCTCTGGAACAGCTCATAGCTGCATCCCGAGAAGATCTGGCTTTGTGCCCGGGCCTGGGGCCCCAAAAGGTAAGAACTGTGGGAATGGGCTTGAGGGGTCGGGGACAGGAGGGAGCACTACATAGATGGCACCTCAGATCCCAAAGTTCTAAGGCTGTGGAAGGCCCACAGTGCTTCTCCTACAGTTGGGGAAAACCAAGGCCCAGAGAGGGTGGGGACCAGCCCTAACTCACATAGTCAGCCTGGGACAGAATCAAGATCAGGATGTTTCTCTCCCAGCCCCCAGAGTACCCTCCGAGCCGAAACCGAAAGAACCAAAGCCCACTCTGGATGTAGCAAGCAGATGGCTCATTTAATGACCAGTTCCTTGTTTCTTTCTTGCTCTCACACAGGCCCGGAGGCTGTTTGATGTCCTACACGAGCCCTTCTTGAAAGTGCCCCGATGACCCCAGCCGCCAGAGAGGCCCTCGTTGTAACAATAAAGCATTTTCCAGGCTCGGGCTGCTTCTGGTGTGGCGGCGCCGTCATCGGGAAGGGGTTCTCTGTTCTCGCTCTCTGCTGGCCCAGGCGGTCACCTCCGGCTTTTTTCTTTTCTTCCCCTTTCTTTTCCTTTCTCTTTCTTTCTTTTTTTTTGTTTTAAAGTGTATTTATTTTGAGGGAGAGGAGACAGAGAACCCCAAGCAGGCTCCACACTGTCGGTGCACAGCCTGATGCGGCGCTCGATCTCATGAAACGCGAGATCGTGACCTGAGCCGAAATCAAGAGTCTCAACCGACTGAGCCACCCAGGCGCCCCTCCAGCTTTTCTTGACCACAGTCGTCAGTTTCCCTGGGGGAGGCTACACAGGATCCGGCTGCAGCCTCTTCAACTTCTTCTCCCGGCCTGTGGAAGCCACCTCCCCAGGCTCTGGACCCCGCGGCAGCTCTGGCATCTCCTCCCGGGGTGCTACCTCTGGCACCCCGCTTTCCCGGCCCCGTTTCTTCTTCTTCTTAGCAGATGCTGGATCTGCCCCTGCCTCAGGTTCACGCTCTTCCGGAAGCTCAGGCTCCATCGGCTCACCCTGTGGGTCCGTAACCTCAGTCCTCGGCTCAGTTGCTCTGAGCCCCCGTTCTTTCTTCTTCTTCTTGGTGGATGCTAGAGCCGCCTGACCCTCAAGGTCACCTGGCAACTCAGGCTCCACCGCCTCTGCCCCTGGCTCCACTGTCACGTCTTGCTGTTTTTCTTTCTTCCTCCTCTTTTTGGCGGGTGTTGGAGCTGCCTCAGCCTGAAGCTCAACTTCTTGTGGTGGTTCAGGCTCTATCATCTCCCCTGGGAGTTCCAGAGGCCTCCTCTCCAGCTCTAGAGCCTCATCAGTCCCCGGCTCCATCATGACTTTGTGCCCCTTGTCTTTCTTCTTCTTCTTCTTCTTCGAAGATGGCAGTGGGACGGCTTCCTCCCGTGGCTCCTCCTTCAACTGCGGCTGAGACTCAATCGGCATCCTTTCCCCAGGCTCCCTCTCTTCTGTCCCCTTCAGCCTCTTCCTCTTCCTGGTGGTGGATGATGGGAACAGCGCTTCCGGAGGCTCCGGCATCTTGGCCGCAGGTTCGGCTGTCACCAGCTCCATCACCTCTAGTTCTGGCGGCTCCTGCTTTTTCTTCTTCTTCTTCTTCGCCACATCGGGGGACCCCAAAGCTGTGTCCACCGCCAGGGCCCCCAGCCCATTCACTGCCTCCTGGGGAGCTGGGGCCTCTGGTATTTGCCTCTTCTTTTTCCTCTTTTTTGAGGCGGGTGACTTCAGTGCCAAGGCTGACCCAGGCCCTGTTACTGGTAGGCCGCCTCCAAAGGCACAGAACCGGGGTCTCAGGTCAGGGGGGATCTGTGGCGGGGGGCTCGTTGGAATAGGCTGCAGCAGGGTCCCTGGTGGGGATTCCTGGGAACCCTCAAAGATCCTCAGGCTGCCCTGGGGGGCTGGGGCACAGGTGAGTCCCCCCCCTGCCGCCACGGAGGGAGCCAGCAGGATTGCTCCTCCAGCCTGGGGACCGCTGCTTCTGAGGACCCGGTAGCGGTGCCGCTTGCCTGCCAACTTGCCCTTCACAATCTGGGAGCCAGAGAGAGGCACTAGCCGCCCGTTGAGGCTGCGAGGAGAAAGGGGAAGGCAGGAGCTCCGTCAGATTCTTTGCGTGAAACGGGGGGGGGGGGGGGGGGGGGGGAAGAGCTGAAAACCGCGTTTCTGGAAGCCTAAGAAAAGCCCCTCTAAACTTCCCCCAAGTTCAGCCACTAGGATGGAGCATATTCCCAGGAGGTGGCCTGGGACCACTCACCAGTCTGGGGCGAAGTCTACAGGGGCCTGGATAAGCCACAGTTCCGTATCTGGGTCTGTTAACACTTCCAAAGAGAAACGGGTGGGCTCTGAGGTTGGGGACGTCGCGGTAAAGTTGGGGGGGCAAGAGAACTGAGCAGCACCTGCAGAAGGGGAAATGGGGGTCTGCTGACACTTCCCGTGAATCCAATTCTCCAGGGCGCCTAGGGGGCCCACTGGCCCCAGCCTCTTGAGCGCCTCAACCCCTCACCCGGTCTCTTCTCTGCCTGCTCCCCAGAGGCATCCCTGTCTCCACCGATCCAATCCCGGGGGGCGCCCTTCGCTCCACCGGTAGTTTCCCCCACCCCGTACGCTCCCTCGGTCTGAAGTCCCTTCCTCGCGGGCGATACACTCTCCACAGGTCCTGTCTCGAGGATGTCCCTTTTTCCGTCCGAACGCTCCTGGGCGCCCCTTTCTCCTCCCGGCGGCCAACTCTCCGCACCCCGTCGGCCCGCCCTGATGCAACTCACCGCCGGACGGGGTCCCCGCCATCCCCGGACCCGTGCCTCCCTCAGACCCAGCCGCCGGAGCCTCAGGAGCTCCGTGGACGACCACGTGGAACCAGAGGGGCGGGGCCTCGTCCGGGAGCGTCCATGTGGCGCGGGAGCGCGGGGGTGTCGCTCGGAGTACGCTCTCTCTACGAGCAGAACTGGGGGGAGTTTCCGCTTGCGCAGAGCAGACAGCCGAGGAAGACGTTCTTTTCCCGAAAATCTGCTCCCGAAAACAGCTGCTTGGCTCCTGGGCGGGAGTTAGCGCCTCATCAGGTCTCGGCGCATATCCCCCTCCATGTCTCGGACTTTAATTGCGCCAACGTCGCCTTAAAGGGGCAGCCACATTGGTAGCTTCTAACTCTTAAAGAGACAGGAAGGTCGATTGGTCTGAGATTCTTAAAGAGACAGGTAAGAGTGTAGGTTGGCAGGGCTGTGCTTTCAGTGTCACAATCCCTTCTTGGGAGGCCCAGATGCCTGGGAAATTCGGAACTTGAGTGGGACAGGTGGGAAAATGGAGAAATGGTGTAATTCCAACGGAGGGCGTTGAAGTACCAGCCAGGGGCGGGGCTTCTGGACTCCTAGGGCGCGGGAAACCTAGAGGGAGGAGCCTGTGGGCTCCGAGGCGGGGCTTCCAGACGAGCTAATCACGCGTGGGGCGGTGCGGACTAAAGGGCGGGGTTTGTGGATCAAATGAGACATATAGATGCCCCCGAGAATTTAGTCTAGTGCGTGGGGGACCTTCCTGTAAGGCTCTGAGGAAGAGAGAGGGAGTAGAAGGCTTGAGCAGCGCCCTTTCTCTGCCGGGGGGCGCGTGTAAACAGAGGCACGCGGCCGCGGATTTGGGGGTCGCATCCACGCCCCTTTCCACAGGGACCACACCGCTTGGGGCGGCGGGCGGAGCCGCGGGACGGCGGCTAGACAGGGTGACCCGACTGCATTCCTGGCCAGTGTGTCAGAGCCACTTCCCGCCCCCTCTGCCGTGATTTCGGATCCTATTCCACAATTGGGGCGTCCCTCCTTCTCTGGGTGTGAGCGGCTTCTCAGAGCGGAGGGAGGGTCAGGGGAAGGGAACGCGTTCCCTCAGCCCGGGATCACCAGACAGTTTCCCCAGCGTGGGCGAGACTCCGGGACTGCGGGCTCGGGACTACAATTCCCAGAGGGCGCAAGGAGGGGAGACGCCCGATGTCCATCGTGGAAGCTGCTGGGGATTGTAGTCCCAGCCTAAGACTTTGGACTCTTGCTAGGAAATTGTATAAAGATCCAACCCATCCTTTTTACCGACGGGGAGATTGAGATTCAGAGACTCGAGGGGATACTGATTTAGCGAGGGTGTCTTCTCGACTTAGGGGCGGGGCATGTGAGTCTCCCCCAACCTCTAACCTTCTAACCCTTTAGTGGCGTCCAAATCTTCTTTCTAGGAGGGGGAAACTAAGCCTGGAGGGGTGGGACAGGGACTCAGGAGTCTGCCTCCTACAGCCCCGGCGAGATTAAAGTCTGAATTCTATCTGCGTGGCCACATAGACCTCGGCTTCTGGACCTCGCCCTTCCTGTCTGTGAAATGGACTTTGGGTGATTCCCAATGGGAACGTCTCCAGAAGTCGGCCTACTGCCCCTGCAGGACTACAAGTCCCAAGGTGCTCGAGGCGACCCCTACTCCCCCTCCTCTCTGGGACCCGCCTCCCGTCTGCCGGAGTCACGTCGTCTAACCTGTTCCCGGAGCCTGCCCCGCCCCGTCCTCCGCTCCCCGCAGCCGGAGCCGGAGCCGGAGGAAGTCCCCCGGTGCCAGGATTTGCCCCGGATCCGTGAGTTCCACCCACCCCTGGGGTCCAGCGGCTCGGGGGGAGCCCGACACCGCGTCCCTGGGAGGACTGGGAGGGGACTCGGACACCGATTCCCAGGGCGGAATTGGGCGTTCGCAGATGCCAGGGTCCTTCGAAGGAAAGAACTCATATTCACTGGGCAGAAGCAAAGGGGACCCTGATGCCTGAGTTCTTGGGGTGGAGGGCTCGGACGCCGTGGTCCTGGGGGGACGCTGGAGCTGGGACTCCCGAGTTCCACGAATTGGGCGCTCTCGAAAGCCTGAGTCTTTGAGTAAAATTGGAGTATCAGATCCCTGAGTCTTGGGCAGCAATGACAAGACTCGGACTTCTGGACCCTGGAAAGGGCGGCCATCCCTGCCGCCCTCCAGCTGCCTTCTCGACCAAGCCTCTAGGTCTCAAGGTGGAATTAGGAGTGGGATGGGGATAGTGGAACTCGGGTCCCTGGAATGTAGCAGGACAAGCCCCCGAGGTCCCCCTGGAGGCTAGGTTCCGGCGCTCCCTACACTTTCCGGCTCTGGGGTGGGGGCGAGGAGGGGAACCGAGGCAGCTCTCCAACCTCTGTGGGGCTGCGACATCGCCAACATATCATTAACCGGGGCGTCAGACCTGCCTAACCAGAGGAGGGACCTCCACCCCAGGGCGCCCCCTGGTGGGAGCGGAATCCTCCCATTACCCCACGGAGGTGGGAAATAACTTGGGGTTTGCAGAGGGGGTTCTGGAACCCAGGGCCGAATTCCAGAAGGTAGGATTGGATTCTGGGAGGCTTGCATGCCTGGGCCCTACGCAGTCATTGCACAGAGGGGACAGGGGTAAACTGAGGCTAAGAAGTCACACAGGTAGCAGAGTTGATAGGAGTTTGGCTTCCTCCTCTTTCTGCAGCCTGTCTGGGAGACGGGATTCCATTCATTCCCACCAGATTTTCTGACTAACCTTCTCTCTCCTAGGGCTCCTCGCCCTGACCCTGAGGTGAGAAATGTCACCTCCACCCCCATCTGTCTGACCTGAGGTTGTGTGGGAGATAAGCGAGGGATAGAGGCTAATTCTGGAGGTGTGTGTCTGTCCTTGAAGCTGGGGGAGGGCAGGGACCTTCACCTCCCTCTGTCTCCCCCCTCTCTCCGCCCCCATGAGTCATGTGATGGGATTAAACAAGGGGGTGGGGGAGGAAGGGGGTTCTGATGAGAGAGGGAAGAACTTCCTAATGTCTGGGCTTGAAGGGCATTTGGTGATAGCCTGAGATGAAATTAAAAATAATAACCGTGGCTGCCAAGACAGAGCTCCCTGTGAGCCAGGCTCAGCGCTGATAGGTAGATGGGATGGTCCCCATTGTCTACAGAAGTTTCGGGCAACTGCCCAAAGGTGCTTACTGACTCCACCCCAGGGAATGACTCCTCTCTACTCCACTGGGGAAACTAAGGCTGGAGAGCAGGCATAGCCCACATCCTGGACTTTTGCCACCTTCTCTCTGGAATCTTCTCTCTCCCCATGCACCTCTGCCTAGATTACTGGGGATGACCACTAGCCAGAACTCACTAGTGACCGGAGAGGATTGAGGGCGTAGGAAGTCGAGACTCCAGAGGTCAAAACTCATGGCTTTTAGAAAGAGCCGAAAGGGCTCTCTTGTTGGGAGGGGGGAAAAAAAAACCCAACAGATTACTCTCCGTCTTGAGCCCTCACTGTGTGCCAGATCCTATGTTATCTTAATGAACAGCCATGAAAAGTCCCTAATTAAGAATCCTATATGTGTGAACTTTATTTGGTGCCTGCATTGTTCTAAACACTGTGCCTAAATTATGTCACTCAAACCTCACACCCTTTTGAGGTGAAGGTATTAATTCCCCCATTATACACACGAGGTAACTGAGGCACAGAATATAACTAGCCCAGGGTAGAGACTTAGAGAGGGGAAAACCAAGTCCTAGAGAGGGTGGGGCCTCTCCCGGCGACAGTCAGTCCGGACGGAAATGTAGGATTTCAAGTAGGGTATTCCCAGCCTAGCCTGGCGCTCTGACTTGGTTCCCACTGCGGATGATTCCTCCAGGAAGCCCCCCGAGATCCTTAACCGCGAAGAACTTGGCTTGGCCGCGTGCACGAGGGCGGGGGAAAGGAGAGTTAGGGGTGGGAGGGGAGGGGAGGGGAGGAGTGGGAGTTGGGGTTAGAGGGTATCCTGGGGTGGATTGGAGTCCGCAGGAGGGGGAGCCGGGAGGTGGAAGTGGAGGGCAGGGACCTGGGAGCAGAGGCGCGGCCTGTACCGCCCTCGCGCCCCGCCCGCTCCCTCCCTCGCCCCCCACGCCTCGCCTGTCGCGGGAGGTGAGGCACCTGCCCGGGCCCGCAGCGCATTCCCGGGGTCTGAGCTCACTCGCTGTCCGCCTGCCCCGCCAGGTTCGGGCCGTGACCCAGAGCGCCCCCTGGCGGCCCGGACAACCCCTCTGCCCGCTCCAGCCCCGCGAGGGCCCCACGCCCAGCCTTGGCATTTCCTTAGAGCCAGAGGCTGTCAAGCATGGGATCTGAGAGCCTTAGAAATGTGGGAGTCCTGAAACCCCCAGAAGAACCTCTCACTGCCAGAATGCGCGCACTGGAGGCCGCATGGAGTTGTCCGTTTTTATATTTTAACAGACAAGAGCGTTTTCACGTGTGTCTGAGATTCTAAGGGCCCTGAGTTCTGATTCCTGTGGTTTCTACTTTCTGAGGCCTGAGTTCCCAGAGCCTTGATTCCTCTTGCGATCTCTGGCCACTTGGATCCTCACAATTGTTCTCTCTACCGTGCATTCAGCTAGACTTTCAGGACAGTGGAATCCTGGGATAGAGAGACCACAGTGCAGGAAGATGGAGACATCTAGGCTAGCAACACTGGAGAATTCTAGAATGTTCCAAAGATGGAATCTTGGACTCAGGACTTTCAGACAGTAGACTTTCAAGCTGAGAGTTTTAGGCTCTGTAGAGCTTTAATTGCAGTCTCAAGGTCCTACCATTTCAGAATCTAGGCCTCTGAGAGATTGAAGAGGCCTCTGAGAATAGCTGATTGGCCTCCTCCTCCCACCGTTGGGGAAACTGAGGCCCGGGGAGTGGAAGGGACTTGTTGCCCAAAGTCACATGCTCCCAGCACACCCAGATGAACCACCAGCCCCAACAGGTTCTGTTCCGAGGCTTCCCAGAGGCCAGAATCAGCGTGCCCCAGCCTGCCCTGCTTCCCACGCCTGCACCTCCAAAGCTAAGGGGTTGGTGCAGACAGGGGAGGTGGCAAAGCTGGTGGGGCGTGGTGGCTACCATGGGGATGGTCCTGGCTTGACCGGTTCCTCTGAACCCGTGACCACAGCAGCCCAGCCACCTCCCTATTCTTCCTGTTAACCCTGGGTCCCTGTGAACAAGGTCTACTCTGGGGAGAGGAAGCTGAGTTGGTCCCTGCCCTGTGGGGGACTCTTCCTGTCTGGTCGAGAGGACCCAGACTCACAAGTTAGGTGCAGGTGTGAAACCTAGTACTGCCGAGTGATGTTGAACAAATGTTTCGGAGCCCCACTTTCTGGCCTGCTACACTGATCGTGACCGTCAAGTGAGGGTGCAAAGCACTCAGCTCAGTTCTCCCAGGCGGTGGCCCCTCGACAAATAGTTGTTATTTCATTTCATTATGCCCTCGAGCCACTACACAGGCCCTGGCACACACCGTAGGTGATCGGTAGGTGATCGGTAGATAATTGATGAAGGAGTGATTCAACTCTCATTAGGACTGAGATAGAGAGGTGGACGGTGAACTCTGCCCCGAGACTTCCAGGAAGATTTTAACGTTTTTATTTACTTTTGAGACCGAGAGAGAGACAGAGCATGAACGGGGGAGGGTCAGAGAGAGAGGGAGACACAGAATCCGAAACAGGCTCCAGGCCCTGAGCTGTCAGCACAGAGCCCGACGCCGGGCTCGAACTCACGGACCGTGAGATCATGACCTGAGCCGAAGTCGGAAGCTTAACCGACTGAGCCACCCAGGCGCCCCCAGGAAGATTGGAAGGAGTTGGCATTTCCCAGCCAGGGAAGCGGAGGGGTATAGCGCTTCCAGTGGAAAAAATTAGGAGAGTAAAGGTGCCGTCCCGCTCCTCAAGGACCCCTGGCTCCCTGCGGGCGGGGTCTGAGAAGGCTCTCTCCTCACACCCCACGCAGGCGCCCCGCTTCGGCCGGCACCATGGACAGCGAGGCATTCCAGAGCACCAGGGACCTTCTGGACCTGAACTTCCAGTGTGAGCTGGGGTAGGGGGCGGGGCTTGCCCGCAAGGGGCCCTCCAGGGTAGAGGCGGGGCTCTGCCCGCAAGACCCGGGTCCTTACCGCCCTTCCCTCCTGCCCAGCGCTGGCCATGAGACACATGGACCTCAAACAGATGGAGCTGGACACGGCGGCGGCCAAGGTGGATGAACTGACCAAACAGTTGGAGTCGCTGTGGTCAGACTCGCCGACGCCTGTCGGCTCACAGGGGGGAGCCCCCTCTAGGGTGAGCCTCTTCGCCTTGGTCCCCACCTTGGCCCCCAAAGCCAGCTTCTTTCTGCCTGGAGTTCTGTCCCATAGGATTATAGAGTCTGTGGGCTATTTAAGGGCACCGGAAGGCGGGGACCAGTAGAAATGGACATCTAACAGGACCCTCGGAAGAACAGGGCCTTTTTCTAAGCGGCAGAAAGGCACTGTATGGGCTAGCCTCGGCCCCAATTTCAGGGCTGTCTCACCAGTACCCCTCACCAGGGCTCCCGGTGCCTGAATCTCCAGCGCCGGTCTAACTCCCCCGCGTGAATTTTCGATGACCTCTTTTGATCTTCTACTAACCCCCTCGACTAATGTCTCCTTTGCCCCCTCAATGTGCGGGCCTCCCTACAGCTGTCCCGGTACAGCTCCAGCCCGGTCCCCGAGCACTTTAGCAGCCGTGGGTCTCCCCGGAAGGCGGCCAGCGACGGCGCAGACACCTCCTCTTTCGGACGCTCCGAGAACGCCCCGGCTTTGCTCCCCTACAGCCCGCTGTCCCCTAAAGGCCGGCCTTCGTCACCGCGCACCCCGCTCTACCTGCAGCCGGATGCCTACGGCAGCCTGGACCGCGCGCCCTCGCCCCGGCCCCGCGCCTTCGATGGCGCAGGCGGCCCCCTCGGCCGTGCGCCCTCCCCGCGGCCCGGATCGGGCCCGCTCCGCCAGCAGGGTCCCCCCACGACCTTCGACTTTCTGGGCCGCACCGGCTCCCCGCGTGGCAGCCCCCTGGCCGAAGGGCCCCAGGCCTTCTTCCCTGAGCGCGGGCCCTCGCCACGCCCCCAGACCTCAGCCTACGATGCGCCTGTAGCTTTTGGGAGCCCCCTACTGGGCGCGGGCGGCAGCGCTTTCGCCCCGCCTCTGCGCGCTCAAGGTGAACCAGGGGCCCTATTTGGGGGATGGGAGGGACGCGGGCCTGGGACCAGCCTCCCGCCACATCCCCCATTTGCAACTTCTCCCTAGACGACTTGACGCTGCGCCGGCGGCCCCCCAAAGCCTGGAATGAGTCTGACCTGGACGTGGCGTACGAGAAGAAGCCTTCGCAGACAGCGAGCTATGAACGTGAGTGGTGGGAGGCCAGAGGAGCGGGGGAGGGGGGGGAGGGGGAAGGGAGGGCGGAGAGGTGTCCCCCAGACCCTAATGACTCCCGCCTTGCAGGCCTGGACGTCTTCTCGCGGCCTGCTTCGCCAGGCCTGCAGCTGTTACCCTGGAGAGAAAGCAGCCTGGACGGGCTGGGGGCCACCAGCAAGGTGAGAGGCTGCCGGGGAGGGGGCTAGTGGGCAGGGGCCAGGAATGAGGCTAGGACCAGCTCCCACTCCCGGCTGCACCCCCCAGTTTCCGTGCCTTCCACCCTAAGCTCTTCCTTCTTCATCCTGGATTTCTGCCCCTCTCCCTGACCCTCTCTTTCCCTCACCCCCTCTGCCTTCCCTCCCCTTCTCTCCCTTCTGACCTTCTACCCTTACCTCCCTCCCCCTTCTGCCTCCTCCTTTATCATTCTTTGTCCCTAACTTCCTCCCACCTGAGCCCCTTCTTTCCTCCTTGCCTCTTTCTCCCCCAGGACAACCTCACCAGTGCCACTCTGCCCCGAAACTACAAGGTCTCCCCTCTGGCCAACGACCGGCGTTCCGATGTGGGCGGCTACCGCAGATCCCTGGGCTCCGCGGGGCCATCAGGCACTTTGCCCCGCAGCTGGCAGCCTGTTAGCCGCATCCCCATGCCTCCTTCCAGCCCCCAGCCCCGCAGTTCCCCGCGCCAGCGTCCCATCCCCCTCAGCATGATATTCAAGCTGCAGAATGCCTTTTGGGAGCACGGGGCCAGCAGGGCCATGCTCCCGGGCTCCCCCATCTTCTCCCGAGCACCCCCGCCTAAGCTGCCTCCCCAGCCCCAGGTGCCCCTTCAGCCCCAGCCTCCCCCCCAGCCCCAGCCCCAGCCTCTGCCCCAGCCCCAGCCCCAGCCCCAGCCTCAGCCCCAGCCTCAGCCCCAGACTCAGCCCCCCGCCCCAGCCCCCCAACCTCCCCAACAAACTTGGGCCCCTGTGAGTGAAGGTGAGTCAACAGTGGGGGGGGCCCAGAGGGCTGGTTAGAGGGAGGACACTTGGCTGAAGACCAGAACAGCTGGGGGAGACATCACAGCCAAACACCCGTTTCCGGACATTGTCCCTACAGAGAGCTAGGCTACAGGAGCTTGGGAATTTGCTCGGGAGCTAGGGACAGCACAGTGGTTAAGCATGGACCCTGGAATCCGACTGCCTGGCTCTGTGCTGTGTGACCTCGGGCAAGTCACTTAACCTCTCTGGACCTCAATTTCCTTGAGTGTAAAAGGTGATAGAGCCCATCTCACTCAGATATGGTATTAGATTATTTAATCCGTATAAAGTCATTAAAATAGGGCCTGATGTATAGGAAGTTCTCGATAGCTATTATATTATAATCATTAACGTGTGTGTGTGTGTGTGTGTGTGTGTGTGTGTGTGACTAGCACAGAGCCTAGAGTGAAAGCGAAATGGGTTTAGAGCTCCTTTCCACCACGGACTTGCTGTATGACTCAGGATACATTAGCTAACCTATCCGAGCTTCTGTTTTGTCATCTGTGAAGACAGATTAATGGTCTCTACCTCGTAGATTGTGATGGGCGTTCAGTGGAGTAATGTGTGTATGGAGTGATCGTTACTATTTCTACCTGCTCTAGACGCTCTGATAGAGAGGGATCAGACCAAGAAGAGACCATCAAGCGCCAGGATTGAGTATTCTGCCTGAGAGGGTAGGCGAGGAAGGTCTTAGAATCTTCGAAAGTCAAATCTATCACGATGGCAGGGGCACACGATTCAGAAGTCAGAGAGCACTGAGTTCAAATCCCAAGCATGTGGCTTTGGGCAACTGACCACCCCCTCTGAGGCTCAGCTTCTCTTTCTGTAAATAAGAAGATGATAGTAATACCTACCTCACAAAGTAGTGGTGAGAATTCAGTAAGGCAGGCGCGGAAAGCACCAGGCGCGTGCTAAGCACTCGACACGTGGGAGATGTCACAATTGGATGGTATTCGCCGCTCATGGAAAGTAGCCCAGAGACAGCAAGGAACTGCCCCGGGGTCACACAGCAAATCAGATGCTGGCTGCAGGTCCTGGAGGTTGTGGGGAGGGCGTCTTGGGGTTCTCCCAGGGATTCACCCTCTGATGGGCTTCTTGTTCCTTCTAGGCTCTCCCAAACCTCCCCCTGAGCTGGAGCCGGAGCCGGACCTGGAAGGGCTGCTGACGCCAGTGCTGGAGGCCGGGGACGCAGATGAAGGCGCTGTAACTCGGCCCCTCAGCCCCACGAGGCTGCAGCCAGCACTGCCACCCGAGGCACAGTCGGTGCCCGAGCTAGAGGAGGTGGCCCGGGTGCTGGCAGAGATACCCCGGCCCCTCAAACGCAGGGGCTCCATGGAGCAGAGCCCAGCTGTGGCCCTGCCCCCCACCCACAAGAAACAATACCAGCAGATCATCAGCCGCCTCTTCCATCGCCACGGGGGGCCCGGGGGGCCCGGGGGGCCTGAGCCCGACCTGTCCCCCATCACTGAGGCGTCCGAGGCCAGGGCAGGGCCCCCTGCTCCTGCCCCACCAGCTCCCGTACCACCCCCCGCCCTGCCCCAGCTCAGCCCATCAGACCAGCTACAGAGCATGGTAAGTAACACAGGAGGAAACAGGGGTATGTTAGCACAGGGAAGCGCCCTTTCCCTTTTAGGGCAGAACCTGGACGTGGCACACATCACATCTGCCTCTTCCAACTGGCCAGGAACCCAGGTGCAAGGGAGGCTGGGAAATGTAGTCTTTAATCTAGGCGCGCCTGCGTTTTGATGACAGGGAGGACGTATACGGGGAGGCATTCGGAAGCCTTGGCCACACAGAGACTTTCTCTGCTCCTCTCCAATAACCTGCCCCCCCGAGGGCATCCCTTCGGGAATCTTGGGAGTCTTACAACCTGGAAATGAGTGTATCTTGGCACAACAGCGGGTCTATTCCGGGACCTGAAAAGCCTGCCTGAATCAAAGTATTCCCCGTTTCTCTCCCCGGTTGCTGCACAGGCTCATGTCTGCATTCTCTGGGGATCCGCTCTCTCCTCTCAGACCTCAGCAAGCCTGTGCCATGGCTAGAAATGCGCCCCCGCCCAAGACCCCAAATGACCTCTGAGTTCAAGCCCATGGTGTCCTCGGACGCCACTCAGAGCTTCTTTCATTCAAAACTGCAAGAGCAAGTCTCTGGTCCCTGAGGCTGTGGGTGTCGTGATTAAGTTCATCAGCTGCAGAGCTGGGCTGCCTGGGTTCAAATCCCAGCTCCACGGCATTTATCAGCTGTGCAACCTGAGGCAAGATACTTAGCCTCTCTGGACCTCAGTTTCTTCATCTGTAAAATGGCGGGGTCGGGGGGGGGGTGGGCGCGGAGAATAACCACAGGGTCGCTGTAAGGATTAAGCACGTAGTGCTTAGAATAGTGCCTGGCACTTAACTGGTAACTACTATTATCATTGTTAGCTTTTGACCGGGGGATGGATGGTCTCCTGCTGAATTTGGTCCAGTCCCTGCATCTTGGCTTGGGGTGGGCGGGTGTAGTCACATAGAACAGTCCTGTTCTCTCAGTGTGGATGGACGGAGAGAGGGGAACGATTCCCGGAGAAGAAGCAGGGACCGGATAGACACCCCAAAATGCCTATTCCCAAGCCCCCCTGGGGGCGGAGCCAAGATTCAGGATCTTGAAATCAAGAATGGAAGAATGACAACATCTTGAAATGACCTCATCATAGAATCACAAAGTCTTGGCCACAGAGAGACCTGAAAACTCACAGAATTCAAGAGTTAAATCTTGTTATCAGTCTCAGAACAGTGAAATTTCAGAACCCTCGGGCACTGAAGTTTTGAAGAACAGGATCTTAGAATTTAAGTCAGTAACACACCAGGAAATCACAGATTAGTGCACGAATACGCTGTAATACAGAATTATATATTTTTTTAAGATTTTATTATTTTATTTTATTTTTCATTAATTTTTTTGGTAATGTTTATTTTAGAGAGACAGAGAGACAGAGCATGAGCAGGGAAGGGGCAGAGAGAGAGAGGGAGACACAGGATCCGAAGCGGGCTCCAGGCTTTGAGCTGTCAGCACAGAGCCCGACGCAGGGCTTGAACTCACGAACCGTGAGATCATGACCTGAGCCAAAGTCATGCGCTTAACCGACTGAGCCACCCAGGAGCCCCTTTTTATTTTATTTTTATTTTATTTTATTTTATTTTATTTTATTTTATTTTATTTTATTTTATTTTAAAGAGGGGGTAGGAAAGGGGCAGAGGGAGAGAGAGAATCTCAAGCAATCTCCACGCCCAGCACAGAGCCTGATGTGGGATTCGAACCCACAACTCTGGGATCATGACGCTAGCTGAAATCAAGAGTCAGATGCTCAACCAACTGAGCCACCCAGGTGCCCCAAAGATTTTATTTTATTTTTTACATTTTTTAAATGTTTTATTTTTATTTTTGAGAGACAGAGTATGAGCAGGGGAGGGGCAGAGAGAGAGGGAGACAGAATTCGAAGCAGGCTTCAGGCTCTGAGCTGTCAGCACTGGGCCCCACTTGGGGCTCGAATTCACAAACTGTGACATCATGACCTGAGCTGAAGTCGGACACTTAACTGAGCCACCCAGGCACTTCCAAAGATTTTATTTTTTTAAGTAATCTCTACACCCAACATGGGGCTTGAACTCACAAACCCAAGATCAAGAGATGCATGGTTTACACACTGAGCCAAGCAGGTGCCTCCAGAATTATATTTTAAATGAATATTTTCCACTAGAAAGGAATACACAAACACCATACTAAGCAGGAGGAAATAGATAAAAGAATAAAGAGGCCAAAATCACAGCGGTCAGAGAGAACAAGGATTAACAGAGTATCTCCTTCCAATCTTTTGGAAGAAATTCTAAACTTAAAATATTAAAGTTCCCAATCATAGAATCTTGGGAATGTGACATCCTGGGTCTTCAGCAATTTGAAATGGCACAGCTTAGCATTCCTGGACTCAACATTGGAAATCTGACATATAGCTGCACATCAGAGAATTTTGGAAACCAGTGGCTCTTGGGATCTCCGAATTCCAGGATCTTGACATCATTGACATCAAAGACCAGAATCACAAATGCTATGTGCTCAGAATAAACGAATCTTGTAGGAGGACACTTGAACATCAAAAACAAGAAAGCAGAAGGAATAAGAGGATAAATATTCTAATTCCGAACATCCGGAATTAACACTGGGCAACCTGTTGTCCGTGCGTTTCACAGCATTTATGTTTTATAAAAGAAATAAGACTGCGGGTGGGTTGACTATCTGGCTTCTACAATCAACAACTCCATGGTCTCCCAGCTTCCTCTCAGTTCTCAGGGCCCAGGATTCCATAATCACCAGATTCCCTGACAATTGTAGGGAACCAGAGGCTGTAGAACTGAGGGATCCTACCCCCGCCCCGCCCCCACCCCGCCCTCTGGACTCAGGCTCTGTACCTCCCTGTCCTCCAATCCCAGCCTTCACCTCTGTCTAGTTGGACGACCTGGGGCAGCTACCGTCGTCTATTTTCCCCTTTGAGTAATGGGTATATTAACAAACTCTCCCAAGTCACTGAAGCCCCCCTCCCTGTCCCCCAGGAGACGCGCTCGGTGCTGCGGAAGGCGGGCTCCCCGCGCAAGGTCCGCCGCGCCCGCCTCAACCCGCTTGTGCTCCTGCTGGACGCCGCGCTGACCGGGGAGCTGGACGTGGTGCAGCAGGCAGTGAAGGAGGTGAGTGTTGCCGAAGTGCAGGGCCGGCGGGGTGGAGGCTGGGGGACGCGGGACTGAGTCTCTGCGTCCCCCGTCCGTCCAGATGAACGACCCGAGCCAGCCCAACGAGGAGGGCATCACGGCTCTGCACAACGCCATCTGCGGCGCCAACTACCCCATCGTGGACTTCCTCATCGCGGCTGGGGCCAACGTCAACTCCCCTGACAGCCACGGCTGGTGAGCCCAGACCCGCACGGGGCGGGAGGGGGGCAGGACGTCGCTGCGGGTTAACGCACCTGCAGGGGGCAGGGGGCGGGGGGCGCGTGCACGGCCTCTCACGCACGCCTCCCCACCTAGGACACCTTTGCACTGCGCCGCGTCCTGCAACGACACGGCGATCTGCACCGCGCTGGTGCAGCACGGCGCAGCAATCTTCGCCACCACGCTCAGCGACGGCGCCACGGCGATCGAGAAGTGCGACCCCTACCGCGAGGGTTACGCCGATTGCGCCACTTACCTGGCAGGTGCGAGGCAGCGCTGGGACGCCTCGGTGGGAGGAAGGGGGTCGTGGGGACTGGGCCACGCAGCTAGCAGTCGGGGAGGGGAAGGAGGCAGGCCGCCAATCACAGGAGAGAAGACGTGGGGGCTGCACCAATCAAGTGGCAGGATCGCAGCAGAAGGGCAGTGGGACGGACCACCTAGGGGTGGGGTGGGGGACAGGGCCTCCCACCGGGCAGGTGCAAGCTGGGTGTGTGGGGTGAGCAGACTGCGCCAACCTCGAGGGATGCGGGGACATGGGGACTCTGCCATGCAGGCTGGACCCCTGTGCGGATATGAGCGGTCTTGCAAATGGCACTGCTCACCTGCTTTCTCGCGTGCGGGCGTGGGCGGTTGGACGTTCCAACTATGCCATCTGCCCGGCATAGGGCTGAGCAGGTGAGCTGTGCTGCCAGTGGGAGATACAGTGCCACACAGCTGGCAGGTGAGCAAGCCATGGCTTCTGGGGAGGGGCTTGGGGACTCTTCCGTGTGTAGTGAGACGTGAGGCTTACCTCACGAGAGGGGCCACATCATCTAACGAGGTGACGGGAGGAAGTCGGTAGCAATGGCATGGGGGTGTGAATAGCCTCTGTACTGCACACCCGGGCAAACTGTATCATAGGGTGGGTTGGGGACATCGCAGAGTCGGCGTCAGGTAGGCTCTAGGACCTGGGGGTGGGACAGTACTTTTGAGAGGTGAGCCTCTACACGACAGCCTGCTGTCTGTGCCACCCGGCGGCAGAAAGTGGACAGGGGCCACGGGGCTTATGGTGAGCAAGGGCAGACGGGGAGTGCCCTGTCGTCGGGCCATTACACCTTTGGGCAGGTAGGTGGAGCCTATGAGATGTGAAGACCGTAGGCTCCGCCTGGGAGAGTTCGGGAGGGGAGGAGAAACTGGAACACAGTGGACTGAACCACTGGAGAGAGGGGGCATGCTGGACTGTACCATTAGGAAAGGGGGTTAAATTCTTGAGGGAAATTGTACCCCCTTAAGGGGGGGGGGGGGCAGAGGCGGGGGCGGGTGGGCTGTACCCTCGGGAGAAGTTATCGCATCCTCTTTGGAGACTTTGCCCCTCGGGGAGGGGGAAGCCATGTGGACTCGCCATCTGGAAAGGGGGAGATGGGACCACTTAAGGGGGAGGAAGGGAAAGGCTGTACCATCGGAAGGAGGGGTTGAGAAGAGAGACTGTAAACTTAAGTAGGGGAGGGGGGTGGTGCACGGACGACTGTACCTCTGGGAGGGACTTAACGATGTACAGGAGGGGTGGGGACCACTGATCTTGCCTTGGGGTTGGACACCCAGTTGGATGCACCCCGATGTTCTCGAATTTTAGAGAGTGCGGGGCCCTGGCGGCCGACTCCAGCTCAGGCGCCCGGCTCTAGGCGGGGAGACACAGCTTTGCAGGTGGCTCATCCCTCAGCTGGGGCGGCGCCAAATCCCAGGGACTTTCCCTGTCCTCGGCGTGTCTCGTGTCCCTGAGTGTCCTTGCCCCCCCCCCCCCTCCCCCGTGCGCTCACGATCCCTGCCGTTTTATGTTTCAGACGTGGAGCAGAGTATGGGGCTGCTGCACAACGGCGTCGTGTACGCCCTCTGGGACTACAGCGCCGAGTTCGGGGACGAGCTGTCCTTCCGGGAGGGCGAGTCTGTCACCGTGCTGCGCAGGGACGGGCCAGAGGAGACAGACTGGTGGTGGGCCTTGCTGCATGGCCAGGAGGGCTACGTACCTCGTAACTACTTCGGGGTGAGCCGGGAAGAGAGGTTGTGGGGGCCTCCTGGGGCTATTTGGGGGAAAGGGGTGATTTCCACGGGAAAAAGAGGGGCAAGAGGGACAGTCCATTATACCGGGGCGGGGGGGGGGGGGGGGGGGGGGGGGGCGGCGAGGGAGGTCAGAAGAACCCATTAGGGTTCGTGGGGAGACGAGGAAAAGCCCATTATAGTAACGCGAGAGGTAAAGAAAAGCCCCCTCCTCACGGCCTTTCGTGGGGGAACTCCCCAGCGCTGCCTTAGTAGCTTGAGCAGAACTCAATCAAATATTTTTATTATCATCCCTAATAATATTACTGGGAGGTAAGGAAGAATTTTTTGTTTTTCAGTTTTAATGTTTATTTATTTGTTTTGAGAGAGAGCGCAGGGGAGGGGCAGAGAGAGAGGGAGCGCGAGAGACTCCCAAGCCGGATTGCACTCTCACCAAGAGTCGGATGCCCAACCAACTGAGCCACCCAGGCGCCCCAAGGAAGAATGTATTTTAGCCAAGGGAAGGGGTGAAAAATACCCTGTTAGTAACGGGGGATGTTACAGACGCGTATGTTACTGGCCTGGGGGCGGGGCAGGTTTCCCTACGCCGCACTGGGCAGGGAGAGAAGACTCCATTAGTAAAACTATGGTAGGGTTGCGGGAGGTTCTAGTCAAGGGAGGAGACCAGGAAGATCCCATTATATTCCCAGGGGAGAAGATTCCTTTAATTGGGGGACAGGTGGAGGCGGGTCCCAACCAGACCCCATGGGGGCAGTAGGTGTTTCCTTCGTGGCCGAATGGAAAACTCCATTCCATTTCATCACCTGGGCGGCAGACCTAAGGCATCATCTGGTGCTTGGTCGTGACAGGGACCTCGGGGATTCTGAGGTGGTTTGGGAGATGCCGGAGTCCTCGGAAGGGAGGGGAGGGTGGAGACGGCCCACCTGTTTCGGGGGCGGGTGACTCCATTAAGTTTGGGGGTGGGACGAGGGAGTGAGAGTTCCTGGTGTCTAAAGATCCTGTCTTCCCTCAGCTCTTCCCCAGGGTGAAGACCCAGAGGAATAAGGTCTAGCTGGAGAGGAGGACGTTTCCAGGGGAGACAGGAGGAAGCGTCCCTGCCTTTGCTCCAGACCTGTCCCTCAGTAACTGCTGCCTCTCCTTGGGCCCCAAGCCCTACAGGGGTGGGGTCCTCACCTCCAGCTCTCTGCTTACCCGGAAGCCCAGGGGAGAAGGAGAACCTCAGCCTAGAAACTGTCATAGCCCTGGGAGGTCACGATGGGGCTGGGAATCATTGGAGGCAAGAGACACCCCCCTCCCCTCCATTTGTCAAATCAGATTCCGTCCCAAGTGCCTCCTATTCCTGCTGCCACCCCCTCCCACCCCCTCGACACAAGCCAACACCCCAGCCTAGGAGAGCCTGCGATGTGTCGCCTCCACTGGATTTCCCTGGGAGTCACCTCTGCCCCCACCTCCCCAGGGCTAGGAGAGACACCCTGGTCTCTACCCGGACCCCTGCCACCGCCTCTCCCCAGTCAAGTGCCGTCACACAGTGCTGGTTTTATAACCAGATGGGGAAGTTTTTCCTTATAAATAAAGGTAGTTTGCACAGGAATTGGCTCCTCTCTCTTCGGATCCCCTTCTGACTTAATAAGAGCTCATCATTGTTACTGTATTTTCACACCAGTATTCAGGTTGCCCCTTTCTAAGGGATTTCTCCCTCCTGTAAATCCAATCCTTCCTCCTCCAAGCACCCCTGGGTCTTTTGTCTGTTTTCTTTGGTGGGGGGCGGGGGCCTTTTTGGTGTTTGGGGGTTTTGTTTGTTTTGGTAGTGTCTTGCTCTTTCATATTTTGGATTCTTCCTTTATGTCTTTAACCATTTTAAGCTTAGTTATTTTATAATGTATGTTTGATAATACTATCATCTGAAGTTTGGAGCCATCTAGTTCTAGAATTTGCTGGGTCCCGCTTTGGATTCTGTGTCTCCCTCCCTCTCTGTCCCTCCCCCGCTCATGCTCTATCTCCTTTTCTCCCTCTTAAAAATAAATAAACATGAAAAAATAAATAAATTTTAAAAAAGGGGTGCCTGGGTGGCTCAGTCGGTTAAGCATCCAACTTCGGCTCAGGTCATGATCTCACGGTTCGTGGGTTCCAGCCCCACCTTGGGCTCTGTGCTGACAGCTCAGAGTCTGGAGCCTGCTTCGGATTCTGTGTCTCCCTCTCTCTCTGCCCCTCCCCCGCTTGCACTCTGTCTCTCTCTGTCTCTCAAAAATGAATAAACGTTAAAAAGTGTTTTTAATTAAATAAAAATTAAGGATTGCTTCTCAGTCACACTGGCCACTTTTCTCGTGCTCAGTAGCCGTGCGTGGCTGGTGCCTACCATTTTGGGCAGTGCAGATGGAGAACATTTTCATTATCCCAGAAAGTTCTCTCGGATACAGCTGATACACAGCATTTCTAGAAGCTCCATGGTGCCTCTTCGCAGTTAACCACAGTTGGGACTTTTATCACTACTGATTAGTTTTCGTGAATATACTTTAAAAATCAAACTGTACTGGGGCACCTATCTGGCTCAGTCAGAAGAACATGAGATTCTTGGTCTTGGGGTTGTGAGTTTGAGCTCCATGTTGGGTATAGAGATTACTGAAAAAAGAAATCAAACTGTACTAAAATATGAAAAAAAAAACAGTCCTATGTACTGTCTTTCCCCACTCCCCTCTGCTCGCCAGAGGCAACCACTTTCAACGACTTTACCAGTTTCTTCTAGTATTTTCTTCCATGTTTCTAAATATGCTGACACTGCTATTTCGTGATAGCCAATTTTAGACATTCTCTACTGACTTCCTACTACAGTAGGTGAGGCTTGAGCTCATGCTGACCCAGTTTCCCTCTCCCAACGAAATCATGTCATAATTTTTATATCAATGTTTTTTACAATATGATATGTAAATGTTTTCATTGCAGAGCCATGTAATATACTAGCATTTTCTTTCTCAAACTTTAAAATTGAGAATTAAGAATTACCTTAATTTTAGATGCACCTATATATACTTAATATTTTTCTTTTTCTTTCTAAAAAAATGTTTATTTATTTTGAGGGGGGAGGGGCAGAGAGAGGGAGAGAGAGAATCCTAAACAGGCTCCATGCTGTCAGTATAGAGCCTGTCATGGGGCTTGAACTCATGAACCATGAGATCATGACCTGAGCCAAAATCAACAGTCAGAGGGTTAATGACTGAGAGCCACCCAGGCGACCCTGCAGTCCTCTTTTAATATAATCTGGACTTGCTGCTCTCCAGGCCTGTGCTAAGCTATCCTGGGATTTCCCCGAGTTGGACACTATTTCCTGGATTCCAGGTCTTTGTCTTTTTTCGTTGACTCTTCATTTCGGTGGAGCACATCCTCCAATTGTTCCCTTAAAAGAGTGAAGAAGAGGTAAATATTTTTGGGTTCTTACAAAACTAAATATGTCTTCATTCTATCCTCCCACATTATTATAGTTTGGCTGGGTATAAAATTCTAGGTTGGAAATACATGTATCCTTTTCCATTCAAATCTGTATGCACCCTGAGTTGGAATGCAATTTTAGATAACAAGGGAAAACTGTTTTTCCCCTCAGATTTGTTTGCATTCTCCCTTTCCTTTGAACTTATATTTGACTTTTTATTATTTTTGCTAGCTTTTTTTTTCTTCTTTTTTTCTGAGAGCTTTTGTGATCTTCCCTCTTTCTCTGGTTCTAAAAATTCACAAAGATATGCCTTACTGTAGTCTTTATTCATTAATCATTCTGACCTTAAGTCTGTTCTTTCAATCTGGAGATTGAACACCCTTTGGTTCTGAGACATTTTCTTTGTATACTTTTTGTGCTGATTTCTTCCCCTTCATTTGCTTGCTCTTTTTCTGGAATCTTCATTATTATGGATGTTCAATCTTCTGAGTTGAGCCTTCAATTTTCTTATATTTTCACTACTATTTTCCAGCCCTTTGTCAATTTTCCCTTTCTAGATTTCCCCGACTTTACTTCTAGTCCTTCTCTTCAAATTTATATTTCATCTAGAATTTTTTTTAAGATTTTATTTTTAAGTAATCTCTACACCCAATGTGGGGCTCAAACTCATGACCCTGAAATGAAGAGTCATACACTGGGGCACCTGGGTGGCTCAGTTCATTGAGTGTCCTACTAAGGCTCGGGTCATGATCTCACAGTTTGTGAGCTCGAGCCCTACATCAGGCTCTGTGCTGACAGCTCAGAGTCTGGAGCGTGCTTCGGATTCTGTGTCTCCCTCTCTCTCTTCCCCTCCCCCACTCATGCTCTGTCTCTCTCTCCTTCAAAAATAAATAAACATTGGGGCGCCTGGGTGGCTCAGTCGGTTAAGTGTCCGACTTCAGTTCAGGTCACGATCTCGAGGTCCGTGAGTTCGAGCCCGGTGTCGGGCTCAGGGCTGATGGCTCAGAGCCTGGAGCCTGCTTCTGAATCTGTGTCTCCCTCTCTCTCTGCCCCTCCCCCTTTCATGTGCTGTCTCTCTCTGTCTCAAAAATAAATAAACGTTAATTAAAAAAAAATTTAAAAATGCATTAAAAAATAAATAAACATTAAAAAAAAAAAAAAGAGTCATACACACCATTGACTGAGCCAGGCAGGCACCCCTATAATTTTGAATTCCCAAGAACCTTTCTTGTTATTTAATTATTAATTCTTCATAGCCTCCAGCTCTTTATAAATGTGATAGTTTCCATTATCTTGCTAAGTATTTCACAAAGCGTTTAGTTATAGATGTTTTGTGTTTCTTTTGTCGCTTTCTTGTTATTTTTTTTTTTTTTCTGTATGATGTTTGTTTCTTCTGGGCTTCTTTATATTGTGTGGGCTTCTTTAAAAAAATTTTTTTTAATGCTTATTATTTATTTTTGAGAGAGAGAGAGAGAGAGAGAGAGAGAGACAGCGTGCAAGCAGTGGAGAGGCAGAGAAAGAGGGAGACACAGAATCTGAAGCAGGCTCCAGGCTCTGAGCTGTCGGCACAGCCGAAGTCGGATGCTTAACCCACTGAGCCACCCAGGCACCCCTTGTGTGGGCTTCTTTATTCAGTCTGACCTCTCTTTTTCACAACAGAGGTATGTTAGTCTCCTATGACTGCTGTAACAAATTACCACAAGCTTACATAACACACATTTATTATCTTATAATTCTGGGGGGGTCAGAAGTCTGAAATGGGGACCCGAGGGGGCGACCAAGTCGATTTAGGCTGCTCCCTTGGGCTCGGAATGGCTGCCACCACCTCCAACCAGTCGCAGGGCATCCTGCAGCTGCTACAGACCAAAAAGGGGGCCACTGAGAAGGTGTCTGAGGCCCACAGGTGAAAGAACCAGAGGCGGAAGCTGGCCAAAGAAGGTCGGCTGAAATTGAACAATACCATCTGTGCAGAGAGGAGTTCAAGGCCAAGAAAGCTGCTGCTCTGGAATCCCACCGCAGGTGCAGTACTGGAGCGAACGGAGAAGGAGATGCAGGAGAGATGACCATCCTCCAGACCTACTTCTAGCTGAACAGGGATGAAATCCTGGACAACCTCTCAGCCTTTGTCTGTGACATCTGGCCAGAAATCCATGAAGACGACTGCATAAATGGACAGGGGAGGAAGGAGCAATTCTGCCTGTGGATTGGCCTTTTGTTTTATTTTATTTTATTTTATTTTATTTTATTATTATTTTAGACAGAGGAAGCAAGTGGGGAAGAGGGGAAGAGAGAGGGAGAGAAAGAGAATCCCAAGCAGGCTCCATGCTCAGTGCAGAGTCCAACACGGGGCTCGATCCCACGACCCTGGGATTGTGACCTGAGCCAAAATCAGAAGTCAGGCACTCATCTGAGCCACCCAGGCACCCCGATTGACATTTTAGATGCCTTCACGGAATATGGAGCTTCAGCAAAGCTTGAGTTACATTCTTGCGGAAAGGTATTGGATGATTTCTGGGTATAATACAGTAGGTCCCTTCACTTTTAGGAGAATAGCAAATCTAGCTTCTTTGTACAAACTTAGAGCTTATCCAAAGATTTTCTCCTTTAACCTCATATCTCTTAGAAATGTAATGTGTTTACACTGTTTTTTCTATGCTCGAACAACATATATATTAATACTTTTTCTTTCTTAGATGCAGTAAAAAGCCATTTTTTAAAGAAAGAAAGGGAAGGGCGCCTGGGTGGCTCAGTTGGTTAAGCGTCCGACTTCGGCTCAGGTCAAGATCTCACAGTTCATGGATTCGAGCCCCGCGTTGGGTTCTGTGCTGACAGCTCGGAGCCTGCTTTGGATTCTGTGTCTCCGTCTCTCTGCTCCTCCCCCACTCACGCTCTGTCTGTGTCTCTCTCAAAAATAAACATTAAAAATTTTTTGAAGTTGCCCATAATAAACAGTTACAAAATGACCGTGATATTAGAGCCGATATTCTAGTGGATGAGACAGACAATAAATAGAATACTAAGCAGAAAAATATCTCAGACACTGATCACCATTATGGAAAAAAACTGAATCAGGAGAGGCGGATATATTGCACCTGCTTGAGTGCTATATTCATTTCCTGTGGCTGCCTGCAACAACTCAGTGGCTTAAAACAACACACATTTATTTTCTTACAGTTCTGGAGGTGGGAAGCCCAAACAAAAATCAGTTTCACGGACTGAAATCAACCATTGGCAGGGCTGCGTTCCCTGAGGCTCTGTGGGAGAATCAGTTTCCTTTCCTCTTTCAGCTTCTGGAGCTGTGTTCCTTGTTTTCTTTGGCTCTGCCCCTTTCCTCCTGCAGTGTAGCCTACATTCTGTGTTACATTGTCTCTGTTTCTGCCCTGCTGTTGGATCTCCTTCTTGTAAGGACATTTGTGATTATACTTGGGGCACACCTCAGTATCTCAAGTGCCTTAACTTCATCACACTTGCAAAAGTGTGTTGAACCCAGAGATCAAGGGCTCGGAGGTCCTTGCAGACCATTTTTCAGCCTATCCAGGGAGTGTTGCAATTTAAGTTTTATTTTTTAACTTATTTTTGAGAGAGAGAGAGAGACAGCATGGGAGGGGCAGAGAGAGAGGGAAAGGGAGAATACCAAGTGGGCTCCACACTGGCAGTGTGGAGCCCGACATGGGGCTCAAACCCAGGAACCATGAGATCAACCTGATGCTGATCAAGAGTGAGATACTTGGGGCGCCCGGGTGGCTCAGTTGGTTAGGCGTCCGACTTCAGCCCAGGTCATGATCTCACAGTTTGTGAGTTCGAGCCCTGCGTCTGGCTCTGTGCTGACAGCACGGAGCCTGGAGCCTGCTTCAGATTCTGTGTCTCCCTCTCACTCTGCCCCTCCCCTGCTCATGCTCTGTCTCTTTCTACCTCAAAAATAAATAAAACATTAAAAAAAAATCTTTAAAAAAAGAGTGAGATGCTTAACCAACAGAGCCACCCAGGTGCCCCGGGAGTATTGCAGTTTAAATCGATGAAAGGAGCTTTATGGAAGGTTTGAGGGAGAGGAGGGAGGGAGCCACACAGAGATCTGGGGGGAGAGCCTTCCAGACAGAGGGAGCAGTGACCAGTGACCGCAGGGGCTGAGGAGGCTGGAGGAAGTCATTCTAAAGTGGGACCTAATTATCCCTGCCTCCTGGTGTTCAGCCCCTTGAGTAACCCCCTCTCCTTGACCCATGGGCTGGATGTAGGGATGTATTTTAAGGGATGGAGTTCAGCAAAAGTGATGGACTGTCCCTTCTGACACCAGATTACAAAAAACAGTGACTTCCATCTTCTTTGCACCTCAATCCGGTGCCTCCTGCTTCTCCCGATGAAGCCAGCTGCCTTCAGAGACGCCCGTGTGGCCGGGACCTGAAGGTGGTCCCCGCCACGAGCCCCCAGAGAAGTGAATCTTGGCGACAACCACCTGGTGAGCTTAGCGGTGGATTGCTTCCGAAAGAGGAACTGGGCTATCTGCAGCTGCTTGCAATTCCTGACCACAGAACCCGTGAGACGAGGCTGTTGTCGCCCGGTACATTTGGGGGTGATTTGTTGTACGCATTGGCCAACGAGTGTAGGTCCGGCACCTGCACGGAAAAGCCAGGAAGCTAAAGTGTGTCTGGGAGGGGCGCCCGGGGCAGGGGGAACAGTTAGAAATGACGTCAGGCAGGTTAGCAGAACACTTAGTAGGATGCCTGGCTCATGTCGGTCTGGTACTCAATTTCCTTTCATCATAATCTCAGTTTCATCATATTCTTGCGTGGCTCGGTTGGTTAAGTGTCCCTCTCTGATTTCAGCTCAGGTCATGATCTCACGGTTCATGGGTTCAAGCCTGCTTGGGATTCTCTTACTCTCTCTCTGCCTCTCCCCCATTTGCGCTCTCTCTCTCTCTCAAAATAAATAAATAAATAAATAAACATTAAAAAAAGAGGTATTTTATTAAAAAAATAAGATGTCCTTCCTCCTTTCCCCCCACTTGAATAAAGTAACCAGGGATAGGATGGGGGAGGCCAGAGATGGGGTCTGACGCAGTTGTTGGGGTGGGGGGGGGTCAGGGAGAGCTTCCTGGAGGAGGGGATGTCTCTGAGACCTGGAGGTGGGTTGAGGAATAGGAATGAGCAACGAGATGGGGCTAGTTGCTGCATGGAAAGGCACAAGCCTCTCGGAAATGGAAATGGAAGGTGATGGGGGGGGGGGGGCAAGCGGAGGGAAAAATACAGGCGGGCCCCCCCCCCCCCCAGGTGGAAAATGTGTGATATTCCCCAGACCTCCTGGCTCCCCATGAACAAAGGAAAGGGGTTTAAGTGCTTGCCACGGTGATTATGGGGAACTGAGGCAAATGAAAACTTAAATTCCCTTACTGCCTCCAGCCCATTGGCACGTCCTTGAAACCGACAGAGTGACCTCCCTCCAGGAGCTCAGCTGCCTGGATGATGACACTTTGCTGGGGGCAAAAGGGAATCTTGGCTTAACATTATCCTGACCCCCCAGGATCCTGTAAATGTATTTCTTTTATCTCAACTGCCCCCAAAATATGCTGGCAATCCTACTCCAAGTTTATGCCCCCCCCATATACATCGGAAGGGTCTCATGACTGAGTTTTGTTGTTGTTGTTGTTGTTGTTGTTGTTGTTTACAAAAGGTAATAAATGGCGTTTCCCTAGCAACAGCTAGCCCCTCAAGGTCCCGGAAACCTTGCTTCCAGGATTCCTTTAGAGATGTACTATCCCTGACCCCCTCCCCAACCTGAGGGTAAATAATGAGTTACCCCTCACTTCACGACCCCAGTGCAGCTCTTCCTGCCCACGGGCCTTGTCCCGGTGCTTTAATAAAATCCCCTTTTTGCACCAAAGACGTCTTTAAGGATTCTTTCTTGGCTGTCACACACTTAACCGACTGAGCCACCCAGGCACCCCGCTTCCCCAGCCTTAGCCACTGACTGGCTCTGTTTGCCAGTCTCAAGGCACCCCCACGTGACGTATGGGTTCAGAACGCAAATTTGACCGTTTCCCTCCCCCCTGCTTATTTACTCCTTCCACAAATATTTATTGATGTCCTACTTTGTGCCAGGCACAGTAGCAAGGACTGCAGTATGGGAGTGAACAAAATGGACAAAAATCCCTGTCCTTATGGATCTGACCTAAACAAAATAAATAAGTCAAATATTTAGCATGTCGGGTGGTTAGATGGGCTCCGAAGAAAAATAAAGCAGGAAAGGCAGATATGGTGGGTAGTGTGTGAGGTGTGTGTGTGTGTGTGTGTGTGTGTGTAAGGGGTTAAGTTTAATTTGGTGCCACCGAGAGCAAGGACCTGAAGAATGTGAGGACGTCCAGACATATGGACGTCAGGGGAAAGAACATTCCAGGCAGAGGAAAGAGCAAGTGCAAAGGCTCTAAGGTGGGATGTGCCTGGAGTGTTCTGGAAACAGCAAGGAGGATAATGTGGCTGAAACAGAATGAGCTAGGTGGGAGAGGAGGGGATTAGAGAGGGAAGGTGGGTTGGTGCGGGGGTGATGGGGGGGTACAGTCGTTACAGTTCTGTAGGCTGCTATCAAGATGTTTGGCCTGGCCCTGCCCCCTCCCTCCAGCTACAATCTCTCTACTCTCTCTCTTTGCTTCTCTCCTTCCAGCACGCAAGCTTCCTGTGCTTCCTTCTGGCCACAGAGATTTTGTGTACAACATTCCCTCTGGCTGGAACACCAATACCGTTTCCACTTCTCTCATGTATCCCCTTTGGTACTTTCTCGTACTTCCTGTCTCTATTCAAACCTCATTTCCTCCACAAAGGCTTTTCTGACCACTCCGCACCCCGTTGTCAACAACCCATTTTCTGTATGTAGCCCCTATGGTTTCCAGAATTTTTCCATCACAGCACTTGTCATACTTGTAACCATATATTCACTTGTAGGTTTAATCTTTGTTCTTTGAGGACAGGAACAGGGGCTGTCTTGGCCACCTTTGTGTTTCCAGGCCCTAGCACAGTAGAGGCCCCATTTCTATTTGTTGAATAATCACATAAAAGCTGCTAGCATTTACTGAATGCTTAGTATGAGCTAAACCCAGTTTTAACTGCCTTATGTGGGTTTATTTAAGCATCATCTACATTGTAGATAATCTAATTGTTCCTACTTTGCAGGTGAGAAGTTAATTTGACCAAGGTCACACAGCTAATAGACAGTGGAGCCAGGATTTGGACCCGGGCACTCTGATTCCAGAGTCCACACCTTAGCCGACAAGCCACAGTGCCTTTGCATTACTGCCTGATGGCAAACAGTAGGCGGTCACTAAATGGGAGGAGTTATTTCTCCCCAGAAAAATCTACGGCACAGCAGGGATTTTATAGATGCATGTTTGTCTCGTGCGGCGAAGACATTCCTTAATCGTGGGGTCTGTAGGGGTCCCCAATTTTCCTGTCATTTCCTTTCGACTATTTGCTAGATGAACTACGTAGATGCAGAGAGAACAAACAGTAATGAATGGGATCGATTATCTCGGTTCTCTCCCTTCATGTTTTGTTCTTGGCACTCTGCGATCCTCAGCGACGCCTCCGACACCTCCTCTCCCCGGGTCCGCCCCCCGCCCCCCCGCATAGCAGTGCGCACGCGCATTATCCCCCGCCCCAGTAGAGTGACGGGCGGCTTCAGCCAATGGCGTCGTGAGAAAGGCGGAGCGGCACCTCGTGGACGCCCGACGGATCCCGGCTCTGAATATTTATGAGGGAGGCGGGCCAACGCCGCTTCTCGCCGAGGCCGGCGCCATGAAGTGAGAGCGGGGTCGGGGTTCGCTGCTCGCCGGGGTCTTAAAGATGGGGGGGACCAGTGGGTGCGCCCGGGGCCCGGGCGGGGCGCGGGGGTGCGGGAGGAGTGGGGTGAAGTTAGCCGCGGGGCCCCACGGGGCGGTAACGAGGACGGTCAGCGAGGCGATGCCGAAGGGACCCGCGGGTCCTGGGGAAGCGGGGGATGCTCGGGGGGACCGGCTCCCGGCAGGTAACTCCTCTCGGCCGGACAACAGGGGAGTGCGGGGGCTGGAGAGGGGCCCAGGGGGCGGGGGACTGACCCTGCCCCCCACCCCCCCGCCGCCAGGCTCAACGTGGACGGGCTGCTGGTCTACTTCCCCTACGACTACATCTACCCGGAGCAGTTCTCTTACATGCTGGAGCTCAAACGCACACTGGACGCCAAGGTGGGGGGGGCCCGGCCCTCCGCTTCCCACCTGACAAGTGGGACGGCCACGCGTGCCTCTAAGACTGAACTTTCTGGACGTCTAGGTTTTAGGAATCTGAGGTCCTTGGGAGGCCAGCGCTCCCCAAACTCCTGGCATCTAAAATAATAGTTCATAAAAGCAGCACCTAACATTTATCAGAGGCTGCTGCGCTGCATTAGAGCCGGCTCTCGGGTGGGAAGCCTGGACCCACAGCCGTGTGCAGTTGGGTGAATCACTTAATCTCCCTGTTGCGCGCTTTTCACGTGTGTGAAACGGGCTTAGTTAAGACTGCCTACCCTCAGAGGTTAGTGTGCAGGTTGTTAGGAGTTAATTCGGGAAGTGAGGCAGCAGTTCTTAACTGGGGATGATTTTGACCGCCCGAGGCAGTGTCCGGAGACATTCCTGGTTGTCCTACTAGTGGAGGGGGGCGGGTGCTACCGGCATCTAGCAGGTAGAGGCCATGGACTCTGCTAACCATCCTGTAGAGCGTAGGACAGGCCCCCCTCACCCCACAGCCAAGTAGTATCTGACCCGCGAATGTCCAGAGAGACTAGGTTGAGAGATTCTGATGGAAGACCCTTAGAAGCAGAGCCAAGGGCTTCTGGGTGGCTCAGTTGGTTGAACTTTCCACTTTGGCTCAGGTCGTGATCTCCGGACTCCCGATTTCTAGCCCCGCATCTGCTCGCAACTGTCCGCATGGAGCCTGCTTTGGATCCTCTGTCCCCCTTTCTCTCTGCCCCTTTCCCCCTTTGTGCGAGCACGCGCGCGCTCGTTCTCTGTCTCTCTCTCAAAAATAAACGTTAAAAAAAAAAAAAGCGTCAGGCACAGGGTAAGTGCTGTAAAAGGGTTTGCTAAATTAAAAGGCAGGTCACTACCTGTCAGTTACCATGCTAAATGTATAACCCTCAGTTTCTCATTAGTCCTCACAGTAATTCTGTAAGGAGGTGCTTAGTAGGCCCATTTTATTTATTTACTTATTTTTAAAAAATTTATTTGCTTTTTAAAGTAATCTCTATACCCAGTGTGGGGCTCAAACTCACAACCCCGAGATCAAGAGTCTCATGCTCTTCTGACTGAGCCAGCCAGGCGCCCTTGGCCTGTTTTAGAGATGAGAATACCAAGGTCAGATGGGTGAAGGCACTTGCTATGACCACTCAACAACAAAGAGGTGGCCAAAGTGGGGTTCAAACCCACTGTCCCTGGGGCCTAGACTTTTAACTGCTGTTGTCCCTCTTATTTCAAGATGGTGGCATTCTGGGGGCAGTCCCCAGAGTTTGTGTCCCTGAAGTTCTGTCTCTCTCCACATGCAGGGTCATGGAGTCCTGGAGATGCCCTCAGGCACTGGGAAGACCGTGTCCCTGTTGGCCCTGATCATGGCATACCAGAGGGTAAGTGACCCCTGGGCCCGTGGAGGGGGAGGCAGAGGGAAGGGATCCAGCAGGGGCTGAGCCCATTGTCATCGGCAGGCATATCCACTGGAGGTGACTAAACTCATCTACTGCTCGAGGACTGTGCCTGAGATTGAGAAGGTGAGCCAGGGCCAATCCCCGGCCAAGGCCAAGTTCTGTAGGACTTGTTGGTCCCTCTGGTGGTTGCTCCTGTAGCTGGGGGGTGTTTGAGAAACTCCTCTAGCTGGAGGGTGTTTGAGAAGCTGGGGGAGGGGCGGGGCCAGGCTGGGCAGGGACTTGTGCCGGAGTCCTCCCTCCCTCCTCCACGGGAACAGGTGATCGAAGAGCTTCGAAAGTTGCTCCATTTCTATGAGAAGCAGGAGGGTGAGAAGCTGCCGTTTTTGGGGCTGGCTCTGAGCTCCCGGAAGAACCTGTGCATTCATCCCGAGGTGAGTGCCCTTTTCTCCCCTTTCCCCACGCCTCAGGGTTGGGCAGACCGCCATCCAACCAGGAATCCTAGATCCCTAGACCATACCTCTCAGGGTGATAGGCAGGGACCACACGCAGAATTCTCTCCTCACTCGTCAAATTCTGAGTCCTCATTCGCGGCCCAAACGCACATCCTCCCTAGCCTGAGAGAGGTTAAAAAGGCACTTCCTGGAATCCAGCAGGCCTGGATTCCTGGCTCTGAAACTTAATAGTCCTGTATTCTCGGATAGGTGGTTTCTATAGTCAGACTTCAGTCTCTCTTTCTGTAAAATGGGGGTGATTAGTTACCTGCTTCATATAGCTGTTGATAAGATTGGGCAAGGGGGTAGGGGGGTGGGTGAAGTGGGCGAAGGGGGTCAGAATGTACAAACTTCCAGTTATAAAACACATAGGTCACGGGGTTGTAACGTATAGCATGTTGACTGCAGTAAATAATACTGTATCATATATTTGAAGGTTGCCGAGAGAGTAGATCTTAAAAATTCTCATCGTAAGAAAAAATTGTGGGGTGCCTGGCTGGGTCGCTCAGTGGAGCATGCGACTCTTGATCTCCGGGGTCGTAAGTTTCAAGCCCCGCATTGGGCACAGAGCTTCCTTTAAAAAAAAAAAAAAAAAAAAGAGGGGCGCCTGGGTGGCGCAGTCGGTTAAGCGTCCGACTTCAGCCAGGTCACAATCTCGCGGTCTGTGAGTTCGAGCCCCGCGTCAGGCTCTGGGCTGATGGCTCGGAGCCTGGAGCCTGTTTCCGATTCTGTGTCTCCCTCTCTCTCTGCCCCTCCCCCGTTCATGCTCTGTCTCTCTCTCTCCCAAAAAAAAAAAAAAAAAATTTGAAAAAAAAAAAAAGAAAAAGAAAAGAATTGTAACTATGTGGTGACAGATATTAGCTGACTTATTGTGGTGGTCATTTTGCAGTATATACAGGCATCGAGTCCTTACGTTGTACAGCCTGAAACTAACATAGTGTTGTATGTCCATTATATCTCAATAATTAAAAAAAAAAAAAGATTAAGGGGTGCCTGGGTGGTTCAGTCGGTTAAACTCAGGTTATGATCTCACAGTTCGTGGGTTCGAGCCCCGCGTCGGGCTTTGTGCTGACAGCTCAGAGCCTGGAGCCTGATTCAGATTCTGTGTCTCCCTTTCTGCCCCTCCCCTGCTGGCACTGTGTCTCTGAAAAATGAATAAATGTTATACATAAATAAGTAACTGACCGAGCGAGGTAATGTACATATAACCCTTAGCATGTGCAAAAATCTAAAACATGACAAGTGACCATGCTATTTATACAATAATCTGTGACACGTAGAATATTACTTATTGTTAAGTTACGTCTCAAAACCATCGGGGCTCACGCCCAAGCAGTGTTCTGAGCACTTTGCGTGTGGTAAACGCGTGGAATATATATCATGACATTATTATTTTTTTTTTAATTTTTTTTAATATTTATTTTTGAGACAGAGAGCATGAATGGGGGAGGGTCAGAGAGAGAGGGAGACACAGAATCCGAAGCAGGCTCCAGGCTCTGAGCTGTCAGCACAGAGCCCGACGCGGGGCTCGAACTCACGGACCGTGAGATCATGACCTGAGCCGAAGTCGGACACTTAACCAACTGAGCCACCCAGGCGCCCCTCATGACATTATTTGTGAGAACACGAGACATGATAGATGAGGTCGGTGATCATTAGAAGTAGCTCCAGCCTTGGGGCTTAACCCCACGCGCTAAAGATTCTTCAAAGCTTGATTTTTTAAAAAAATTGAGGTGTCATTGACATACAATGTTAGTTTCAGGTGGGCAGCGTAAAGATTTGGTACCTGTATAGTGTGCAAAATGATCACCATGGTTAAGTCTAGTTATATGTATCACTTTATATAATTCCAAACATTTTTTTTTTGTCTCGTAATGAGAACTTTTCAGATCTCCCTTAGGAACTTGCAATAATGCAGTACGGTATTATGAACTATAGTCTCCGTGCTGTATGTTACATCCCTAGAACTCAGTTGTTTCAAAACTGGAAGTTTGCCGTTTTTCATCCCCTTCACCCGTTTCTCACTCCCCTCCCCTGGCAACCACCAATCTGTTCTTTTTTTTTTTTATATAAAGATTTTTTTTTTTTTTTTAATGTTTATTTATTTCTGAGACAGAGACAGAGCATGAGCAGGGGAGGGGCAGAGAGAGAGGGAGACACAGAATCCAAAGCAGGCTCCAGGCTCTGAGCTGTCGGCACAGAGCCCTACGCAGGGCTCAAACTCACAAACCGTGAGATCATGACCCGAGCCCAGGTCGGTCGCTCAACCGACTGAGCCACCCAGGCGCCCCTAAAGATTTTTTTTTTTTAAGTTTATTTATTTTGAGAGAGAGCGCATGCAAGTGTGTGAATGGGGGAGGGGCAGAGAGAGAGAGGGAGAGAGAATCCCAAGCAGGCTCTGAGCTCTGCCAGCACAGAGCCCAACGTGGGGCTCCCATCTCACGAATCGTGAGATCATGACCTGAGCCAAGATCAAGAGCCGGACGCTTGCCCAACCGAGCCATCCAGGTGCCCCTAAAGATTTTATTTTATCACTGTTACTGTTTCTAAGTTTATTGGTGAGAGAGAGAGAGAGCACACGAATGTGCAAGTGGGGGAGGGGCAGAGAGAGAGGGAAAGAGAGTCCCAGGCAGACTCCACACTGACAGAGCAGAGCCCAGTGTGGGGCTCGAACTCATGAACTGTGAGATCATGACCTTAGCCGAAGTCGGGATGCTTAACCGACTGAGCCACCCCGGTGCCCCAAGATTTTATGTTTTAAGTAATCTCTATACCCAGCATTGGGCTCAAGCTCACAATCCCAAGGTCAGCATAGGAGTCTGGCATTTGCTCCCCTCTGATACCTCCTCGGTTAAGTTCGCAAGCGTCTTAACCGTTTAGTAACGAAACAAGTTGAGGTTCGAGTTTCCCCACAATTCCCGATTCTCCCCCCAGACGGCCAGGACAGCCCCCCATCCCACGTAGCTGGTGGGTGTAGAGCCAGGGTCGAGGAATGCTTGAGCTTCTCGGTGCTAAGATGCCCCCCGGCCGCCAGGTGATGCCCCTGCGCTTTGGGAAAGACGTCGACGGGAAATGCCACAGCCTCACGGCCTCCTACGTGCGCGCACAGTACCAGCAGGACTCCAGCCTGCCCCACTGCCGCTTCTACGAGGTGCCCGCCGAATGGGCTGAGGGAGGGAGGGCAGGAGGGTAAGCCGGCTGCGACAGCCGACCTCCCTGACCCCCGCTCCCCCCCAGGAGTTTGACGTCCATGGGCGCCAGGTGCCCCTCCCTGCTGGCATCTACAACCTGGATGACCTGAAGGCCCTGGGGCGGCGCCAGGGCTGGTGCCCCTACTTCCTTGCCCGCTATTCGGTGAGAAGGCTGGGGGGCTGGGCAGAGGGGCGGGGGTGTGCGTTACGGCCTGCCTGCCTGTTTGTCGGTCTGTCTGTCCATCAGCTCGTGTTTGTACCTTGCCCAGGTCTGGCCTGGCAAGACCTGGCCTTGCGTCTACGAGCCCGTGAGGGAAGCGGGTGCCGGCAGGGGAGGGGTAGGTGGGGGGGGGGGACAGGGCCGGGGTAACCATGCCCTCCTTGGCCCCTAGATCTTGCACGCCAACGTGGTGGTTTACAGCTACCACTACCTCCTGGACCCCAAGATCGCGGAGCTGGTCTCCAAGGAGCTGGCCCGGAAAGCTGTCGTGGTCTTCGACGAGGCCCACAACATCGGTGAGGCGGGAGGCAGAGGAGAGGAGAGACTCGGCCCCTCCGGCCGCCGCTCCGGCCGCCCGCCTGAGCCCGGCTCTCCCCCGTCTCCTCTCTAGACAACGTCTGCATCGACTCTATGAGCGTCAACATCACCCGCCGGACCCTCGACCGGTGCCAGGGCAACCTGGAGACCTTGCAGAAGACGGTGCTCAGGTGGGGGCCTCGGGTGGCTGCCGGACCTGAACGCCCACCCTGCGCCCTGCCGTCTGGTTCCCAGCTTCTCCCGGGCCCCCGCTTTCTGCCCGACTTACTCCCGGGGACACCGGGCCTATCCCAGTGCCCCCCCCCCCCCCCCCCCCAGATGCCCCCCCCCTTCCCACCCCCGATCCCCCCTCCCCCCGCCCAGGATCAAGGAGACCGATGAGCAGCGACTGCGGGACGAGTACCGCCGCCTGGTGGAGGGGCTGCGCGAGGCCAGTGCGGCCCGGGAGACCGACGCCCACCTGGCCAACCCCGTGCTTCCCGACGAGGTGCTCCAGGGTGAGCTGAGCTGCCGCTCCCTGCTGCCACCTGCCCCCGGTCCCGCCCTCCCCGGTGGTGGCTGATTGCGTCTCCCCGCAGAGGCGGTACCCGGCTCCATCCGCACGGCCGAGCACTTCCTGGGCTTCCTCCGGCGGCTGCTGGAGTATGTCAAGTGGCGGCTGCGGGTACAGCACGTGGTGCAGGAGAGCCCCCCCGCCTTCCTGAGCGGCCTGGCCCAGCGTGTGTGCATCCAGCGCAAGCCCCTCAGGTGCGGCCCCCCCCCACGGCCGGGGGCGTCCGGTCCCCGCGGGGGGTTCGGGGCCTCCCCGAGCCCCCGTCCTCTGTGCCCGGGGCCGCCGCGTGGCCGGTGTCAGGAGTAAGTGACGGGCGCAGAGCGAGCGTGTGCGGTGACTCGGCAGACCGGGCAGATCCCCGGGGAGGTCGGAGCCGGCCCCGCGTCCCTGTGTGTGTCGGGCGGGAAACCGGCAGGCAACGCGTGGCTTAACCAGAGAGCTTGATGGAGGCGCGACTGACAGAGGCGGGCAGGGCAGGATGTCCGACAGGGGTCCTGGACCCTCGTCCGGCTCAGGTATTTCCGCCTGAGGCCACGGTGGCAGGGGAGGGACGGCCCCGGAGGGGGCTCCTGACAAGCTCCAGCAGGGTGGGAGCTGGGGGCAAATGCTGTAGGTCCCCTGGACCCCTGTCGCCTCCTACCGGTGCTTCTCTTTGTCCCCAAGAAGCCTGATGGCAGGGACCAGGAACCCCCCGCCTCCCCCCCGCCAGGCAGTCTGGCGGGGATCATCCCTAGCACGGAACAAGCGGAGAATGGACCTGGGAGAGGGGTGGGGCCTCCTGTACTTTCCTTTGGCTGTTTTGCATTAAGTCATTGGTCTTCTCTGAACCTCAGTTTCCTCTTTTGTTCCAACGGGTAGGAGGGCCGTCATGTTCCCTCCCGGGTTTCTGTGGTGGTGAAACGAGAAAGCACTGACAGAAATAACTTACTTGCCCTGTCTTGAGCACTGGTGATGAGCTAAGCACTTCACGCTCTGCATCTTGTGGGAGCTCGGGAGGGCGCTCCTGTGCCGCAGAGGAGGACGGTGTGGCCTAGAGAGGGGAAGCCGCTGCCCCGGGGTCATCCGGCACTTTGTGGGCCAGTCGTGCGAAGCCAGGTCCTTAGGGCCCCAAAGCCCCTCACTGCCCTGCCTCTAAGGGGCTGGGGCGGCCCTCAGGGTGGCTCTGTCTGTCCCCAGACCAGGATGACCAGGGTGAGCATGGCTGGGATGGGGGAGCTCAAAGGGGGCACCTGATCCAGCCGGGGTGGGGACGTACAGATGACAGGCTTGAACGGTGGCATTCGGAGGCAGGTTCTAAAGCTCCGGGCATCCCCCGGGCTCTGAAACCAGGCGTTCCCGCTCCATGACCCGCCCTTGAGGGGCGACAGCCTCAAGCCTGACCACCGGTCAGGTGCCTGGGCGGCCTTGTGTGGGAGGGCTGGCGACACGGCATATGTGAGATTGTCCTCTGTGAGTACGCGGGGCTCTGATGCTTGGATGTGTCACCACGGTGGCCAGGTGTGACTGACACGGTGTGACAGGTCGTGGGTGTGAGCTGCATGCGGCCGTGCGGGATTCGGGCTGTGACCGGGATTCTGGGGGTGCTCTTGGGTCTCCTCTTTTGACCGAGAGCCTGCACGGGGTGGTGTGGCCGTGTGTGACGTATGACCGCGGGACTCTGGACGTATGACGCGTGACTTCTCCGCGTGCGCTGTCCTACAGCTGTGGCTCTGCGTGATGGGCAGTTGTACGGTGTGGGGACACGGGGGTGACTGAAACAGCCCCGGTCTCTGCCCTCACGGAGCACCCGGTCACCCGGGGAGACCGATGTGTGACCGAGTGCTGGCGAGGGCGGAGGAGGTCGCTGGTCCTGTTGGCTCTCTGCCGCCACCCTGACCCCGTCCGGCCTTCGCACCAGATTCTGCGCCGAACGCCTCCGCTCCCTGCTGCACACCCTGGAGATCGCCGACCTTGCCGACTTCTCTCCCCTCACCCTCCTCGCTAACTTCGCCACCCTCGTCAGCACCTACGCCAAGGGTAAGCTCATCTTCTCCTACCTCTGCCAGGCCCCCCCCCCGGCAGGTGGAATCGGGAGCCCGGCAGAGTCCAGAGAGTTGTCAGTGAGACTTAGACTCTCGGGACCTTGTAGGGCTGGGCTCGGGAGTTTGGGCTTTATTTCAAGCGCAGTGAGGATCCACAGATAGATCTTGGGTTAGCGCAAGCCTCGCGCTCAGATTTGTATTTTCTAGCTTCGAAGTGGAGTAGGATGGGGGACGAGGCCAGAGAAACTCTGTGGGGTCCCTCACGCTGTTGGGGGTGGTAAGGAGTGGGCCTTTCTACTGCCGGGAAGTAGGGAGCCATGGCAGGTTCTGAGCAAGGGAGGGGTAGGGGCCTAGGGAAGGATGGGAGGACGGGAGGGGCTGGAGAGAGATGTGGGACCTGGTGTCTGGGGTGGGGGGTGCAGGGAGGCAGGGGGGCTGGGGAGCAAGGAGCTGAGTGCATGGCTCAGGTTTCCAGCTTGCCAGGGAGAGGGGATGTTGTTCCCGTTCCTGAGGCTTTACTGGTCAGCACGTGTTAAGCTGGCCAAGGGCTCAGTCTGATCCCCGGGGATTACTGCTCTGTCCCGGAAACCAGGTCAGACTTCCTGACACCCTGCAGCAGGATGGAGAGTCTGTCCCCCCACCCGGCACACATCAGTAGCAAGTCCCACTACAAGCTTCCTTCTGTATCCCTCTCCTGCCCCAGCCCACCTTCTTCCGGGGCTGGCTTTCTCGTCTCTTCCCATCCACTAGAGCCTCCCGTTCTTTGACCTGGAACATCTTGCCCGATACTCCTCAGCCCCCAGCTACCTCCTACTCATCCTTCGGTTTAGCTGGTTAAAGATGGCCCCTGTTCGAGGAAGCCCTTCCTGACCCCAGGCTGCGTCAGGCTCCCCTCCTCTTGGCTCCCCTGTCCCAACCCTCTCTGGTCACCTGGTCACTCACTGGGGACAGGACTGCGTCCCCATCATTAGACTGTGAGCCCTGAGAGGGCAGGGCCAGAGCTGTCTTGGTTCCCACTGTGTCCCCAGTACAGAGCTGGGCATAGAGAACTTGATTGTTTTCTTTTTTAACTAGGTGAAATTGAGTATGTGAGTTCATTCATTCACCTATTGTTTTTTTTTTTTTTTTTTTGATGTTTGTCTTAGTGTGTGTGCACGCACACACGGGAGGGAAGCAGGGAAAGAGGGAGAGCGAGAATCCCAAGCAGGCTGGGCACTGCCAGTGCAAAGGGGCACAAACCCCCAAACTGTGAGATCATGACCTGAACTGAAACCAAGGGTCAGTGGCTCAACCAACTGAGACACCCAGACGACCCCATTCACCTGTTTTTTTTGTTTTTTTTTTTTTCAACAAACAGGCCAGGCCCCGCACTGGGGAAGTGACAGGAATCAAGAGGGACCTCATTTCTGATCTCCTGGAACTTATATTGTAGAAAGGAAGACAGGTAGCAAAGACTCAGATAAGAAAGATAATTCTAAAAAGGGATCGTTTTCATGAGAAACAAAAACATTGCCGTGTTGGAGCATGCCTGCGGTGGCTGGGGTGGCCAGGGGAGGCCTGAGGCGTGGACATTTAAGCTGAGTCCCAAATGACCAAATGGAACCAGCTGCCTTGGGAATCTTTTCGGACTGTGGGTCCAGCAAGTGCAAAGGCCCCGGGGTGGAGTGAGCCCAGTGGTTTTTGAAAGTTAGGCAGGAGGCCTGTGAGTGAGGAAATGGGGTCAGCGTGGCAGGGTCCTAGATGATTTTGCACCTTGAGAGGGGTGTGGGGAGCTATACCGGGCTTCTGAGCAGGGCAGGGATATGACCTGACTTAGGATTTCACAGGGTCTCTCTGGCTGCTGGGAAGGGAGCGGGGGTGGGAGCTGGAAGCCCGGTGAGGTGGTGACTGCAGTGGTCCAGGCCAGAGGTGATGGTCTTGGGAAGGGGGTTGGAGGAGTGGTCAGGTTGCAGATGGGCTTTGGAGGCAGAGCTGACCAGCCTGATGGGTTGGATAGATCTGGGGGAAAGGCTCCAGGTTCTGGCTTGAGTGGCGGGGTAGGTTCTCGAGGCTCTGGGAGAGTCAGGAGTAAACCTTCGGTGCTCTCTGTTCATGATGCTGAGTGGGTGTCGGCTCTGGGAGAAGCGGACAGGTTGGGGCGTATGTTGGACTCTGGATGCTGGGGCAAAGGGTTGGTGGTCCAGGTCACTGATGGAAGAGGGTGTGGCCAGGTGGGCGTGGCTCCGACCGGTGACCTGGAATCTCGCTGGCTCATAGGTTTCACCATCATCATCGAGCCCTTTGATGACCGGACCCCCACCATTGCCAACCCCATCCTGCACTTCAGGTGAGACCCCACCCCAGTGGGGGGTGTGAACAGACCACAGGGGCCCCAGCGTGGCCCTCGACACCCTCTTCTTCCTGCAGCTGCATGGACGCTTCCCTGGCCATCAAACCCGTGTTCGAGCGCTTCCAGTCTGTCATCATCACATCTGGGGTGAGGACCCTTTTCTGTCCCCAGCCCTCCACTATGGGGTTCCTGGCCCAGTCCTGCTGAGGTCCCGCTTGCTGTCTCTGCTACAGACGCTGTCCCCACTGGACATCTACCCCAAGATTCTGGACTTCCATCCTGTCACCATGGCAACCTTCACCATGACGCTGGCCCGGGTGTGCCTCTGCCCGATGGTGCGTGGGAGAGGGTGGATGCTGGGGTAGGGGAGATGGGAATGGGGGCCGCCTTTCCTCCCTCTGTTCTGTTGCTCAGGTAGGAGAGTTTTACAGCTGAGGGCACAGACTCTGGATTCAGAGACAGACCTGGGGTTGATGTTACTTCTCCCGGTAGGGAGGACTTTCCAAGCCTCAGTTTCTAATCTGTAAAATGGGAATGCATCCTCTCTGATGTCCCAGGCTGCTTGAGGGGATAGTGAGATAAGGGGCATAAAATGCTTCTGCAGCCCAGGGCCTGCCAGTAGGCACTCAGTCAACATCTCGGTTAACGTGGCTTTGCCTGAGTTGCTTTGCCTCAGTTTCCTTTGTAAACAGGTATCAAAACATGGGCCCTCCGTCCTTTATCTGAATCCCTTGGGCCAGATGTATTTTATTTTTTTAAAGCTTATTTTGCGAGAGAGAGAGAGAGAGCGAGCAGGGGAGGGGCAGAGAAGGGGAGAGAGAGAGAATCTCAAGCAGGCTCTGCACTGCCAGCACAGAGCCCAGCGTGGGGCTCGAACTCCCGAACCGTGAGATCATGACCTGGGCTGAGATCGAGTCAGACGCTTAACCAACTGAGCCACCCAGGTGCCCTGGCCAGATGTATGTTAGAATTGAGGCTTTTCCTGGGGCGCCTGGGTGGCTCAGTTGGTTGTCTGACTTCGGCTCAGGTCATGATCTCACTGCTTGTGAGTTTGAGCCCTGCGTCGGGCTCTGTGTTGACAGCTCAGAGCCTGGAGCCTGCTTCAGATTCTGTGTCTCCGTCTTTCTACCCCTCCCCCGCTACTGCGTGCTCGCTCGCTCTCAAAAATAAACATTAAAAAAAAAAAATTTAGAATTGAGACTTTTCCAGACTTTAAAAACAAAGCATGTGCCGTGTGGTATGTAAACATGGCCAGCGGGGTCTGGGCAGCTCCCTCCAGTGCAAGTCGTGTTTTAGCAGGAAGAGGTTTTAAGACGTCAAAGGGAGGCAAGCCGGGACTCTGAACAGACTCCGGTCGGAGCAGATTCTGCTGTCGTACATGTTTGTGCCAAATTCAAATAGCTGGAGTTTCTGGAGTTTTTTGGCTCTTGGAATTGCCCTTGGGGGTCGTGGACCGGTGGTGACCGCGTATTGCGTTGCGGTATTGTGGAGGTGCCTGGGGAGGGACGCGCCAGGGGCTGGTGGCTGTCGAGGTCGGGGTGACACGTTCTCCTGGAGCCGCCTGACCTGGAGGCTGGGGCCGGTAGAACACCCTTGCTGGTTAGCGACACAGACAGACGGGTTCAGTCCTGCCTCTGCCGTTTATCTGCCGTGTGACCTTGGGCAGGCAACTCACCTTCTCAGAGCCTTAGGTCATTCATCTGTGCCGGGCAGATAACAGCGTAGCTGAGGGTTCGTCCAGTGACATTGTGTCTATAAAACGCTGGCAGCTAACGCATTAGAGTGGTGACCGCCGGTTGCTTACCGTGATGGCTCTCGCTCTCTCCAGATCATCGGTCGGGGCAATGACCAGGTGGCCATCAGCTCCAAATTTGAGACCCGGGAAGATACTGGTATGCTGCTCGCGGGGCTGGGTGCATGGGTTGCGAGAGGGGAGGTGTATCAATGGGCTGAGTCAGGCCGCAGTAACAAATAGCCCCGAATCAGAGTGGCTTCACACGGAGGGTGCTTCTTGCTTCTTGCTCGTGGTGTGTGCCATTGTGGGTTGGGCGGGGGGCCTCCCCAGGTGTCCCCTCCCTCTGGGCACCTTCACTGTTGGACACATCATGGCGGTGGGGAGATGTGACGGGAGGGATCCTGGTGATCGTGCTGTGCCTCCTAAAGGCGTTCGGCCCCCAGAAGTGACTCCCGGCCACTCATTTCATTGGTCAAGACGAGTCACATGGCCACACCTAACCTGGAGTCCACCCACGTGGCTGGAAAAAGTGGAGCGTGTGTGAACAGCCCTACAGCTGGCCTCAGTGGGGCTTCTGGGGACCCCGAGTTGAAGATAGGGCACTAGAGGGGCGCCTGAGTAGCTCAGTCTCAGCTCAGGTCTTGAGCTCAGGGTCGTGAGTTCAAGTGGAGCCTACTTTAAAAAAAAAACCAAAAAGCCAAAACCAGGGCATTAGATAGGAGCGCCCTGACAGGGAGCAGGGAGGAGGAGGACCGAGGCCGCCCTCTGACCCCTCCCAGCGGTGATCCGGAACTACGGGAACCTCCTGCTGGAGATGTCCGCCGTGGTCCCCGACGGCATTGTGGCCTTCTTCACCAGCTACCAGTACATGGAGAGCACCGTGGCCTCCTGGTACGAGCAGGTACGCCCAGCCGCCCCCTCCCCGGAAGTCCCCTCTCCCCTCAGCGTGTTGGTTTCCTTTGTCTTGCGTTCTGAGTGGCGACGGGCACCACAGGTGACGGGACAGCGTGTGGAACACAGCGAACAGTTCGAAGAATACACAGTGTGTACCCTTGCACGTGCCTCTCCCCCCTCCCCCCCTCCAGGTTAAAAACTCGAGCCCCTGCTAGGGAGTGTGTGGGTGAGATCATGGGCCTTCTGGAAAAGGGGCTCACCACAGCTGGGCACCGGGTGGCTGCTGTGACCTCTCTCCTGGTGCACCACGGCCCAGCTCTCGGTGGGGGGGGGGGGTGGAGGGGAAGCGGGCACTTCCTGAGGGCGAGATGAGAGAACGTGGCTGATCCAAGGACCCAGGAACAGAGCAAGGGGGGAGGGGGAGGGGCCTCATCCTCTTGGCCAAGACCTTTGTCTTGTCCTCACGTGGGCGCTTCCCACACGTTGGGGAAGGTGGCTTCCGGCCACCTGAATCCACATCCTGAGTGGTGTCCTCTTTAAGAAGACGTCGCCTGGCCCAGGGTCATGAAGGTGGTCTCGTGTGTGTCTTCTAGAAGCCTTGTAGTTCTGGCTTTCACATGTGGGTCTGTGAGTTACCTCAGATTCGTCCTTGTGTAGGGGGTAAGGTCAGGGCCCAGGTTCTTTTTTCTCCGTGTGGAGAACTGGAAAGCACTCTCCCCACTGGAGACGGACACAGGTACGGATGACCTGTGTGGGGGTGCGTTTCTGGACCCTCTGGTCTGTCCCCGCGTCCGTCCTTGATCTCACCCAGTTAAATGCAGTGTCACAGGAAATCCCTGGGCCGCCTCTGTTTGGCTCTGCCTGACCTACATCAGCCTCTCTACTAACCACCAGCCGGGGGCCGGAGTGTCCCAATGGGCCACCTCGGGGCATATGGCCGCCCCACTTGTCCGAAGGATGGCGTGCGGGGGTTGCCCCCCCACCCCCCGCAGATCACAGAGCTTCCCACGAGGAAGGCTGAAGGAAGGTGCAAGGCTGGCGCACAGGAGCTGGGGCAGAGCTGGGTTTAGCCAGGAGGCCTGTGCCCTTAGTCCACTTCCGGCCCACCCGCAGCCCGACCTGCCTGGTGTCCTTCCCTAGGGCATTCTCGAAAACATCCAGAGGAACAAGCTGCTCTTCATCGAGACGCAAGATGGGGCCGAGACCAGCGTCGCCCTGGAGAAGTACCAGGAGGTGGGTAGGGGCGTGGGGGATGCCAGGAGACTGCGTGCAGAGGGCCTGAAGGAGGCGGCTCCGAGGGCACACAGCTCCTGTCTCGGCCTCCCCTCCCCAGGCCTGCGAGAACGGCCGCGGAGCCATCCTGCTGTCAGTGGCCCGAGGCAAAGTGTCCGAGGGAATTGACTTTGGTGAGTGGACTAGCTCCACCCCCCCCCCCCCCCCCGTGTCTGCGTGGAGCTCTGGCTGTTTCTGGTCCCCCAGGGGACAGCACCCTCCCCCGTCGCCTGCGCACACACCGGGATCTCCCCTTCGTGAGTCCCGAGTACCCGGTGGGGCCCTCGGAGCGTAGCCGCGCTCTTCCCATTGAGACAGCACAACCTCCTGGCCCACGCGAGGTCAGGCCACCCGGTAACCCCGTGCCCCTCCTGTGCTCGCCCCCCAGTGCACCACTACGGGAGGGCCGTCATCATGTTTGGTGTTCCCTACGTCTACACCCAGAGCCGGATTCTCAAGGTGAGCAGCCCCCGGGGGCGCTAGGATGTTAGGGCCCCTCGGGCCAACCCCTGGAATGGGTGCCGGGTGGAGGGGGCCGGAGGGACCGCTCTGCCACCTTCTCACCGGCAGGCGCGGCTGGAGTACCTGCGGGACCAGTTCCAGATCCGAGAGAACGACTTTCTCACCTTCGATGCCATGCGCCACGCAGCCCAGTGTGTGGGTCGGGCCATCAGGGGCAAGACGGACTACGGCCTCATGGTCTTTGCCGATAAGGTGGGGGTTCAGGGGCCTCTGGCTGCCAGGGTGCTCCCCCCTTTTCCAGAGGGTGAGGGAGGCCTGGGCTCCCCCCCACACCCCCAGGGTCCTGATGTCTATCCTTTCTCCCTTGCCTGCCTGCCGCAAGCGGTTCGCCCGGGCAGACAAGCGCGGGAAGCTTCCCCGCTGGATCCAGGAGCACCTCACTGACGCCAACCTCAACCTGACGGTGGATGAGGGGGTCCAGGTCGCCAAGTACTTCCTGAGGCAGATGGCTCAGCCCTTCCACCGGGTGAGCTGGACGTGGCTAAGCCCCTCGTCCGGGAAGGTCCCTTGACCTTCTCCCCAAGCCCCAACTCTAGCCCGCCCCCCACCGAGAGGCCTTTAGAATGGGGGCCCCGTGGGGCATCTGTAGTGATTGGGCAGGGGTGTGGGAGTCCGGCCGGCTCCCCTCTCCCTCCCTCGGGCCTGTTTTGGCCTGCCAGGGGATGGTATGTTCCCTATCGTGCGGCTGTTTCTAAAGCCCCAGTAGGCCCGATGCAGGCCACTTCCTGTCACTACTGGTGCTCAAGTCTTGGATCCTTGAGTCCCGTGGGGAAGCTCTACACCGCCTGCCCCTGACCTGATCGCTCCGTCCCCTCCAGGAGGACCAGCTGGGCCTGTCCCTGCTCAGCCTGGAGCAGCTGCAATCGGAGGAGACGCTGCGGAGGATAGAGCAGATTGCTCAGCAGCTGTAGCTCAGGGCGGGGACTCCAGAGTCCTACCTGGCCCTGGGTCCCAGCAGCCTGGAAGTCGCCCCGGGTCCTTGCACGAAGCCGCAGGCAGACGTTCCTGGCTTCCGAATCCACAGCCTTTAATGGCAGGAGGAGAGCGGGGCACAGCGAAGCCCGATACCCCGGGGGCCCCCCCAGGGGAGAGGTCATGCGGGAGCTGAAAGGCCACCCTCCGCCCCTTCCCCACTCTTCCTGAGAAGCTGGAGCCGTGTGGTCCTGTCAACTTCAGCGGGGGCCCAGGTCCTGGGTGCTGGCGCTGAGGGTCCGAGCAGCCTCACTCAGGTGCTGGTTGGCGAACTGCGGACAGGCACGTGGGCAGGACGAGGCCTGGCTCCAGTCACCGTGAGGGCCGCCCCCCAGCGTGCTCACTAGCTGGTCCATCCCTGTCTCTGTCCCCACTCTAGCCTGACCGGACCCAGCCTTGCCTCTGGGTCTCCCAGCGTGGCCCCCTACTCCAGCCTTGACCCGAGTGCCCCCCTCACCTGGGTCCCTGCAGCCTTTGGACCATCCACGTTCAGCATATTGAGCGACATGGCTCTCTTCATCCTGTAAGAAGAGGGGGAGTCCCGGAGGGTCCGGCTCCCGCTCTGGGGGAGCCTGTCCCAGCACCTGATCTGACTGTTCGTGTCCCAGAGCAGATGGGAACCATAGACGGTTCTCGAGCAGGACAGGGGGTGGGGTGGGTTGCAGAGGCTGCAGCCGTCCGGCTCTGTGCTGACCCAGTGGACCACTCACCCTGCTGCCCCAGCCACCCCCTCGCCTCGGAGACGGGAGACCAGCTTCTCGCTTCCACGCCGGAGGGACTCGCGGAACTTGGAGAATGAGCTGCTCCGACGCAGGGGCTGGGGAGGGCACCGGGGAAGGGGTCAGTCCCCGCTTCTCAGCCAGGCCCCACCCCTGTGGCAGAAGCGAAGCCCATCCTCACCTGCTGTTCTGCGTCCCCAGCCGTGCCTGTGGGGGGGGCTCCTAAGAACAGATGGGGGACAGTGCAGTGGGGACACTGAAAAGTCACCTGGGGGGGGGGGGGGGGGGGGGAAGGGGGCTCACCCAGAGGGGCAGGCAGGTCTTCCCGGCTGAGGATCTCTTTGTACAGCTCTTCTGCCTGCTGGTACTTGTTCTGTTTCAGGTAGGCCGAGGCCTGCGGGGAGGGGAGGGCCTGGGTGATCTCGGCTCCGATCTACCTCCCTGGGCCCGGTGTTACAGGAGGAGCCAGACGCGTCCGCCCCCAGCCTCCCACCTAGTGACCAAGGGCAGGTGACTGGTTCCTGCTCTGCCTTGGGCTAGTGACACCACCTCTTTGTGCCTCCATTTCCTCGTTTGCAAAATGGGACGGTAACAGCACCTCCCTCCTAGGGCCCTTTAAGAAGTGGAGGGTACCGGGAAGGTACTAAAACAAGGGGGGGGGGGGGAGGCTAGAGCTCAATAAATAGGACACTGACATCTTGGCCTCAGCGACGCGCGTGGTTTCCTGATGTTTCCATGTCCTTCCTGTGCTGAGCGATCTCGAGCTGAGGCCAGGTTGGAGAGGACCCCCTCCTCCAGGGGCTCAGCAGAGGAGGGGGGATCCTGGCCTGCAGCCTGTCCCACCCTTGAGCCAATGGGGTTCCCTCCCGAGGGACCCTGGCAGTCCGCCCCAGGTTGTACCTGTGCCCCGCCATGCCCTCACCAGGTTGTTCTTGGTCTTGGCCACGTTCGGGTCGTGGGGCCCCCCCAGGGCCTCATAAATGCTCAGGGCTCGGGCATAGTGCTGTTCCACCTCCTCGAACTTGCCCTGGTTCTGGCAGAGCAGGGCCAGGTTGTTGAGCTGCTTGGCCACGTCCGGGTGGTCGGTGCCCAGGACCTAGGGGTCAGTGGGATTGGTGGGCCACGTGATGCCAGCAGCCGTGATGGGGGCCAGGAGTTAAGGTTTATAGGATCAATGGGGAGAGTTGCGGGAGGGTAGAAGTCACACAAATGCCATTTATCAGGTCACAAAGTCATGGGGGGGGGGTCCGATGGGGTTGGAAGGTCAGGACCGGGTTGGGGGGCACATGAGGGGATTTTTAAGGAGGATCAGAGTCAAGATCAGGCGGAGCTCACCGAAGGTCAAGGGTAGTGAGTCCTGCGATGGGGTAATTTAGGCTCAAACTGGGTGCTCATGATATCAGATGGCAAGGACATCATGGGATCAGGGTTCCAACGCGAGAGCCACTGATTTGAGCGCATCAGGATCGAGTGGGAAGGGGCAGGGGACTGTGCTGGGCAGGGGGTGGTGGCAATACCTTCTCGCGGATCTCCAGGGCACGCTGGCACAGCGGCTCGGCCTCCCGGTAACGCCCGCGCTTCCCATAGAGCACAGCCAGGTTGTTGAGGGTGGCGGCCACCTGTGGAGCGGGGGAGGCAGGTCAGGGGGGAAGGCATGGCCCCGAAGCCCTCACTCCTCGTCCCCTCCTCACCGCGGGGTGCTCGGGGCCCAGCGTCTGCTCCCGGATCTGCAGGGCATCGTGGAGAAGGTCTGTGGCCTCTTTGTACTTGTTCTGGTCCCTGCGGGGTGGCCCAGGGACGGAGGGGGCGGTCAGCTGTGCTGGGTAGTACTTGGCTGAACCAAGCGGGGTGGCACCACCCTTCTGCGGTCCCTTCTGGGTCTCCGCACCCCCCAAGTCTAGCACAGGGTCCCTTTACCCCCAGATTGCCTCCAACCACCCCAACGTCTCTTCCCTGTCTGTTGCCCACATTCTCGGATTCCTCTTTGCCTGGGTTACAGTGGCTTCCCCAGATCCCTCTCGACGCCCCCACCCACCAGTCCAGGTGCCCCATGCTGGCTCCCCTGCCCCCAGCAACGGGTCCACGACCGACGGCGGCCCTCACCGGTACACCAGCGCCAGGATGTTGAGCATGGTGGCCACGTCAGGGTGGCAGTGGCCTGAGCTCCGCTCCAGGTCCTCTAAGGCCTGGCGGCACAGTGGCACGGCGACCTCGTAGCGGCCCTGCCCTGCGTACTGGATCACGAGGTTGTGCAGGGTCCGAAGGCGGGCGGGGATCTCATAGCCCCCCTGCTGAGCGGCTGCGGCCCCCACTGCCTCCGGACCTGCAGGTGGGGGACGTCGAGTCACTGCAGGTCTCCTACCCCTCCCACCCCACGAAAGGGAACGCATGCACCCCCAGAACTATAGCTGCCTCGCAGCCCCACCGGCCGCTGGGCCGACGTCTGAGATCGGGATCGCAGGCGTCTAACTGGTCCAAGGGCTGTGAACATGGGGTCTACCCGGGGTGGGGGGTAGGCAAGGGTGGAGGGCTGGCTTCACGGCGACCAGCTTCCCCTGCCAGCTGCCACTCGCCCTGGCCCAGCCACTTTCTCCCGATAGCCGGCCCCGAGGCCCACATCCCTGCCCGGAGACCTTGGGGGCTCACGGCCCCACCATCGCGTGCTCCCCCACACCCACCTTTCCTCTCTTCCTCCTCACTGGGGAACAGGGAGGCCAGGCTGTCCCGGCGAGGCGGGGATTCAGGCCGCTGCAGAGGACAGGAAAGCGGGGAGTCATGAGGGCTGGGAAGTTTGTTTTAGAGACCGGGGTCCTGGATCTCAGGGTTTGAGGGAGGTAGCGTTCAGGAGCCTCGGGAAGTTTCCGGAGGGCTCGGGGAGGATCTGGAGAGGGGTGTGGAAGCTGGAGGGCTTCTGTGGAAATTCAAGGGGGTTCTCTGAAGGGTCTACGGCGCTGGGGGCTCCGTGGAGAGTGCAGGTCTGTGGGGTACCTAAGGAGGGCCAGTGGCGGGGGGGGGGGGGGGCAGCGCATTGTGGCCCTGGCCCCCGCTGACCCTGAAGCACCTGGTTCTCCGCGGGCGGGTCATACTGCCTCAGCTGCCCTAGGAACTCGAGGTGGCTCTTCTCCTCCTCCAGCTGGGCCACGGCCTCCTCGCTGGCCCTCAGCCGTCGCTGCGTCTCCTCCAGCTCCTCCCGCAGCCACGAGTTCTCCTGGGCCAGCCGCCGGGCCTGCGCTCGCAGCCGCTGCTTCTCTGCCTCCAGGGAGCCCACGTGCGCAGACAGGGCCAGCAGCACCTGTAGGGGGTTGGGGAGCAGGGGCCGGTCCCCACCCTGCCAGACAGCCCCTGGTCCACCCCCGGGGCCTCCGATCGTGCCAGCGCACCCCCATCCCACCCAAGATCCCCCGGATTCTACAGAGGCCCTTCCGTGTGACCCCCAAGGATACATACGCAGAGGCTCCCAGGGGCGTACCCACATCCTGCCCAGGGACCCTTCTGATTTTACCTAGGCACACAAATTATGCGTAGGGACACTTCACATTCTGCCCAGGTAACCCCCAAAGCCTCCCTAGGACAAGTTCTATAGACGGCCACTATCTGGTTCAGGGGCCCCCGTCCCACACAAGGACCCGGTAATGCTGCCCAGGGACCCCTAAGCCTAACCCAGCCTAGGCCTTCCCTGCTCCAGGCTTCCCTCCCCCACCCCACACACCTGCCCCCTTCATCCCTGGGCCTCCTCCCAGCTCCGAGCCTCCCCCGCACCACAGCGGGATGGCCGGTCCCCTCATACCTGGGCCTCACCCAGTCCCAGCTCGATGGCCTCCAGCGCGTGGCTCACCACCTGCTGCTTTTCTTCCAGCAGCTCCAAGCCCGCCACCAGGCCCTGCCCTGCCAGGGCCTCCGCCAGGTGCCTGGCCAGGCCACGGTGCTCCGCCCGCAGGGCCTCCAGCCCCTGGACCACCTGCCGCGTCTGGCGCACCAGCTCCTCGGGGCTCAGGCGCTCCGGGCCCAGCGCCGCGTTTCCGGGGGCCGCCACCTGCACGGACATCGCCGCTCCTGGGGGCGGCAGGGATTGGGGGATCGTCATTGCCGGAGCCAGGCAAGCCAGCCCGTCAGCCGCGGCGTCATTCCAGCCAGCAGGACCCTTCCCGACTCTCTCCCCAGCCCGCCAGCCCTCTGCCTCCGTGCCCTCCCCACGCCAGCCGGCTCCCTGTCCCACACCCATTCCAGCAACTGGAAACGTTCTAGTCTAGCTTTGCCTGTCCTCAGCCCAGGGCCCTGCCCTGAGGGCAACTCCAAACCCCGTGTGCCACTAACCAAAAGAGGGCAAACGGTGGTCTTGTGGCCTCTCACCTGCCCTGAGCTCACCTGGCCAGGCCCCTCCACCCCAAGGGCCCCAGGTACCCTGGCCCAGCACTCCGGGCTATGTGACCTGGGACTGGAGGCGCCCTCCGCGGCTGGGCGTGTGGGGCGGGGCGTGTGGAGGCAGCAGCCTCTCCGTGAGCTCATTCTTAGGGTGTTTTTGTTGGGAACCAGTCAGACCACTGGGGGTGGGGTGGGGCCCGGAGATGAGGGCCAAGGGGCTGGGGCACCAGAAGCAGAGGAGCCCTCTGGAATTGGGGGGTCAGGAAAGGGGGGGGCCCATGTGTCAGCTCCCGGGGCCTGAGATGCCGACAGATCCCAAGGGAACAGGGGCTCCGCCCTCCACGGCAGACGGGCTCCGCCAGCCCAAGGCATGTTGGGACACACGTGTGCCAGGCACGGCCCATGGATGTCACATTGGCCATGCGACAGCTCAGAGTCCGAGGCCTAGAGGGTGACGCGTGGGGGTCTCACATGTGGCGCTTCATGTGGTTGTATGTGGATGACAAAGTCAGTGACACAGCTGGTGGGGCCTCTGGAACCCTCAACCGACTGAGCCACCCAGGCGCCCCACAACCTCCCTTCTTAATCACACAGGGTGGCACACACATTCTCCTCTCAGAAACAGAATACATGCTCTTTCTTTTTTCAAATACAGCACAACACATACCTAGTTTCTCAGAAACACACACACACACACACACACACACACACACACACTCCCTTCTTAAATATATAACGTGGGGTGCCTGGGTGGTTCAGTCGGTTGAGCGTCCGACTTCGGCTCAGGCCGTGATCTCATGGTTCGTGAGTTCGAGCCCCACGCTGACAGTGGGGAGCCTGCTGGGGTTTCTATCTGCCCTGACCTGGTCACGCTCTCTCAAAATAAAGACATTAAAAAAAAAAACAAAAAACCTAATGCAACATACTAACTCGGGCACACACACATACACAGAAATAACACGCTTTCCTCGTGGAACTCCAACCCAGCACAAAAGTATATTTTCCTCTCAGAAGTAAAAGCCAACAGGGGCGCCCGGGTGGCTCAGTTGGTTAAACGCCCGACTTTGGCTCAGGTCATGACCTCACGGTCCGTGCGTTCGAGCCCCGCGTCGGGCTCTGTGCTGACAACTCAGAGCCTGGAGCCTGCTTCGGATTCTGTGTCTCCCTCTCTCTCTCCCTCCTCTGCTTGTGTTCTCTCTCTCTCTCTCAAAAATAAACAAACATTAATAATAAAACGAAATAAAAGCCAACACACACAGAAACTCTGTGCCCCCTCACTAGTGAAAATACCATCAAATCCCAAATCACATTCAGCCTCTTCTCGTGCACTTTTACCCATGACATCTCTCTCCCACGCTCATATGATCCTGCAAGGAGCTAACTCTCCATTATATGCCCATAGTCTCCTCCAGGGGTACGAGTGCGCGCGCGCGCACGCACACACACATAAAGTCCGGATTCACTGTGCACCTTCCTCCTTCCTCCAGCACCCCCCACCCACTGCCGGGCCGGCCAGGGATTCACACACCCACGCAGCACACACACGGACACACAGAGCTTCAAGCGTGGACGTGCAAACGACCCCTGAACTCAGGCTCCGTTGTGCCGTCACAAGCACGCGCCCACTGTGGGCACAGACAGCGGCGGAGACCCGCAGAGGCGGGTCCGCGGCTTGGACACACACCCTCTCACGCACACGTCACTTAAGCGGCCGCTCCGTCGGAAGCAGCCCCGCGGTTCGGGCACCTACGCACGTGCTCCCAAACCTGTGCGCTTAGACACACGGTCAGGGGGTCGCGGAATCATGGATTTTATACACCGTCGGCTCTCACTCGCCAGCCATCTCTACGGATACGCGGGTCTCTCGCTATACGTACATACGTGCGCGCACGCCACGCCATACTGCGTGTCACGCCTCCCACACGAGCCCCACGAGACGAAGTCACCGTCCCCCAAGTTCACGGAGAGGCAGCCTGACGACCACAACCACCGTCCCCACCATTTTGCCCGCGTGGACTTCCGCCGAGCCGAACGCTCTTGCTGGCGCCACCCACCAGCTTGACCACAGCCACACGCCACGTGGCCCGCCGCCTCGACACACACCGGTTCCCGCACTCGGTACCCGCCCCCCCCAAGCAACAAACTCCCTTTCGCACGCTCAGCCCCGTGCGCACACGCTCACGGCCGACGGGGAGAATCACACAGCCACCCTGCACGTCCGCGTGGGTCCCCCATCACCCACCCCTCCTCCACCCCGCCCGCACCCTCACACCTAATCCTATAAACAGTGCCCCCCCGCCCCCCCCCCGCATGAGACACACCGTCCGAGGTGTCGCCCACGTTCCCATCTCTCGGAAGCCGTTCCCCGTCATCCACGCGGTCCCTCCGCGCCCCTCCCAGGGCGACCCCGCCCGTCCGTCGCCCTTTCTCACCCACACCCACGGCCTGACACCACCGCGCCCACACCGGAGCTTCGCACACCGTCTCTCCACACACACACACCCCTGCGTCAGGCGGCCCCCATCATGGCCAGCCCCCCAAACCGCACACCTTACCCCTGGCCGTCTGGCCCGACCGACCCCGCGCACCCGGGCTTCCCCCCGGCGCCCGGGCGTCACAAGGCCCCCCCCCCCTTCCCCAGGCCCCGCCCCGTCTTCGCTCCTGTTTACCTGCGCACGGGGGAGGGGGCGCGGCCCCAGCTGGGCCTCCAGACCCGGGGAGCTGGGGGGGGAGCCCCAGGGCGGGGCAGGGGGGGTCCAGGGGCCCCAAGGCCCGTCCCCTTCCCCAGGCCGGCGGGCCCAAGGGTGCGCCGGGCCCCGGCCCTCACCCTCCGCCCCCGCCCCCATCCTCGAAGGCCCCGGGACCCCCCGCCCGGCACCTCGGCGCCCACCTGAGCGCGGACGGCTCCGGGACCCGCTCCGCCGCTACGCGCCCGCCCGCGTCCGGCACGCCGCGCTCGCCCCGCCGCTCCCGGCGGCGCCCCGGGTCTCCGGCCGCGGGCGGCTCCTCCGAGGGGCGGGGCGGCCTGGAGCCCCGCCCCCGCAGGTGAGGCCGGCCCCGCCCCCCGCCCGGCTCCACCGGAGCCCCCGCGGTCCCGGCCCTGCGGGAGCAGCACCACCGCGCAGGCCGAACCCGCAGGCCGCGGGTCCCGTCGAATCTGAGGATGATTCCGGCGCGCTGGAGTCCGGCCAGCCGGGTCTCAGAGAAGCTGGAATGTTGGAAACTTTGGATCCCAGACCGATGGCTTTCTTGCAGGGCCGGCCGCTCTCGGCCCCCTCTGCCCACGGATCCCATCCGTCCGTCTGGTAGCTTCTCAAAGGCCGCTTCGTCCCAGAGGCCTTCCCCGACTGCCCCTTCTAAATGACACTGTCCCCCCAAAACACTCCCGCATTCCCCGGCTTGATCTGGTTCGCAAAACTTCTCAGGGCCTAAAATGATTCTAGGTAACGTTATGTCCTATTGCTGTGTCTCATCACGTGGTTGGCGAGGTGATGTAATGGCTAAAGCTTGGGGTCTGTGTTCAAAGTTGACTTCGGCACCTACTGGCTGCGAAGCCCTTGGGCAAGTAACTTAAACTCTGTGTGTGTGCCCAACGTGCTGAGTCTGTAAAATGGGGATAGTCAAAGGCTGCCAGGGTTGAATGAGGTCATATATAGATGGGACTCTGTATTGTCAGCATCGGATCTTCAACACTAGAGCAGATCCTGGTGCCAAGTATGTGCTCAATAAGCAATTTGTCGAGCAGTTGACTGAGTGAAGTCAGGTCTTAGAAACGTAAATCGGCCAAAGCTGGGCGCACAGGATTTTCACATCGTGGAATTCGGTTCAGCTGGAGGCGTTTCCATACTCCTGCCGTACCCCAGTCCCTGCACTACAGGATGCTTCCAGCAGAGAGCGCTGCGGGCCCGTGATCCAGGCCCCAGACCACAGCGCAGATCCGCACCTTCCCTCCGAGCCTCAGCCAACCTGCCTTCTGCTCCCTTGTTCTCTGAGCCCCAGTGCAGATGGTCCCTCCTCCCGGAAGCCCTCTGGGGACCCCAAGGCCGGATGAGACGTTCCTTTCTGGATCCGGTAGCCTTCTGGGCTCCCACATCTCAGTCGTGCCCGTTCTGGGTCATCACTGTCTTGAAGACAGGTCTATCCCCAATATTCGAATGTAGTCCCAAGAGGGGACTGCTGGGCCAAGGCTTCTCAGTCACCATTGTGTCCCCAGTGCCACCCAGCACAGGCTGAACACAGAGGAGTCACTTGGGCGAATAACTGTTGGTTGAATAATGGAAAACACAACTCAAATTCACGCTCTAACTTCTCCAGGTATTTCTAAGGAACAGGGTAGAAAGGGTCAAACTCTTCCCCCCCTCCCCTCACCGGGTTGGCCTCAGGGGACTGGACATCAGGCTCTGGATCTGCCACATGCTTACGGAGAGGCAGTGCGGGACCTGCACATCATGTGCTGGCTGTGTGACCCCCGAGCCAGGAACTAACGTCTCTGGGCCTAAGGTTTCTGGTCTGCAGAACAGGACTCACAGGAAACCTACTTTTCGAGGCTGTTGTGGGATTAGTGAGTAATCCCTGTAAAAGGCTTAGAACAGAGTGGCACGTGGTAAACACAGTGTGTGTGTGTGTGTGTGTGTGTCTGCGCTCGTACCCGCTGGGGGGGTGGGGGGAGGGAGTTGGAGCCAGGTAGATCTGAGTTCAAAAACCTCTATCCTATCACTGAAGGCCTCAGTTTGCCGTGCCAGGAAAATGGGCACATGAGTTGCGGGCTTTTCTATTTTCGCCTCTTGGCTACAGTTTTTATTTTTATTATTTTTTTTAAGATTTTATTTTTTTAAAATTTTTTTAACATTTATTTATTTTTGAGACAGAGACAGAGCATGAACGGGGGAGGGGCAGAGAGAGAGGTAGACACAGAATCGGAAGTAGGCTCCAGGCTCTGAGCCATCAGCCCAGAGCCTGATGCGGGGCTCGAACTCACGGACCACGAGATCGTGACCTGAGCTGAAGTCAGACGCTTAACCGACTGAGCCACCCAGGCGCCCCTTTAAGATTTTATTTTTAAGGAATCTCTACGCCCAACATGGGGCTCGAACTTACAACCCTGAGATCAAGCGTTGCATGTTCTACCAACTGAGCCAGCCACATGCTCCTCCCTCTTAGCCATGTTTAAAAAAAAAACAAAAACAAAACAAAACAAAACAAAAAACTCACCAGTTTCTTTTTAATTTAAAAAGTTCACCAATGTTGGGGCATTGCTGGGGGGCTCAGTCGGTTGAGCATCCAACTTCAGGTTATGATCTCATGGCTCGTGAGTTTGAGCCCCGCATTGGGCTGGCTGCTGTCAGGGCAAAGCCTGCTTCGGATCCTCTGTCCCCCTAAGGTCTGGGCTTAGACCTTAAGAGGCTGAGAGTGTTTCCGTTTGCAACCAACAAGAGGTGTGAGAAAGGCTTCCCTCGTGTGGCTGTCCCCCCTTTGGCCCACACCCCACAATGTTAAAAAGTAACCTGAGGCACGTTACAAAGTTTAGAAGTTTTTTTGAGCAAAAATCAATTTGAACCCGTCCCAGCCCAGCAGATGGAAAGGGGTCCCCAGGAGCTGTTGAAAATCAAAGACCTTTTAGGCAGAAGGGAGCAGGAACAAGGAATTTAAACGATGCAAAAAAGTGGGTTGATTACTGCGAGGTTACTTTTTCCTTTAGGGGATGGCAGAGATCTATCAGGAGAATGACCTTCCTAGTGTTGATCAGGTGACTCCTGACTGACCGGGTTAACATTCCATTTCCAGGAGAGCTGAAACCGTCTTAAGTCCCAGTTTGGTGACATGGGGCTTAGCATAAATGGCTCTATTTGGGGCCTGCTCTTCTTGCTTTTAACAGTATTGGGCAGACCTTCCCAGCTGAGCCCAGCCCAGATCAGCCACCTCTCAGCCAAACGCACATCTGTTTTAAAGTGACTGCATTTCGGGAGGCACCTGGGAGGCTCAGTGAGTTAAGCATCTGACTTCGGCTCGGGTCATGATCTCGCAGTTTGTGGGTTCGAGCCCCGCGCCGGGCTCTGTGCTGACAGCTCAGAGCCTGGAGCCTGCTTCGGATTCTGGGTCTCCCTCTCTCTCTGCCCTCCCCCGCTTGTTCTCTCTCTCTCTCTCCCTCTCTCTCTCTCTCCCAAAAATAAATAAACATTAAAAAATTTAAAAAAATAAAGTGACTGCATTTTGGGGCACCTGGGTGGCTCAGTCGGTTGAGCGTCCGACTTTGGCTCAGGTCATGATCTCACGGTTCATGAGTTCGAGCCCCACATCGGGCTCTCTGTTGTCACCACTGGGTTCCCCTGGGATGCTCTGTCCCGGGCTCTCTCTGCCCCTCCCCCACTCGTGCTCTTTGTCTCTCAAAAATAGACATAAAAAAAAATAAAGTGACTGCATTTTGGTGTGGTGTGTTTCATGGCATTTTTGTGGCAATAGATACATATTCCACCCACCCCCCCCGATATATCTTGGTGCTATGGTCTGAATGTCTGTATTCCCTCCAGATTCACATGTTGAAATCCTAACCCTCAAAGGTGATGATATTAGGATTCATCCTTCCTCCCACGTGAGGATACAAGCAGTCTGTGTTCTAGAAGAGGACCTCCACCTGAGCAGCTGGCACCCTGCTCTCAGACTTCCCGCTTTCCAGGACCATGAGCAATAAATTTCTGTTGTTTAGTAGCCATCCAGTCTGTAATTCAGCATCCTGAATGGATTAAGACATTTGGCAATTGTTCCAAAGCGGTACCTATAGATCAGCTTTATTCTTTTTTTTTTTTTAATGTTTATTTTTGAGAGAGAGAGACAGAACACGAGCAGGGGAGGGGCAGAGAGAGAGGGAGACACAGAATCCGAAGCAGGCTCCAGGCTCTGAGCTGTCAGCACAGAGCCCGACGCGGGGCTCGAACTCACAGACGGGAGATTACGACCTGAGCTGAAGTCGGATGCTCAACCGACGGAGCCACCCAGGTGCCCCTAGATTACCTTTATTCTTTTTAACAGCTGCCAAGTTTTTCTTTCTTTTAACTTAAAAAAATGTTTAGTTTTGAGAGAGAGAGAGAGAGAGAGAGAGAGAGTGTGTGTGTGTGTGTGTACGAGTGGGGCGGGGGGGGGGGACAGAGGACGCAAAGCAGGCTCTGCACCGACAGCAAAGAGCCCGATGTGGGGCTTGAACTCGCGAATGACGAGATAATGACCTGAACTGAAGTCTGATGCTTAACTGACTGAGCCACCCAGGCCCCATCAGCTGCATAGTAGCACATTATTTCATTAAGTGATGTCTCATCTTTTATCCATTTATATATCTATAGATATAGATATAGATATAGATATAGATATAGATATAGATATAGATAGATATATATAGATATATATAGATATATAGATATAGATATATATAGATAGATATAGATATAGATATAATCCATTTATATATGGAAATCTCTACACCCAACTGGGGCTTGAACTTACGATCCCAATATCAAGAGCAGCGTGCTCTTCTTGCTGAGCCAGCCAAGTGCCCCAATAAAAAAGATTTATGTATAAATATACATAAAAGTTCATCAATCTTAAGATTAGGGCACTTTGCGGTATATAAGTTATACCTTAACACAGAGGTAAATTTAAGAGACTAAAATATTAATAAATGTGACCGTCCATACATTCCACATATAACATTTTCAAAGTAAAGAATACATTCGAAATAGTAGAATGTAAAAACAACCAAAAAACAACAGCAAGAAACTAAGATGCAGCTAAAGCGACCCCTAGAGGAAAATGTATAGCTATGTTGATAAAGATGGATTTGGAGGGACTGGAGTAGGGCTGGTGGGGAGTCATGAAAGACTATCTTGTTTGCCTGTCTTTCTGCCACCAGCTCCACCACCGGGGGGTCTGACATCCAGTGGATCGCAGGGATTCTTGGGGAACAAGAAGGAGCAGACACGTCCTTAACTCTCTGGTTCTTCAGTTCTGGGACTGGCTTGGATTTATGTCTTGTCTTCCCTGAACCGTTGGGTTCGTGGACTGCCAGGATTGGGAGAGGCATTTTGGAGTTGGGTGAGGAGAGCACTCTGGGGTGATGGCTCATGGGGGTGAAGTGCTGCTTCTTGGAGCCTCTCCTGGAGATGGCAGCCTCATCCCTAGGGGAGGGGTGGGGACAGAGGAGGTGGTAGATAAAAGGGAGGGTTTGGGAGCAGGGATGTTCCGTAATGCCAGGGCTTAGGGGTGAAAGGAAAATTCTAAAATTTTAGAATCCTGAAATTCTAGTATGCCGGCTCTTGCCTTGGGTCAATCCTTGCCACCCCCCGCGCCCCCCGTTTAAAATTATTTTAAAGAGAAAGGGAACGAGTTGGGGAGAGAGACAGAGGGAAAAGAGAGAGAATCTCAAGCAAGCTCCACACTCAGCATGGAGCCCAATGTGGGACTCGATCCCACGACCCTGGAATCATGACCTGAGCTGAAATCAAGAGTCAGAGGCTCAACGGACGAGCCACCCGGGCACCCCCTCCTGGCCCTTTTTGCAGCCTCAGTGTCCCTCTTCTGTAAAATGGAGCCTCAGCAGGAAGAGGTGGGATTGGGGAGGGATAAGAAAGACAAACTCGGGGCGCCTGGGTGGCGCAGTCGGTTAAGCGTCCGGCTTCAGCCAGGTCACGATCTCGCGGTCCGTGAGTTCGAGCCCCGCGTCAGGCTCTGGGCTGATGGCTCGGAGCCTGGAGCCTGTTTCCGATTCTGTGTCTCCCTCTCTCTCTGCCCCTCCCCCGTTCATGCTCTGTCTCTCTCTGTCCCAAAAATAAATAAAAAACGTTGAAAAAAAATTAATTAAAAAAAAAAAAAAAAAGAAAGAAAGACAAACTCAGGGACTAACTACCGGGGCCAGTTTGGTTCTGTTATTTCCCAGCTGTGTTACTTTGGGCAAGTAACTCGACCTCTCTGGGCTTCACTTTTCTGATTTGTAAAATTTTCAATACACACCTCTTAGGACGGTCAGGGAATTAAATTGGTTAAAACACATACAATGCTTGGGCCCTGAAGCCAGACGGCCGGGGTGATGAAGGGGGCATGGGAAGGAGGTCCAAATTACCAGGGCCCGAAGGTCCCCCAGGAAAGGGACTCTGGGATGACAATGTGACTTTGCGGAGAGGCCTGTACATTGTCTTCGTCAAAGCCTGAACCTACTCTCGGCAGCTTTGTGCCTGTTTGATTCCCAGCTCCGCCCCTTCTCAGGCTGCGCGACCCTGGGCAAGTCATTTCACCTTTCTGAGCTTTACTGTTGGGTGTGTTAAGTGAGTTAATATATACAATGCACTTCGCATTACACTTGACATACAGGAGTGCTCCCTAAGACTTAACGGTTAGGGTGGGGACTGTGGAGTGGCCACTCAACATCCATGCTAACCTCCTTCTAGCGTGTCCAGCGTTCTAAAGGGAGCGTGGTTCTGGGGGGGGGGGGAGGCGAGAGATGTTCAACCCTTTCAATGATTTTTGTAAGCACCTAATATTTGGTAGTCAGGCCCTTTTCTGCATGAGCTGGGTAGAATGGTTTCCAATGGACAGATAAGGCTACTGTTATTTCCGGAGTCAACAAATACTCATGTAGCCTGAGGGCACTGGGGAGCCATGGCAAGTTCTATGCGCCGGAGCAAGCTGCAGGTAGAGAGTAGATGGGAGGGGGCAGCTTGGGGCAGGAGATCAGGGAGGAGGTGAGGGCAGAAGGGAAGAACATGAAGGAGGTCTTGAGCTAGGGTAGGGGGAGGCCTGGGAGACTGACGGGCTTTGGGAGGTTGGAGCCTGGGATGAATATACTGGGGGGGGGGGTCTTGGCTCCCCAGGGCCGACTGTTTCTATGAGACTCAAAGAAAGTAAAGGAGTAGAGCTCATGACCCAAGGCCCAAGGTCCCTCTGTTTGAGCCACCCAGCCCAGGTCACACGACTGGAATAGTGCTGCAAAGGATTCTGGGAAACCGAGTTTCTGCCATTTTTGGCTTCTCTAAAGGAGGCTGTCATAGGGCAGCAACCTCCCCAAACACAGAAAGTGCTTCTTATGCTGTGTGGCCAAAAGGAATGTCAAATGTCCCCATAAGTGGTTATTAGGGCTCCAGGGGGCTGGGCTGGGCTGAATCCTGTGTGTGTGTGTGTATGTGTGTGCGTGCACGTGTGTGTGATGTGTCCGGATCCTGTCTCTCCCTTGTTCACAGCCCTCAGGGGCTCCCGTCCACTCACAGCGTGCTGGAAACTCCTCCATGGTCCCTAGGGTCCCATGGGTCTGCTCCTATCCCCTCATCTTCTTCCTCCCACTCTCCCCTCTGCTCCAGCCCTCCAGCCTCTTCCTTGTCTCTCAGATACTCCAAGCCACTCCCACCTCAGGGCCTTTGCACCTGCTGTTCCGCTTCCAGATCCTCACATAGCTGGCTCCCTTCTCCCCCTCAGGTCGCTGCTCAGATGTCACTTCCCCTGACATGCCTGACCTGACCTCCTCTGCTGTGCCTTCGCTCTCACCTCTTACCCTCTTTGATTTTCTGTCAGAGCCCTGTGGCCCCTGACATTACAGCATATGTTTACTTTCCACGCTCACTAAAGTGTCACCTCCATGAGGGCAGTGGTTTTGGTCGTTTTCTGCTGTCTCCCCAGTAAGTGCTTAATAAAGAATTGTTGAGGGGCGCCTGCGTGGCTCAGTGGGTTAAGCGTCCGACTCTTGGTTTCGGCTCAGGTCATGTTCTCACGGTTTGTGGGTTCGAGCCCCAGGGCCCGGCTCTGTGCTGCCGGGGCAGAGGCTGCTTCGGATTCTCTCTCTTCCTCTCTCTGCCTCCCCTGCTCTTGCGTGCTCTCTCTCTCCCTCCCTCCCTCTCTCAAAATAAATAAATAGACTTAAAAAATATTGTTGACGTGATAAATGCCTCACTATTGCAGTGTAGTTCCTTTTGGTTCTCTGGGCCTCAGTTTCCCTAGCCATGCAGGAGAGCTTTGCCACTCCGACCTTGGTGGGAAGGGACAGTGGGTGGAGAGACCAGGGGCTGGGCCCCAAGGAAAAGTTTTCTAAGCACCCCGTCCCCACCAGGAATCTGGGGAAAGGCAGAGAGGCCCCCCCTTTCCCTAGGTCAGTCCCCACCTGCCTGGGAAGAAATGGGGGACACCTGGGAGGAGGGAGGAGCCCCAGAGGAAAAAAGAACGGTCTCTTCTTGGTTGTAATCCTGGGTGATCCCTGGACTCCTCCTGGCCCCTGGACTCGCCTCGCCTGCCCAGCAATCTTGGCGCCCTCTAGGCAGAGGAAGCAGCTTCCTTCAGCCACCCCTGCGTCCACAGAATGTGCTCCTCAGCCCTTCAGGTCCCTGTCACGGTGGAGTGTCCCTGCTCTGCCCGGATCTGGCGGGAAGGAGCGGGCGGGTGCTCTGCTCTGACCCAAGTGGCTGCCCAGACCCCTTCCCCTGCGCCCTGCGGTGGGGGCGGCCTCCCGGGTCAGCGGCTGCCCTTGTAAGGAGGTGACACCCCGGACACCCGACACGCCGGGTTATAATTAACTCAGACACGTGGCGACCCCACCCCCCCAACACCTGTCCCTGTGTCCCCCCAGCCCCAGCGCCTGGGGTCTAGGTCTTTGCAGAGGCGACAGCGAAGCGCCCTCTAAAAATAAGCTCCCTTCTAGGATGAGTCCCTCCCTGTCCCCTCCCCGCCAGCCCAGCGGAAATCTCCCAGCGTCAGCCCCGCGGCTGGGGGGGGGGGGCGGGCAACCCCTTCCCCCAACCTGGCCTCGAGTTCCAATCCTCTCGACTCAGGAGAGCCTCAGTTTCCCTCCTACTCACTGTGCACCCAAGCACAGGCTTCTGGGCTTACACTGTCCTGCGTTCAGGCCTGGGCTTTGGCCAAGTGCTCCCCATAGCTGGGTGACAACGGGCAAGTCTCCGCAAAACCAGATACCGGGCCTCCCGGGGGGCTATTGCAAGGCTTCCCCAGGTGCAGGCCTCAGGACCCGCTGTTTGCCCAGGTCAAGGCCACTGGGGGCTGGAGGAGAGGTCTGGGCATAGGAGGGGCTGGCGGCCCAGTGCAGGGCCAGGGGAGGGTGGCTTCTACGTGCCTGGGACGTCCCCTGCCACGGTCCCGTGTCCTGGGCGGGGGGGCCAGCTGTCCCTGCCAGCCCGACTCAGCACTTGGTCAGGGAATCAGCTTGATGTGACGCTCAGCCCCTGGGGCAGCCCATACAAGGCCATGGGGCTGGGCACAAGGCATGCCTGGGTTCAGGGTGGGCACGGTGCCCGGGCAGCGAGGTGAGAGGCTCAGCCGCCCTCCAGCTCCCTTCCCCGGGGGGCAGCCCCTCCCAGCTGCACAGCCCGGCCCCCCTATATAAGGCCAGGGCTACAGGCCCTTCCTTTGGGTCAGTGTCGCCTCCAGGATACAGACAGCCCCTTTCAGCACAGCCCAGCCAGGTACCGCTGGGGGTGGGAATCAGGGTGGGGTCCAGAATGGGGACCCCCCCCCCCCGGTGCCAGCAGCCGATCTGGTCCTACACACAGGAGGGCTGGTGTGTGGGGAGATTGGCCCTGCGTCTGGAAGTCACCTCCACCTGTGACCCCCCCCCCCCACTGCCCGCAGGGTCCGTGTCGCAGGGCCACGGGGAGGGATCTTGGAGACAAAGGGAGTCCTGCTGCCAGCTGTCACCCCTGCAAGGGGCTGAGGGGCTGCAGGGCTGCAGGCCGGGGCCTGTGATTGTGATGGTTTGTCACCAGAATGGCGGGGGGGAGGGGGGGTGATGGCACGAGCCGTGGGGAGTGTCCGTATGTCCACCGGCAGGGTCTGCAAGAGCAGGCTCCGCGGGGTCTTGGCATTTGTGATTCTGTGGGTCCCCGTGGTGTCCCACAACAGTGTGACCTTGTGTTCTGGACTTTCTGTGGCTCCCGCATGGGTGCCTGCACCCCGGGTGTGTCCCTGAGCTTGGAGGGGTGTGTGTGTGTGTGTGTGTGTGTGTGGTGCTGGGGCTATTTCTGTCTGTGTCTCTGGGCCACCCCCACCCTGCAAGAGACATGTCAGCAGAGGGCATGGAGGCAAGGCGGGGGTGGGAGAGCATGAAGGGGGGTTTCTGGGCTGGAAGCCCTTGAGGCCCGAGGCCTGGACGCGTGTCCTCCCGGCCTCCTTGGCCCACCTGTCTCCGGCCTGCTGACTTGGCGCAAGCCGAGCCCCTGGAATGTGGGGGGTGGGGGTGGGGGGACAGCAGCTGGAGGGGGGGAGGAGGAGGAGTCTGCCAGACTATAAATAATCCCCAACCCTGGACAGCAGCTCCGTGGTGAATTCCACCCGCCCCTGGCCTGATGCCGCAGCCTTCGGCTCCCCCCTGGTCCTGATTCCCTTCTCACCATCCTACCTGCCTCCCACTCCTGGAGCCGGGAGCGAGCTCCCAGTCCCGCCACGGCCACTGAAGAGTCCCTCCCCCTTCCTGGCTCTTATGGATAAACGTAAGGGTAACAACAGCAGCCGGCCCTCCAGGTAGCAGGCCCCAGCTCCACGGGAGGGCATGTGATCAGCTGGCCTCATGATGGAGTCTGAAGAGTCCTCTTGGCCACCCCCTAGGCGAGGCTTAGTCCACAGGAGACAGAGGCTCAGAGAGGCTGAGCAACCGGCTTGGGGGTCACACAGCAGGGAAGTGGCCCAGGTGGCATTTGAACCCAGCTCTCACGACTCCCGCAGCTGAGCTCTTCTCAACGGAGCCCTGAGGGAGGGTTGCCAGCAGACAGGGGTGGGGACGGCCACCCAGCCTTCCCTTCCACCCTGCCCCTCATCCCTTGAACCCAGGAACCTCCGCAGACAGGATGTCCCTTCTCTGCTCGCACGCTCGCTCGTTCTCCGCAACACCCTCCACCTTCTCTGAAACTCCTCACGCAGACCTTTAAAATAATAACAACAGGGGCGCCGGGGGGGGGGGGGCTCAGTCGGTTAAGCGGCCGACTTTGGCTCAGGTCACGATCTCACGGTCTGTGAGTTCGAGCCCCGCGTCGGGCTCTGTGCTGACAGCTCGGAGCCTGGAGCCTGCTTCGGATTCTGTATCTCTCTCTCTCTCTCTCTCTCTCTCTCTCTCTGCCCCTCCCCCGCTTGTGCTCTGTCTCTCCCTCTCAAAAATAAACATTAAAAAAATTTAAAAAAATAACAGCAATAATTATAATAATGGCCAAGCAAAATAATGCTTATTGTGAGCCAGGACTATCCCAAGTGCTTTACGTAGTTTGGCTCCTTTCGTGCTCCCAATAGCCCCATGGGATGAGTGCTATTATGACCCCCCCATTCCACACATGAGTAATCTGAAAGCACAGAGAAGTTAAGCAAGGTGCCCAAGGTCACACAGTGTCTTGTAAGTGGCAGACCTGGAATTTAAACCCGGGCTGTCCGATTCTGGAAACTACGCTTTTATCCATGCCGGCATTACTATTCCATCCGAAAGGCCCCCCACTTCATTTTCCAGCTGGAGAAACTGTCTCTAGCAAGATTATTAGTCTGGGGTCACCTGTCAGGGTGTGACCGAGCTGGGATCTTAGCCATAGAGTTCGGATGCATCCTGTGAAGGCGCAGGGGCTCAGAGAGGGCGCCCTTCTTGTCCCCAGTCACGCAGCCGTCGACCCCCAGACCTTGCTCTGTTCCCTTGCTGGTCTCTGCTGGACGCGAGCTAACCTTCTCCACCTTCCCTGCCCACCAGGCCCCCCACGCCGCCACCATGCCGTTCGGTAACACCCACAACAAGTTCAAGCTGAACTACAAGCCTGAGGAGGAGTACCCTGACCTCAGCAAGCACAACAACCACATGGCCAAGGCGCTGACCCTTGAGATTTACAAGAAGCTGCGGGACAAGGAGACTCCATCCGGGTTCACTCTGGACGACGTCATCCAGACAGGTGTGGACAACCCAGGTAAGCCTCCTTTGTGGAGCGGGGACAGGGATTAGAATGGCGGCGGTGGGGGGTGGCGGGGGAGGGGGGCTCTGGAGCTGCCTGCCAGGCCTCGATCCCACTTCCCTGGGCCTCAGTTTCCTCATCCGAAAAATGGGCACCCGTGTTGCGAACACATAGGAGTCGGCGCACACAAGTGCTTAGAGCAGCCCCTGGTACAGGGCCACCACTCGGGATCTGAGGGGGGATGTCATTGGTGCTCTGGTTCTTTCTCCAAGGACACCCTGCGAGGGTCAGCAGCACCAGAGGCAAAAGAGCACGTCCTAGCCTCCAACTCACTGTGCCATTGAGGAGGGAGGGCCCCTCTTTCCAGACCCCTGTTTTCCCCTCTGGGAACACAAGGGCTGTTCAAGTCTCTTATCATCTGTGGGAGCCGATAGTCTAATAAGCTTTTGAAAATGTTTAGGTAAAGGAAGAGTATGTGATTTGGGGACTCTGAAGTGGTCATATTTTTAGTACCTTGTAACTGGCCCCCCCAAGACTCTCCTTTCTCCGTTGCCCTGCCCCCAGCACCTTGCCCTCACCCCAGATGCTGCCTAGACCTCTCCTAGCCTTCCCTCCCCATCCACATAACCCTCAGCCTCTGCAGTTCTGAAACACACACACTCACAGGCGCGCGCGCGCGCACACACACACACACACACACACACACACACACAGTCTACGCTGGACCCAGGAGCCCGGGCCTTCCTTGCTGGGGACAGGCAGCTCTGACCTCACCCTGAACCCCCAGGTCACCCCTTCATCATGACCGTGGGCTGTGTGGCTGGCGACGAGGAGTCCTACCAGGTTTTCAAGGATCTCTTCGACCCCATCATCCAGGACCGGCACGGGGGCTACAAACCCACCGACAAGCACAAGACCGATCTCAACCATGAGAACCTCAAGGTCAGCCACCCCCTCCCACCCACCACCAGAGGGGAGGGATGGGGGAGGGAGGGAGGCAGACAGAGGGACAGAGGGGCAGAGAGGCACAGAAGACAGACCAGGAGGCTGGGGTCAGATGGGAGGGGAGCCAGGGAGGGAGATGAAGAGACACAGGAAGTGGGGGGCCAAGGTGGGGAAAGAGATGCTTGGAGAGAAAAACAGGGACACATGAGGGGCGGGGAGAGAGACAGATGGAGGGACGGACAGAGAAGGGAGAACCCAGCGAGCGGGGCAAGGAGGAGCTGAAAAAAGTAGCAGAGAGTAAGAACGGGGAGCATCTGGGGGGTCACAGGCTTGCTGGGGAAGGGGCAGCCTGGGCGGCATGCCCAGCCCTGACCCCCCACTCCTGCCCTCCAGGGCGGAGACGATCTGGATCCCAACTACGTGCTCAGCAGCCGCGTCCGCACGGGCCGCAGCATCAAGGGCTACACGCTGCCCCCCCACTGCTCCCGGGGCGAGCGCCGGGCGGTGGAGAAGCTCTCCGTGGAAGGTGAGAACCCCCACCCTGCCCACCATTGGGGCCACCCAGCTCTGGCCCTGCTTCTCCATGGAAAGAGCTTGGTAAATCATAGCTGCTTGGTGAGTGATGGCTGGCAGCACTACCCTTGGTGGAAGTCTGAGGGTGCTGTCAGATCTGAGCAGATCTCTGCCTGTAGACACCAGGGACCTGACTTCCATCCATCCATCCACCCACCCATCCATCCATCCTCCATCATCCATCCATCCATCATCCATCCATCCATTCATTATCCATCCATCCATCATCCATCCATCCATCCATCCATCCATCCATCATCCATCATCCATCATCCATCCATCATCCATCATCCATCCATCCATCCATCATCCATCCATCCATTCATCATCCCTCCCTCCATCCATCCATCCATCCATCCATCATCCATCCATTCATCCATCCATCCATCCATCATCCATCCATCCAC
>NW_026057588.1:10513906-10564828 GCF_023721935.1 Panthera uncia
CATCCATCCATCATCCATCCATTCATCCATCCATCCATCATCCATCATCCATCCATCATCCATCATCCATCATTCATCATCCATTCATCATCCATCCATCCATCCATCCAACCAGCAAACATTTACAGCTGTTATGGTCCTGAGTAGGGAGCTGGGGGCTTTCATGATGAATAGGATGGATGAGGTCGCTGCTCTCACAGATCTGTCAGCCTGGTGAGGAGATAAGAGGGAACACAGAAACCAACAAAAGAATAATTCCCAAATGCCATGTAGCCAAGAAACGAGGGTGGGTCACAGAATGACTCAGGGGAGCTCCCTTAGAAAGGAGGAGACCTGACTGACAAGGAAGGAGCCTGAAGAATTCCAGGCCAGCAGAGCAGCAAGTGCAAAGGCCCTGAGGTGGGCAAGTGTGTGGGAGGAACAGCCAGGAGACCAGTGTGGGTAGAGCTGAGTGGAGGGGGGGGAGGAGATGGGGTCCGAGGAGTATGAGTGGCCAGGTTGCACAGAGCCTTGTGTGCCCTCCGGAGGGCTTTGGCTTTGACTCTGAGGGAGATGGAAGCCATGGAGTCCTCTGGCTGTTGGGTGGGGAACAGACTGTGGGCAAAGGTAGGAGCAGAGAGACCGTGAGGGGAAGGCACAGTCGTTCAGGTGAGGGTAGGAGATAGGCAACGGGATGGGGAGAGACAGCAGGGATCTTTGGGAGGTAGAATCATCAAGGTGGGCAGGCATATTGTTCTGGTAAGTGTTAAACAACTAGCTCTCAAAAAAAAGAAAAAAGAAAAAGCCCCAATCTATAGCGACTGCCAATTTCTATGGTATAAATTCTACCACGGCCAATTTTGAGCTATGAACATGGTGTCATAGAAAGACGGGAAAAGGTGGGCGGTAACATATCCTTACATAGTATTCCCACCTTACAGATACAGATGAAAATAACTTCAAGAAAAAAAAAAAAAAAAAAAAAGAAAAAAGAAAATAACTTCAAGGATGTAGATAATAAAAATGAAAATAACTTCCAGAATGTAGGCGGCGCCTGAGTGGCTCAGTCGGTTGAGCGTCAGACTCTTGGTTTCAGCTCAGGTCATGGTCCCCAGGTCGTGGATCGAGCCCCGTGTCAGGCTCCACACTGAGCATGGAGTCTGCTTGAGATTTTCTCTCTCTCTCTCTCTCTCTCTCTCTCTTTGACCCCGCCCCTGCTCGTGCCCCCTCTCTCTAAAATTTAAAAGAAAGAGTAAAATAATTAGGAAGCAATACTTTTGAGTATTTATTACCTATGTTTTAAATATATTTAAGGGGCGCCTGGGGGCTCAGTTGGTTGAGCATCTGACGTGGGCTCAGGTCATGATCTCACAGTCCAGGAGTTCGAGCCCCACGTCGGGCTCTATGCTGACAGCTCAGAGCCTGGAGCCTGCTTCGGATTCTATGTGCCCCTCCTCCACTTGGGCTCTGTCTCTCTCTCTCTCTCTCAAAAGTAAACAAACATTAAAAAAATTAAATATAATATATTTAATTGTAAGTTTATATAAATGTTTATTATTTTTTAAAGCTTATTTATTTATTTTGAGAAAGAGAGAGAGAGAGAGAGACAGCGTGAGCGGCGGAGGGGCAGAGAGAGAATCCCAATCAGGCCCTTCAGCGCGAAGCCTGATGCAGGGCTCAAACCCACGATCCGTGAGGTCATGACCTGGGCTGAAACCGAGAATTGGCCACTTAACTGACTGAGCCACCCAGGTGCCCCTATATAAGTTATTTTTAACAATATAATATAGTAAGTAGATAGTATGTGATATAGAACATTACATAAAAATGTATAAAATGTATATAAATACATACATATTATAGAAATATATATTATGCATATGTGCATAATATACATTCATTCTACATATGAATGTACACAAATATTTTGTGTGGTATATTTTAATAATTTTTACTGATGGTTCCCCACATTCCTAAGATTTTGATCATCTGTCTGGCTGGCCAGTTGAAGGGGCCCCAGCACACCGTTGCTCCCAGGCGGATGGGATGCCAGGGTCAAGGAAAGGGAGATTCCCTGTTTCTGGGCAGAGCGCATGGCGTGGCTGTTCCCGGAGCCTGGGCAGGCAGGGGGGAGCATGCTTCGGGGACAGGTCGCGAATTTGGGTTTCGTCCTAGTGTTCGGGCGCCGTTAGGACATCCACGGGCCCAACCCCAGGCTCGTTGGGGGCAGCAGTGTGGGGACTCCGGGGGCCTCCCCGTCCAGGTTGTGGGGGCGCAGGCTGCTGACCATTCCCTCGTGTGGCCCCTCAGCCCTCAACAGCCTGACAGGCGAGTTCAAGGGGAAGTACTACCCTCTGAAGAGCATGACCGAGCAGGAACAGCAGCAGCTTATTGACGATCACTTCCTGTTCGACAAGCCCGTGTCCCCACTGCTGCTGGCCTCAGGCATGGCCCGAGACTGGCCCGACGCCCGCGGCATCTGGTGAGGTCCCCTCCCCCCAGCCTCCTCCAGTCCCCCCCCACTCCCCTCCCCATTCCTTCACCAAAGCCAACACCATAAAAACAATTATGTTTCCAGGCGCCCCAGACAATGACCTCGCCTTCCACCCCTGCCTACTTTGTGGTCTGTGAGTCACATTTTAGGAAACTTGGACCAGGGAAGTGGCAATTAGGGACTTAGACTTGAACCAGACTCCCTGGGTTCCAATCCCAGCACTGCCATTTACTAGATGTGACCTCAGGCACATTATTTAACATTTCTGTGCCGACTGAGCCCCACGTTGGGCTCCACACTGAGCGTGGAGCCTGCTTGAGATTCTCTCTCTCCCTCTGCTCCTCTCCCCTGCTCTTTCTCTCCTTTTCTCTATATATACACCAGTGTCTGGTATATAGTAAGTGACCAACATCTTGGCTATTAGTTTTATCTTCGACTGTTGCTAGTTAGGTTTGTATGAATCCTTGAATCCCTGATTCTGATAGGCAAAGATTTTCAAAGGTTTCAAAAGCCTAAGTTTCAGATGATCAGGAGAATGTGTGAGTTCTAAGACATACACATTTTAAATATTTTTAGGTTCTAAGATTCCACTAATTTCAGATTCTGTGATTCCACGGTTGCAGACATTTCCAGATCTTAATGTTTTATCTGAGATGTCACAGGGTGATGGGAAGATTGGTCCTGGGACCAGAAGTAGGATTTCCAAGATTTATCAATTCTGATTCCCAGCTTTTGTTTTTCAAAGATTCTGAAATTCCAAGAGTCTGTAATTTAATGCTGTTCAAAGACTTAAGACCCTAAAAGTCTTTGATCCTAGGACTGGCAATTTCTCGGATTCTAGGACGTTAGGGTCTACAGGTGTAAGCTTCCGCAATTTTGAGGAGCCGGTGCCACCACCTCAAACTCCTCTGGCCCGGGGCCCCCTTGCGGTGGGTACTTTTGCCAGGGGGCGGGAATGGGGTGGCCACGCGGGACTGATCCCTTGGCCTCCTCCTGCGCCCCACCCTAGGCACAATGACAACAAGAGCTTCCTGGTGTGGGTGAACGAGGAAGACCACCTCCGAGTCATCTCCATGGAGAAGGGGGGCAACATGAAGGAGGTTTTCCGCCGCTTCTGCGTGGGGCTGCAGAAGGTGGGTAGCCTGCCTCTCACGGCAGACTTCTGACCCCCACTGAACGCCCCACCCGCTTTCCAAGACCCCGCCCCCCCGGGGAACCCGGCTCCACCCAGCGCCCGAGCCCCTCCCCTAATAACCCGACCCCATCCAGTGCCCTAGCCGCCCCCCAACAGACCCGGTCCAACGGATGCCTAACCCCCGCCCATAAGAGACCGGCTCCACCCAGTGCCCAAGCCCCGCCCCTAAGAGACCGACTCCACCCTATGCCTAAGCCCTGCCCCTAGGAGACGGCTCCGCCAGCGCCCAAGCCCCGCCCCTAGGAGACCGGGTCCACCCTATGCCTAAGCCCCGCCCCAAGGAGACGGCTCCGCCAGCGCCCAAGCCCCGCCCCTAAGAGACCGGGTCCACCCTACGCCTAAGCCCCGCCCCAAGGAGACGGCTCCACCAGCGCCCAAGCCCCGCCCCTAAGAACCCGACTCCACCCAGCGCCCAAGCCGCCCCCAAGAGACCAGGTCCAGCCTATGCTTAAGCCCCGCCCCCAAGAGGCCGGCTCCACCCTATGCCTAAGCCCCGCCCACACGCACCTGGCTCCACCCATCCCTATCCTGCCCAAGCCCCGCCCCTAAGAACTCGGCTCTAAAGCGTTCTCAAGCCCTGGCTCCACCAGGGTCGTCGGGCCCCTCCCTTCAGAAGCTCACCCCTCACGGTTTTCCGGTCCCACCCTGTCGGAATCCCACCCCCTACCCACGTGCTCACGCTGTGTCCCTCCCAGCCCCGTTCGAGTTGCGGGTGTCTTTGGGGGGCGCCCCCTGGCGCTGACCCCAGATCCTCTCCCCTTACCTCAGATTGAGGAGATCTTCAAGAAGGCCGGCCACCCCTTCATGTGGAACGAGCACTTGGGCTACGTGCTCACCTGCCCATCCAACCTGGGCACCGGGCTGCGTGGAGGCGTGCACGTCAAGCTGGCGCACCTGAGCAAGCACCCCAAGTTCGAGGAGATCCTCACCCGTCTGCGCCTGCAGAAGCGGGGCACAGGTGCGGCTCTGCTTCCATGCGCGCGCCGCGGCGTCGGGGGCGGACCCTTTGTGGGGGCGGAGCACCCACGCGAGTTGTGGGGTGGACGAGGGCTGCCCCTCTGTGAGCCTCAGTTTCCTCCTCTTGTAAATGGGCATCAGCACGCCTTATCCCGTAGGAATCGATACGATATCATGGGTATATAACACGCATGTGTATACCCCGTGCCGCCTAGGAACCTCGGTTTACCATCTATAAAGGAGAGGATGGCCAGGACTCAACCCCGGGGCATTCTCGCTCCAGAGCTCACTTTTGGCCGTCATGCTCTATTTTCATGTTGGAGGGTTGAGGCACGAGGTACCTAAATTAGCCGGAGGCGTGAGCCCATGAATAGACATTTAGGAGGCTCTGCATGCACGTAACCTGTCACACAGTAGGCCCTCAGTACGTGCGGCCAGCTCAGTTGGCACAGGGGCCGCAGGCCCCGCTCCTGCATCTCCGCTCGCTCCTTATGCCCCTGCCTCCTGCTCCTGCAGGTGGTGTGGACACAGCTGCTGTGGGCTCAGTATTCGACGTGTCCAACGCCGATCGGCTGGGCTCGTCCGAAGTGGAACAGGTGCAGCTGGTGGTGGATGGTGTGAAGCTCATGGTGGAGATGGAGAAGAAACTGGAAAAGGGCCAGTCCATCGACGACATGATCCCCGCCCAGAAATAGGCGTCCAGCCCACCCGCCGCCGACTGCTGGAGCCCCAGCCAAAGGGAGGACTCGGCCCATCGGAGCCCCGCCCCTCCCCCCGCCCCCCCCCCCTCCAAAAGGGTTCGGTCCACCGGGGGCTCTTTCCACCATTTTCGGAATTCCATTTCCAGCCAGAGTTCCAACCAACGCGCTTCATCCTCTGAGTTGTGGCCAGTGAAAAACCTCCCCCCCCCCCAGTCTCCTTTTCCCAGAGCTCCGCCCACCACCAGGAACTCTGGCTGATGGAGAGCTGGCAGGCACATCTGGAGCTCATGCTTTTTCTACACTCAAAGCAACAAATAAAAGAAACGGCGGCCTTAGCTTTCGTGCGATAGCAATTGAGCAAGAGGACGAGGGGCTTTTGCCATTGGCCGCTGTGCGGCTTGCCCTCCCTAGTCATGTCTTACCCCATCCCTAAAATGAGGCAAGTGCACAGTCCGATCCCAAACTACGAGGAATCTGAGAGCCAGAGAGGCGTGACCCCTTCCCAACCTCCGCTCCCAATCAATCACTCGTGCTCGGATCTCAGACACAGGACCCACACCAGGGAGAAACGTAAGCCAAACAAAATGTCTGAGACTTGAATCTGGCCCACGGGCCTCCGGTTGGAGACCTAACGTGCATCTCCTCACATATACCCCGTTATACTTTTCACCGTTCTCTTTCTGTGTGACCTCCCCTCATCCATCCGTAGCGGCTGCCAGTCCTTTAAACTTCCCTTTCTTTGCTCAAGAACCTGCCATAGCTCCCCACATCTCCTAGAATGCAGTCCTATTAGTTTCGATTCTTCAAACCGAGGTGCGCACCTTTCCCTGAAGGCTCATCGCTCCCGTTTTTCGCCCATGACTCGTCTGTACACTTTTGCTCCTGACACCCTGCAATTCCCACCTTAACGCATGTGCCCATGCGCCTTCCTCCTCCAGACCGGGGCTTGGCGCCTAGCATCCCCGCGAAGTCTTCAGGGACCCGCCTTTTGGAGAGCTTGGTCCCAGGAAGGAGGGTCGGGCACAGGGGGAGGGGCGGGGAATAGAAGGCCAGAAGCAGGTCAACGTGGATTGGGTGTTGACCACGTCAATCACCTCTGCTCGACCCAATAGGCTGAGGTCTCCACTAGCACAGGCAGAGCGGCGGCCTCAAAAAGAGGCAAAGCTTTCAGAAGGAAACGTGAGGCAGAGTAAGTGTTAGACAGAGTCCTCAGGGACCTGGAGGAGGGAATTTTTCAAACCTGAAGTCACACAGGTAAAGGGCCCTTAGAGATCAAGAAATGTACTCTGTTTTCCAGCGGAAAACTGAGGCCAGAGGAGGTCTCCGAGAATTCCCAGAGAAATTGCTGAAACCGGAAGGTTAGAAGAGAAAGGCAGGATCTGTCAGATGTCAGGGTGTCCTTTACAACACTGTCCCCAAATGAAGATCCCATCACTAACCCCAGCTCCGTCCTCTAACCGCCCCCTGCGCCGGGGAGCCACACGGACCACAAACATTCCAGCCGCCCGGTCTGAGCCAAATCTGCGGTCCAGGTGCCCGTTCTGCCCATCTTGCCTCATAAGCCTCAAATCTGGCCCTTGTCTCCCCACCTTCTGTCCCACTTCGACCTTCTCCCTAACCTCCCGACCTGCCTTCTTCGCTCCCTTCACAGCATAAACCTGCCCCTGCCTCTCCCTTGCTCACAACCTTGCCGTGGCTCCCCAGTGCCCTTGGAAGAAAGCCCAAGCCCCTCTCCACGGCCTTCAGGGCCCTGCCAACATCTCCAGCCTCGTGTCTCCCGGTGACTCTGCTCACTGCCAGCCATAGGCCAGTTGCCGTGCTCTCTCCTGCCTCTTAGCCATTGTACAAGCCGTTCCCTCCACCTAACACCAGCTCCCTACCCGCCATGTCTAGCTAGCTGCTCATCATTCTCCCAGTTGCTGCTGAGCTGCTCCTCCTCCAGGAAGCCCTCCCTGGCTACGACTGGCACCCCCTTGGCCCTCCCCAGCCTCTGCCCACCCCACCCCCGGACCCAGGATCATCACTGAGGATGCAGCTGCCTTCTCCACTAGACTGAGCCTGATGACGGCAGGGCTGGGGCAGTCTTGGTCACCACTATGTCCCCAGCACAGGGCTGGGCATACGGGAAGCCCTCAGGGATTGAGATTTCCAGACAGGGTTGGTGGGGTCCCCACCCTACCCACTCCCACGACTCAATATATACACTTTGCAGCAGACCCCTATTCTGGCCTCGCTCTTAAGGCAGGAATGCGGTTCTGCCCCAGACCCTGAATTTTTCCACGCTGACCACTCAGTCTCTACCAACCCCCCGTTTTCATTTTAGTTTCCTGTCAGCCCCATGAAGAACACAAGGGCAGACTCTACCACGCCCCAAGTGGGCAACTGAGGCACAGTAAACTAAGCCTCTTCCCTACATACAATCCTCCAATGGCTCTCCAGTGCCCTTGGATGAGAGCCCACCCCTCGCTCACTTTGGCCTTTTGTGAACAAGCTCCTCCGCTCCCCCAACCTACAGCTTAACTCTACTCAGTTTCCATTTCCTTCCTCTGGCTAAGGTCACCTGGACTTTCCTCTGGGGAACCCCTCTAAGTCCAGCTCTAGGTAGGGGCCTGGCCACTCCAGAGCAACAGTGACTGGTTCAGGGATGGTCACATGACTTCTCTGGGCCAATAAGAGCCTGTCTTGGGATTTTCGACAAAAGTAGGCAATGAGCAACTTTCTGCTAGACGAAGGGAAACTAGACAAAGGGGTGAGAGGTTGGAACTGCTGGGTGAAACCACTAACCTCACGGTAAAATAAAACCAGAGGTGAGGTGGCCCGCTGCCTGGATCCAGCCGTACCTGAAGTCGGGCACCCCCAGACTATTAAGGAACATAAGCAAACAAATAACTTTTGCTTATGTGTGGATGGATTATTAGTCCTAAAACGGTATTTCTCTTGCTAATTCTCCACCGGCCCCAACATAGCAGCCACACCGAAATTACCCGAAGTTCTCTGAAGGCTTATCACGCACTCCTACAAACCGGCTTTTGCCCAGCGTATACCCCATACGCGGTCAACTCCTACTCGTCCTTCAAAGTCCAACTCCGGTATCCTCTCCTCTCTGGAGTGGCTTCCCCGACTCCCCTCACGTTCTCTCCTGGCCTCCCCAAAGCAATGGTTTCTCTAGTGTTTGTGTCAGAACCCCCGTCCCCCACAGACAGGGGCTCCTTGTGTCTCCGTGTCCAGCACCGGGCCTGGCACGGAGTAGGCACAGGTCAATGACTGTTTATTGAATAAATGTACTACTGGAGTTAAGAAGTGGCTTAGAGTCCGGTATAACATGTGGGTGGGCACGTGAGTGGATGAATGGGGGACCGATATAGGAACCGGGGGCCTCCTGGATGAGGCTGAGTTCTGTCCTGCCCTCGTCCACAATCATCCTTGACCCTCACCCCCCCCCCCACTACTCCCATTCTGCAGATGAGAAAACCGAGGCTCAGAGAGGAGGAACCACTTGGCCCAAAGTCACGCACCTCCTCATCTCAGCCGCAGGTGAGGGCAGGGAAGGAAAAGCCCGGGGTCCGCGTGGGGAAGGGGGGACTCTCCTAAGTTTATTGGGCGACAGGCTGCGGGTGAGGGGGCTGACAGGAGGAGGGTGGGGGTGTAATAACTTAAAAACCGGCAGCTCCTCGAGAGATCTCTGCAGAGGGGAGGGTGTGGGGGGTATTTACAAGGATTTGTACAAAGTGCCCCGCGCCAGCCTGGGGCAGGAAGGGGGGGGGGGGGCCGGGAGTGGGGGGGGGGGGGGGGGGGGGGGAAGGAATCTGCTTCTCTGACCCCCACTCCCAGCCCCCCTCCCCTCTTCTACAGTCTTTAGGCTCAGCAACCCTTCCGGCCCCCGCCCAAGGCCTAATTCTTGAGCTGTTGGGGGAAAGGGGGTGGGAATGGAAGTTTCCTCGGTTTCCCTTTCTGCGCCTGCCCTGCCCCCAGAGTCTCCTCAGGTGCCCCACGTTGGGGTGATGGGGGGGCGGGGGCAGGACCGGCTGGAGGCTCGAGGAAGGTGCCAGCTCCCCCTGCTCTGCCCCCAAGCTTTTCTCTCCTGCCCAGCGGCCCCGGACAACAGCGCAGGGGACACTCTCTGTCCCCACGTCGGATTCACGGGAGCTGAGGTGATGACGGAGGGAGACTCCCCTCCCTGCCCCCTCTCCCTGCCGCAGAGGCGAAGGGGACGAGGGAGAGGAAGAAGAGGGGACCCGGGCCCGCGGCGGCTCAGAGCTCGAGGTCGTTGGAGATGCGGGTGACGAGGGCGCGGAAGGCCAGGGCGGTGCCCGCCACGCGGCGGAAGAGAACTCCCCGCAGGCCCGGCCGGGGCAGCTGGCAGACCTCCACTTCGAAGTGGGACAGGGGCTCGGGCCCGCCCGCACCCCCGTGCAGGCAGGCCAGCAGGAACGGCTGTGGCTGGCGGCAGCGACAGCGGGCGGCCGCGGTGGCCTGGCGCAGAGCCGCCATCAGGGCCTCGGGCGGGCGTGAGCTGGTCAGCTTCACACTCCAGGGGAATCGGAGTAGCCGGGGGGCGGTTTCCGTTTGATCCCAAGGTAGATGGCAACTGGGGCGGGGAGAGATCACGGGTCAAAGACGGGGACAGGAGAGGAAAGGGGTAACCCACGCTTCCCACCCGGGGACGGGCTCCTAGGCGTCCCTCAAAACCCACCTCCCTCTCTGATCCCAGGGACGGGGACAGAGTTTCAGTGGTACAGACGGCTGCCCGGCTGGAGACTACGTTGCCCGGCCTCTGCTGCGGCCCGAGTGCAAAAGTCCCGGATGTGAGTGCAAGCGGGGGGGGGGGGGGGGGGGGGGGACCCCCTTCCAAGGAAACCCGCAAGCCCTCGGCTCTCCTGCCCCACCTCCTATAAGAACGCCCCGGCTGCGGCCAGAACCAACCTCGACTGTAGGAAGACAGAGCTCTAAGGGTTGGGGATCGAAGAACCTTTGGGTACCTGCATGAACTCATGGAACAGAGGGGCCCTGCCAGCCTGGCCCAGTCACATGGTTCATGTGACAGAGAAATTGATTCCTGTCTCTTATGGGGGGGGGGGGGGGGGAGGAGTCTCTTTGCTTGGTTGGTTTCCTAATACATCCTCCTCCTGGGAATAATCCCTTTTTCCTCAGAGGACCAACCCTCCTCACTCTAGACCAGGGATTCTCGCCTTAAAGCCACACCGTCCCTCCAGAGGTATCTGGAAATTTCTGGAGGCTTTTGGAGCACCACATCGTTTGGGGATGGGGGGTGCCGCTGGCATTAAGCTGGGGGGGGGGGTGGTTCAGGGATGATGCATGTGCTGCAGTGTGTGAGTGGGTCCAGCCCAATGAAGAACCATCCCACCCCAAGCACCAAGAGCGCTCCTCTTTGAGATGCATCGCACATCCCGTCTTTCTGGTCTAGGCGGGGCGGCCTTGGCCTCTTAGCTCCAAGCTGAGCACGTGACTCGGCTCTGGCCAATGAACACATTCCACCTCCCTGCCCACTGCGATTAGTTCAAAGCTGAGCATATGACCAGATCCCACCAATCAGAGTCCTCCACCCTTCTGGCCACAGGCATCGGTTTAGGGATGGGCACGTGACTCCGTTCCAGCCAATGAGAGTCAGTCCTGGGACCTTTGGAACCGGAGGGGCGGTTCTTTATTTGCACTGGGGTCTTTACAGGGACTGGGCTTGTGTCAAGCTGAAGCGGGGCTCAGCGAGGTGGCATGGGGCTGCCTGCTTTTGTAAATAAGGTCTATCGCACCCCCACACCACCCGGTTGGTTTTGTACTGATTATGGCTGCTTTCGTGCTACGATGGCACAGCCGAATAGGCACGACGAGAGATTACCTGGCCCTCAAAGTCTAAACTATTTACCATGTGGGGCTGCACAGGTAATGTTTGCCAGAGCTCCTGGCAACACTTATGCCTCGTTGGATGGGGGGGGGGGGGGGGGGAGGTGTAGACACGAGGCAGCTGGGTCTGAGGCAGGCAAAGGGGGAGGGGCTAGTGTGGCAGTCAGGGTAGGCTCATGCACTCACCTTGTGACCTCAGGTCCCCCGATTCTCTCAGGTTCGTCTGTGACCCTAGAGGAGGGGAGGGGGGCAGAGTGTCTAATCTGCACACACGGAGCCCCCTCCCCCAACCCACTGCCTCCAGGACTCTGGGCAGCCCCTGCCTCAGCCCTGGTCCCTCCCTGCTGGCTAGAGCTGGGCTGGGGAGGGCTGGGAGTCTCCGTGCCCAGGAGGGGGGAACCCATTCTGAAATGGTTAGTGCAGGTCGTAGGAAAGATACTGAAGAATTTGGAAGACGAAAGAGAAAGGCGGGGGGGGGGGGGGGGCAGAGGCACACAGGTACGTATAGAAGGCCACGGACACACATACATACACCCTCCTTCCGGCTTTGCTCAAACCTCCTTAGTGAGGCCTGCTGCATTTAAAACTGCCCCCCTCTCCCCTGCCCTTTTTCTTCTCAGTACTCATTTACTGTCTGGGTCCCCGTGTAGAACGTCAGCTCTGCCTGGGCTGGGATTTTACACGTTCTGTTCCCTCCATCCGGGGTCTAAGATCGCGCCAGGCGCTCAGTAAGTAAACATAAAGTCATTTTTGCAAGGCAACATTCTAAGCTCAGCCCGTACACCACCTTTTAGTCCACCCGATAACCCTCTGAGGAAGGCACTGTCACCGCTACCCCGTCTTACAGAAGAAAGTGAGGTCCAGAGAGGTTGAGTGACTTCCTCGAGGTCACTCAGCAGAGCTAGGGCCCGCCCCTCGAGAGTCCGGCTCCAGAGGCCAGACTACTGTTTATTAAATGAGTAAACGAACAGCCAGATTCCCCAACCCGTGCCCCTCCCGCTCGCACAGAGTCCCCCTCCCCTCGCCCGTACACACAGGTCAGACATGCAGACAGGGAGGCAGAGCCGGGGACAGCAGAGGGTGACGGGACTTACTGATCTTGGATCCCTGGGGCAGAGAGGCGCCCGAAACGCAGCGGTTAGAGTTCTGCCGTTTAGAGGGATCGAGGGTAACCCTGTAGTGTGAGGGGCGAGGTGAAGCGTGACGGAGGAGGAGGAGGAGGAGGAGGAGGAGGAGGAGGAGGAGGAGGAGGAAGAGGAGGAGGAGGTGATGATGATGTGAGGGTACAGAAGGCAGAGCAGAGCAGAAGACAGGTTAGGTCCCATTCCCCCCACCCCACCCCTGCCCCCCACGTCCCCTGGGGCTCACCTTCGGGTCAGTTTGGAGGTCAGCTTGGTGAAGAGGTTGGTGGTGGGGCGGGGCCGCCCAGTGGGCAGGGGTGTGGCCTCATGGGCCAATGTGGGAGAGGCGGGGGGTCCATTCTGCACACCCCCGCCTCCCCCGCCCCCTGCCCTCCGGTCCCGGACCTGGCCACCGTGGAAGGTGCTGCGGATGGTGGAACCGCGTGCCAGGCGGCTCCGCTCCCCCGATGGGGGAGCCAGGCTGTGACTAGAGGGAGAGGCGGGGGGCACCCGTGGGGTACCCGAGCTGTGGGCAGAGAGGGACAAGTCAGAGTGGGGCCTCGAGGCAGGCCGAGGCCCCAGTCCCTCTGATTCTTCACTGTCCTGTCCTGAGATCAGAAACCTCGAAAGACCTAGAGCTCAGAGAAAGGGCTGCCATGTACAGTTGGGCAGGCTGTGTACTATATAACCCTAGTTGTTTTACGGACTCTTCTGTCTTCCTGAGTCATCCCTTCTTCAAACTGCCCTTTCTTCAACCCCTACCCGCTCCAAACGTATCCTGACTCTCCTCTCTCCAAACGCGGCAACTGAATAGATTCAGATTACATTTTTTGATGAATCCCTTGCCATTTGCCTCCAAACCGCAGGAACCAAGTCAACTTTGCAAACACTGTACTTTGCTATCTCAAGTATCATTATTCAAACTCGGGATAGGAATAGATGTGAACATCATAGGCACTTATGAGAATGTGCTGACAGGTGAAAAGGGACCCTTTTCCTAACTTTTGTTGTTGTGTGGGCAGTGGTGGCTCCAGTGTCCCAGGACCCTCCTCCAGGCCCTCGCAGTCCTGGCAGGAGGGCCTGACTATGACAGATGCCACCACCCCTCCCTTGGAATCCGTCTTCCTTGTTTTACTTTTAGTGACCAAACTTCTAAGAGCAGGCATGTTGCACATAGCCACCTAGCGAGAGACTACATTTCCCAGCCTCCTTTGCAGTTCGGGATGGTCATGGGACTATTCTCTGCCCAGTGGGCCGCAAACAGAAGTACTTTGTCCTATTTCTGGGTCATGCCTCTGGAAAAAAAAAAAAAAAAAAAAAATGCAGCCCGCGCTCCACTCTCTTTCCATCCTTTCTTCTGGTTAGGAAATGGTGCACTGGTGCACTGGCCTCGGTCCCGGAGCTGGAGCCTCACGCTGAGTTTGGCAGAATCAATCTGGGTCCTTGGAGGAGACTGCCTGCCTACCTCTGGCTGGTTATATCGGGGAAGACTAAGCCTCGGTTTCATCGAAGCCAGAACTGGAAGGCTATGCGTTACAGCGTTCACACTGGAGACACACGCTGGCGTCAGTGTGGGATCTTTGCTCCTTGACTCACCAGCTGTGTGGCCTTGGGCAAGTTCCCTCATCTCTCTGTGCCTCATTTCCTCAGCTGTGAAATGGAGACACCGGGGTCTACCTCACGGAGTCGTTAGGGGCATTCAACCAGCAAATACACACGAAGGCCTGGCATACTCTTACCGCTTGATGAGCATTCGCTATTATTATTTTTATTTAATAATCACAAAACTAGCGATCACTCATCAAATGCCTTCTGTGTCACAGAACCTGCGCCAGGTACGGGACACAAGCGATCTCCACCGGATCCCTCTCACGGGGCCCAGAGGCAGGGAACGTCAGCCCCATTTTACAGAGGAGGAAAGCGAGGCTCAGGGACTTGGCCAAGACAATCCGACTAGCAGAGCGCGGAGGCAAGATTTGAACTCAGAACTTAGCCGCCACAGAATCAGTGATCTCGAGCACCCCACATCCTGTCCCCACCACACAGTACCACCTGTTTATCAGGTTTTCCCCAGCGTGCACCACCTCGGTGTCGTGCCCTATAGTCCCGGTGGGCGGGAGTGCCGTGATCCTGGAGCCCGCCCCCCTCCTGAACTTGAACCACGATGTGAACTCATTCATTCCCTTTTTTAGGCTCCAGCCAGTCTGCACTGGTTTCCCTCACTTGCCAGCTGAACGACATCGAACAGACTCAGGAAAACTAGTCTGAAAACCAGCCAACAAGAGGATGTTGAAGCTGTGACATTCTGGGGCTTCTCTCAAAGTTCTAAAAATTGATCATTCAAGGAGAAAAAAAAAAAAAAAAATTCAACTCTGTTTCCCAAGGCTCGTAGGCGGAGAACAGGGCAAACTGCTTTCCTGGTGCTGATGACTAATTAATTAATTAAGAGGGGAAGATTTTCAGGGGGGTCTGGGAGGAGGAGGACCTGGGCAGATTCTGGGAACAAGAGACACGCACGCTCCCCAGTCCCCACGGCACCCCTTCCCCACAAAGGTTATCATCTTAGCTCAAAGGAGGGTCCTGCTCCCCTACTCCCCCCCACCCCCCCGCCCGCCACTCCCCGCTGCTGTCCCCTCTCCATACCTGTTCTCTTTGCCATTTGGCAACAGGGACGGGCGCTCAGCCCCAGGGCGTTCTGTGCAAACGTAGGTGTTTCTTCGGGTCATCATGCTGGGAGGGAGGCTGTTCTGTGGGGAACACGGCCAGGAAGGAGTGAGGGGGCGAAGGGACACCCCTTAACTCCCCGTTTACCCTCTCTGGCCTCCCTCATTATGAAGGAGGCAGGGGGCCAAGAGCGGGTAGGTGATGGTTTACTCCAGGAGAAAGGGAAGGTTAATGACCCATCCCAGCAACCCAGGCCGAGAGTCACGTTGCTGAGACGGGTGCTGAGGAGGGTGGCTCAGGGGCGGTGCCTGGGGGGGTGGTGGGGGGCGCCTTGCTCACTCCTCTCCCAGCTCTGCCCCACCTGGGTACGGGCCAGCCACGTCAAGCTTTTCGGAGCATACTTCTTCCGGGTACATTTGGTGCCTCCTCCTGGCCTTTGCACAGGCTAGCCCACCTGCTTGGCTATTCCTCCCACCTCTCCCCTTGACTCACACACCTATGGAACTTTCTGGTGTCGGTTCATAATATACCCCCGCCTCTGGCCCCCGGCTGAGTCAGGAGCCTTCTCAGGGCCCCCGCTGCAGCCCTGATCACTTTGTATCACTGACGTCTGTCCCCTTAGACACCCCCCACCCCCGCATGGGACTGTGGCTCTCTTGGATCATGGGGTGCCCATCGGGATTATGCCACCTCCCCAGATGAGCTGAGAAGTGATCCCTCTTTTTCTATCCTCTGGAAGCCTTTCTAAAGTTGGCTGGTGTTATTCCTTCTTTCAGTGTTTGGCAGAATCCCACCACTTAGGGTCTGGAATTTTCTTTATGGGAAAGTTTTAAGTCACGGATTCAGTTTCTTGAACAAGAATATAAGGCGGTTCGGATTTTCTGCTTCTTCTCGGACAAGTTTAGTTACTTGTGTTTTTTGAAGGCATCTATCCATTTCATCTAAGCTCTCACATTTATGGGCATAAGGTGGTTCCTAATAGCTTTTGACTGTCTCTTTATGTTAGAATATAGCTTCCTTCTTCTTCGTTTTTTCCTCCCTCTTTCTTTTAAAAAGAGAAAGAGAGAGAATCCCAAGTGTTCTTAGAGCGTGGAGCCTGACTCGGGGCTGAATCCCACGACCATGATATCACGACCTGAGCCAAAATGAAGGGTTGGACGCTCAAATGACTGAGCCACCCAGGTGCCCCTTTCACTTCTGCTATTAGTAATTCGTGGGGTCCAATGATCGCACCAACCTTTTCAAGAACCAGACTGCAGCTTTTTTTTGGTTTTCTCTAGGGTCCTTCTGTTTTCTCCTTTATTACCGTCTATTATTTCCCTTCTTCTACGTTCTGGGGGCTAATTTCCTCTTCTTTTCTACCTTTTTAAGGTGTGGGTTTACCTTGACAATAACAAGAGCCGGGGCACCTGGGTGGCTCAGTCGGTCAAGCGTCCGACTTCGGCTCAGGTCACGCATGATCTTGTGGTTCGTGAGTTCGAGCCCCGCGTTGGTCTCTGTGCTGACAGCTCAGAGCCTGGAGCCTGTTTCCGATTCTGTGTCTCCCTCTCTCTCTGCCCCTCCCCCGTTCATGCTCTGTCTCTCTCTGTCTCAAAAATAAATAAACGTTAAAAAAAAAAAATTAAAAAGAAAATAAACAAACATTAAAAAAATTTTAAAGGGGCGCCTGGATGGCTCCGTTGGTTGTGTCTGACCTCAGCTCAGGTCATGATCTCACGGTCCATGAGTTCGAGCCCCGCATCGGAGGCTCTGTGCTGACAGTTCAGAGACTGCTTCGGATTTTGTGTCTCCCTCTCTCTCAAAAAATAAAATAAAACAAAAGAAATAAACATTAAAAAAACATTAAGGAGCTGCAGAGGCAGGGAAGCCCAGTACTATATCCCCCAGACTCCTCTGGAGCTCTGGTTCTGGCCACCTTTGCCAGCGGGAAGATTTGGAAGGTGGAAATGGGATGGCAGTTGCCTTCATGTCCCCTCTGCCTCCTCCTTCCACGGGCAAGGTCACCGGATGAGGGTCTTTGCCTCCGGAGGGCCCCAGTGCCCGTTTTCCAAACTTCCGGGCATCGAGGGGCCCTTCCGGTAGAGAAGAAAGTTTCTGAGCCTTGGATTACCGTCACCACCACGTGCTCTTGAATTCAACAGTGCCAGGGGCTAAGCAGCCCCTGTGGCGGGTCAGACCTGCTGTGCTGTGGTGCGACCCCTGCGGGTCTAATCATCCCCTGCCTGCTCCGCTGGTCCTTTTGACAACTTTGTAAGTACCTAATTCCCCGTATTAAAACCCTTCCGGGTGCCTGGGTGGCTCAGTCGGTTGAGCATCTGTCTGGCTCTTGATGACGGCTTGGGTGGTGATCTTGAGGTCACGGGATCGAGCCCCACATCAGGCTCTGTGCTGACCCTCGGAAGCCTCCTTGGGATTCCCTCTCTGTGTCCCTGCCCCTCCCCCACGCTCTGTCGCTCTCTAAATAAATAAATAAATACATACATAAATAAATAAATATTTTTTAAAAATTCTTCTGGGGCACCCCGGGGGGCTCAGTTGGTTAAGCATCTGACTCTCGGTTTCAGGTCAGGTCATGATCTCACGGTTTCATGGGATCGAGCCCCGAGTCAGGCTCTGTGCTGGCAGTGCAGATCCTGCTTGGGATTCTCTCTCTTTCTCTCCCCGCCCCCCCCCCCCCACTCCCCCACTCACGCTCCAGCGTCTCTCAAAATCAATAAATACGCTTTAAAAAGTAAATAAATAAAGTCCTTCCCACCTAAAGCAAGTAACGTGCTTCTTTCTGACACTGAATGCTAATTTATACACTAGCAGTCACGCACAAGCTCCGGCAGAGAGAGAGCGCGCTCCAATGTCTATGGAATGAATGAATGAATGAATGAATGAATGAAACCAGGAGTCCTGCGTGGTGGTCTGGGGGAGCAGGCTGGGAAACAGCAGGGTCTGGAAAACGTGCACCAGGCGGTCTCCGCCCCCAGGCCGGGCCACTCACCGGGGTGCTCGTGCTGTCCTTCCGCCGCTCTGGGATCTCTGCCTTGTTGGGGTTGTGGGCGCTGCTGACCATGGGGCTGGAGGGGGGCAGCCCCCGGCTCCCGCTTCCGGCAGCGCTGCAGCTCGCCTTCCGGCCTGGTAGGCGCTCCTCCTTCAGCTCCGTCTCCCCCGTGCTGGTTGGGCTGCGCTTGGGGTGCAGGGGTGCGGGGGAGGGGCCACCTGGGGGAGGGAGGGGGCAGTTCAGGGCTCGCGTCCCCTGGAAAAGCCCGAACCTACTGTGGGTGACCCTCGGAACCGGAGAGTTCCCCACGCAGGCTACAAGCTCCCGCGCAGGCCATTCTGACGGTATCCGTCCGGGTGACAAATGCGTGCACTGATCCCCCTGCCCAACTTCACGTACATGATATGGGATCCTCACGCAGGTTTATTCACGGCAGCCTTGTTTTTCTTTTAAGGCCGAAAGACTGGCAACAGCCTGAGTGCTCGTCACTGGGGGAATGTCTAAGTCAAGTCAAGATTTTTTTTTTTTTGTAAGATTTATTTATTTTTGAGAGAGAGATTGAGAAAGACCGTGCAAGCAGGGGAAGGGTGGGAGGAGGGGTGGATAAAAGATCTGAAGCGGGCTCCGGACTCGAATTCACTAACGGTGAGATAAGACCTGAGCCGACCTCCGGCGCTCAGCCGACTGAGCCACCCAGGTGCTCCAAGATATTTTTCTCCGCCCCCCCCTTTTTTTTTTTTTTTAACTTTATTTATTCTTGAGAGAGGGAGAGAGAGAGAGAGAGGGAGAGAGAGACAGAACGTGAGTGAGGGAGGGGCAGAGAGAGAGGGAGGAGACACAGGATCCCAAGCAGGCTCCGGGCTCTGAGCTGTCGGCACAGGGCCCAACTGGGGCTCAAACCCAGGAACCTCGAGATCATGACCTGAGCGGAAGCCGCAGGCTCAACCAACTGAGCCACCCGGGCGCCCCAAGATATTTCTATCCGATGTAATACTCTGCAGCTAGGAGGAAGCTGCTTGTGTACCAACAAAGAATGATCTTCACGATGGATTGTACAGCAGGAAAGGCAACAGCCTCAGGTCCACGGTGTCCTATCATTTGTACCAAAAAGGGGAAATGTGCAGATCTATTTCTATCTATCTCTATCTACATATTTATACATGAACATCTTCAGAGGCAATCGTTTGTCTTACAAGGGGAGAATATTACCTTTATGGTGCGTGACTATGTTAGCGTCGTATTTATACATCTTTATGGCTGTTTTCTTTTCCTGTCTCTCCTTTTCATATCTATCTTATATATATACAGTTGACCCTTGGACAACAGGCGTTTGAACTCCGCATGGGATTTTTTCGATAAAGACTATCCAGTACTGCAAATTATCTTTTCCTAACGATTTTCTTAAGGACGTTTTCTTTCCTCTAGCTTCCTTTACGGTAAGACTACAGTATATAACACAGACAACATACAAAGTTATGTGTTGACGGGCTATGTTATCAGCGAGGCGTCTAGTCCACAGCAGGCTATGAGCAGTTACATTTTGAGGGAGTCAAAAGTTATACGTGGATTTTCAACGTACAGGGGGTTGGTGCCCTGACCCCAGTATTGTTCAAGGATTAACTCTATTTATTTATACGTGAATAAAATCTCCCCAAAAGAAGTCATATAAAACTGATTAACAGTGGCTGCCTCCACGGATAACCGGGAGACAGGTGTTCGATGAAAACTTTTTTATTGTCTACCCTCCTTGTACTGTCAAATTTTGAAGGATGTGACTGTATTCGTTTCAAAAACAAAACAAACAAATCTGGTCCCTTAGGACATCTCAGTAAGGAGATTACGGTTTTAGAACCAGCGGATTTGAATGTGTTCACGAACTTCAGACAATTGAAACGTCTATGTGTTAATTTCTCAGGAACCTTAATGCTTGGAAGTCCCAGAAGCATAATAAGGTCTGTAAATGACGGACACAGGGCACCTGTCGACAACCCTCCGGGAACCCCGGGAACCCAGAAGATTTCCATGTGGGTGTTTTTTAAGGTTACCACGTTGTAACCATAGAATTCTGGAGTCTTGAGCTCCTTAGGGACTTTCTGGACCGATCCGGCTATTTATAGGTGGAAAAAGGGCCACTAACACATGGATGAAAACGTTAGCCTAAGTGAAAGAAGCCAGACACAAGAGGACACATGTTGTAAACTTCTTATAAGAAATGTCCAGAATAGGGGAATCTGTAGAGACAGGGAATAGACTGGTGGTTCTCAGGGGCTAGGGGCGGTGGATGGGGGTTTGGGGGTTGATGGCTAGCTGGGGCTTGTGGAGTTTCTTTCTGGGGCGATGAATATGGGCTAAAATGGATTGTGGGGCTGGCCGCACGACTCTGTGAATACACTAACGCCACTGAATTGTCCACTTTGGGTGAATCGTATGGTATGTGAATTATATCTCAACAAAGCTGCTTAAAAAATAGTTGGGGGCAGGGCACCTGGATGGCTCAGTCGGTTACATGTCAGACTTTAGCTCAGGTCATGATCTCCTGGTTCGTGAGTTTGAGCCCCGCATCGGGCTCTGTGATGACAGTTCGGAGCCTGGAGCCTGCGTCGGATTCTGTGTCTCCTTCTCTCTCTGCCCCTACCCCGTTTCATGCTCTGTCTCTCTCAAAAATAAACAAACATTAAAAAAAATAATAAAACAATCTTAAGAAAGATAGTTGGGAGGATTAACATTTGAGGAGGGTGTAGGTAAGAGAAGCGTCCATGCCTAATGTGTGGTGGTGGTTGTGGGATCTATTTTCTGTGGGTGATGACTATCTTTCAGTTACAGAATGTGGGGTCCAAGTAGGTGTCCGCCCAGCCCCTTTCCACTAGGAAGGGCCTCCCATCCTTTCAGCGCGGAGGAGAGCCAGAGGGCAAGCTCTCGGCAGCCACTCTGTGCAATGTGTCCTCCTGTGTCCCCATCACGGTGGCTAAATTCCAAGTGGACCCTGACATGAGAACTCTATGCCTGACAAGTGGACCAAAGGGATTCATGCTACCATTTGGGCTGGTCTCCAAAAGAGAGATGGAAGGAATTGAGAAACCAGGAAAAAGATAAGGTGAGATAAGTGAGAGAAAAAGGCAAAACCAGAGCAACAGAGGGTGTCTACTCCAGCTGCTTTTCCAGTTTCTAATCCCTTCCTGATCCTGGCTGGGCATTCCCGCCTCCAAGTTCCCTGTACCATCCCTGCAATCTTTATGCAAAATTCCTCTCTCCTCTGCAGCTGGCTCCAGTGGGCTTCTGGTGCAGGTGACCCCGATGTAACGCAGGGACGGTGTGGGAGGGCGTGGGGCCATACTCACAGAAGTCGCTATGCCTGCGCTGGCGGTGGTAGGTGGACGAGGAGGTCCGCTGCCCTTTGCTGTGGCTGGTGCCTTTGCTGGAGCTCGCTCCATTGGTGGTGTCGCTGGGCGCCCGCACCCGTGCAAGGGCCAGCCCCGGGGTGCCCCGGTCCCCACCCTCCTGCAGGAGGATGACAGACGAAGAGCCTCAGCCTCTGCCCCCGCTCTGCCCCAGAAGTCCCTCCACCCCGGGCATCGCGCATCCCAAATGCCCCTGGCGCCTTCTGACCTCAGTCTTCCTGCCCAGCAGGAGGTAGGTGGCGGTCACTTCGTTGTACTTCTGGCTGGTCAAGGCCTCTTTGATTTCTTCCCGCGTGTAGCCCATACCCACCATCACCTCTGGGAGAGGGGGATGGAGAGGAGGTTCAATCTCCCCAGACCCTTCCCTTGGACTCGCTTCTGCCCCACACAGCAACGCCTGCTCTTTGGCCTGTTCAGGATCCATTCCCCCTTCTGTCGGCAGCACCCCGATTTCCTTGGAAGAACATTTCTTTCCCGCTTGGATCACCTGGCCCACTCCTGCCTGCGCCAAGCCCCCAAGGGCAGGTGTAACACCCAGGCCTGACCCAACAGCGTAGTCCATCCCCATAGCCACACTGATTGGCTCACGGCAGGCGTATGACCCGGGTCTGGCCACTCAGAATGCTCTATACCCCAAACCACACTGATTGGTTCAGGATGGGCATATGACCCAGTTCTGGCCAATCAGAGCACTCCATCCCCACGGCCTGGTTCAGGGGTAGCCAATGGGTACCAGCCTAGAGCTTTCGTTGGAACATTTAGGAAAGTGGCTTCTTTCCTTGCCGGGGTGTCCAGGCCCCGAGTATATGCTGTTGCCAGCTTGCTCCTGTGACGTGAGCCCCCGGGGACAGGAGCCACCACTAAGATTTCCAACGACTGTCTTTGAGCGCCTGGGTCCAGCTGTGCCTGAAGGTCGACATACTCTGGCGTTTTCAGTTATGTGAATAAGTTACCACTTGTAGGTTATACCAGACAAAGGTGCTAACGCTGACAAATCTGGACCCATAAAAATACCAATTTCAAATGGCTCAGCCTATTATTATTATTGGTTGAAGCCAGAATGGCTTGGGTTCTCCATTAACATATAACCACAAAAGTCCTGACTAACGTAACCAGCTCTGACGGTGGCCTTGGTCTCCTCCACTGTATAACGGCCAGTGAGCGGACGGCTCCTAAGGGGCTCTTGCGGGGCTAATGCCTTCGGGGTCCAGAGTTCAAGGGTTCCAGGCCAGAGGATTTGAGACCAAAGGGTTGGTGGGTGAGGCACATGCCAACATAGGGGCTTTCCCCAAACGTACAGATTACCGATGACTTGTGCCCCAACATTTCTGGAAGTGAGCTGTGATTTCTTTTTGTGTCTTGAGAGTCAAAACCAAGTGCTTTATGGGGGTTCACTCACTTCATAGTCACAACAGCCCTATGACAGGTTCTATGGCTGTCCCATTTTACCGATGAGGCAATGGCAGCACAGAGAGGGGAAGCCGCCTGCCCAGGGTCACACAGCGAGGAAGTAGCAGCACGGGGATCAGAGCCCCGACTTCACTCTCCCTAATTGCCTTGCACTCATCAAAGGGGTATTGTAGGTGCTGGGAAGCTCCTCCCCCTGGCTCGGGGGGGGCCCGTGGCTCTGAGGAGCTGGGGCGCCTGCTCTCCCCGACCCTCACCGATTCGCTTGGTGTCCCCGAAGTCTTCCTCGGGCTCCGTGTATGGCTTCAACTCCTCACCCTCATAGCCAATGTTGATCCACTTGTCTTTCATGATTTGCTGCAGGAATCGCGGGCAGGATAGGGAAGGGGGAAGACAGACGTCAGACAAAACCGGGGAAAATACAGTTCCTCGTCTCCCAGGCCGGCCCTCAAGTAGGGCTGCGTGCCCTGCCCCCCCACCCCCTCCAAGACCTAACACCCCAGAATCGAGGGCTTCCTGAGAGCCAGCGCCTCCTCCCCACCACCCCCGCCCCCCCCCCCCCCCCCCGCCACCGTCGGAGCCTCCCGATGTCACCTCCCTCCTCCGCATCATCTGGGTCCCCGGCACCCTGTAATCAGCCTAGGAGCTCATTAGCTAATTACTGGCATGGCGGGGAGTGGGCGAAGCTGGGGGTGGCGTCGAGACGGGCCCGGGAGCCTTTTCTCGGGCTGCCCGGCTCCCCCCACCTTCCAGCAGCGATCTCAGGCAGATGGGCACAGGAGACGAAAGTGAGGGCAAGAAGGCTGTAGTGAGAGGGGGCCGGGACCAGGGCTTACCTCGAGAGTACAGCGTTTAGCTGGGTTCAGCACCAAAAATCTCCGCAGGATGCTCTCACAGTCTGTTGACATGTAGAAAGGGACCCGGTACTTCCCTCTGAGGACTCGCTCCCGCAGCTCCTAGGGGGACGGGGTTACTGGGGGAGGGATCCACCCGGCCTCCCTGACCCATCTCACACACACACACACACACACACACACACACACACACACACAATCCTCCCAATCTCCTGACAGAAGCGACAGGTGGCAGAACCCCCCACCCCTCTCTCCTGACCACAGCTGCCCATCTGTAAAATGGGAACCCCGTACCAGGTGTAGGCATTTAAAAAAAAAAAAAAAAGCATTTTTCATTCAGAGGAAATCCCACTGAGAAAGCGAATTCTACAAGCCAGGAAGAGGGGAGTCAGCATCCGGGCCTCAGTCTCCTCGTCTGGGGACCCAGGGCTCACAGCACCCATAACGCTACATAAGTAAAATGCACAGCACACGTCTGGCCCAGGGTAAGTGCGACTTAACTGTTAGGTTTATGAAGAGGGTGGGGATCCTGCCCTCCTGCCTCCCACCCCTCGGCTCCCCCCTTCCCTGGGCGTGCCTGTCTTTCCAAAGAACTGTGAGACACTGGCAGTCTCAAAGCACGAGAGCCCATTTACAGGCAGACCTTTTTCTCTTTTTTAAGGGCCTTTTTTGAGGGGCCTTGCCAAGACAGAGAAAAGGAACTCCCAGCCGCATGGCAGGCCAGGGACAGCCCCTTCCATCCTGAGGAAGAACTGGGGGAGACAGGAAACGGAGGGGGGACCGGTGTTGGGTAGGGGGGTGGGGGGTGCGGAATCTCTGGGTGGAGCTCTGGGCTGGGAGCTCCCCTCCTGGGCATCCTCCCGAAAGGGCTGGGAGCCTCCTGGGTCTCCAGATCACTACAGCCCGGAGGGTCGTGAATATTTAATACTAACGAGTATCGCTTTCCGAGCAGGGCACTTACCCCGCGCGGGCCATGTTCTGAGTGCTTTACGCAAGTTACCTCTGTGCTCCCAATGATGCTGTGAAGCAGGGCTGTGCTGCCCGTTTTTCAGACCAGGAAACTGAGGCTTAGAGGGGGTTAAGTCACTGGTGCTAGGAGTGTGCAGCCGGGAAATGGCAGGGCCAGGGTTCCAAGCCAGGCAGTCTGGCTCCGGAGCCCGCGCTACGTGACCACCGCACCACACTGCCACCGTCACGTGGTAATGAGGAGTCGCCAAGGGGCCATCGCCACCGCCACCACCAGTGTGGCTCCCAAGTGTAACACCCTGGCCAGATGCCAGGCCCCGGTGGAGGGCTTTAGACACCCAGGCTGGCCGTCAGTGGATACTCTCAATGTCCCCATCTTACAGACAGGGAAACTGAGGTTCTGAAAGGGAGTATGTCCCAGGTCGCTTAGCAAGGAAATGACAGAGTGGGGACCTGTCCCTAGCTGCATGTCTCCTTTGCCCAGAAAGGCTGAGGGTGGGAAACCAGGACAGCAGGAGGTGACAAGGGCCTGGGGCAGGTGGGATGTGGCCTAGCCTTCTAAAAAAGTCTCTTGGCTTGATGCCCGGGGCTCAGAGAGATTACTCTGTGATGGTGAGCACTTCGCACGTCTGATCTTAGAGAGCCCTCGAGTCGCTGCTACATAGCTGGTTACCTTATGGACACCGAACAGAGGGGAGACTGAGGCTCAGAGGGGTCAGCGCCTCAGCTGAGGCCTCTGTGAAGAAGGGGCTCCTTCCTGCTCATCACTCAGGTCCCTGCTCTGGTGGCCTGTCCCCAGTAGTGGCTTCCTGACCTCTGAACGCTCCTTGCGGGCCACCTCGAGCAGGACCGAGCATCCCGGCTGTGGAATTCCTGCCCCAAAATGCACCCCTGGGACCCCATCGCGAGGAGACGCGGGTCCCCCCAAACCGAGGGGGGCCCCGTGGCACGAGTGGCCTGATGGCCACAAAGCCATGCCACGCGGGACAGAATTGCTGCTCCACATGGCAGGAGATGAAAGATACAGGTCAGCTGCAGACGACTCGGGAGCCCGAGTGCCGGTGCGGGAGAAAAACAGCTACGAGGACATTCTCAGGACGACTGGGGACATCGGAGGATGGTCGTGGGTTGCAGGCCAGGACTGCACCCTGGCTGGATTTTCCCGAGTGTGACTGTAGACAGGAAAACGTCCAGTCTCAGGAGATACCTGCTGTGTGTCCCCCGCAGGGACAGAGGCGCATCGTGTCTGCGGCCGACCCCCAAACGTTCCATCAGTAACGGCAGAGGCAACGGCGTGTGCCCGTACACACTGATGGAAAACGTGGCCGGAGCATGTCCTGAAAGGTCCTATGTGTTCTCTGTCCCAGTCCTGCGACTTCTCCACAGACTGGCCACGTTTCAGAATAAAAAGGTCAAAGAACGGAGGGCACCTGGGTGGCTCGGGGGTTAAGCGTCTGACTCCTGATTTCGGCTCAGGTCATGATCTCACGGTTCGTGAGTTCGAGTCCCGCATCAGGCCAGGGCAGGGCCCGCTTTAGATCCTCTGTCCCCCTCTCTCTCCCCCTCCCCTGTTCACACACTCTCTCTCAAAAATAAAACATTAAAAAAAAAACCCCAAAAGGTCAGAGAAGAAAACCTCACACCATCCTGCCGCTCACCACATACTTCCCACCCCTCCACGCACCCCCTCCCCCCCAGCACTGGTCAGCATTCGACATTGACATAATATTATGCAGTGTGCTTATTTATTTTGTTTTTGGCCCCGCTCTGCTCCCTCCCCTGGGGGCAGGAATTTTTCTGTTTGCGGTACCCTATACAAAGGTTTCGAGTACATTCACCGAGTGGTGTGGCCATCACCAGTCAGTTAAGCCTGTTCTCCAACTCCCCCAGCCTGAGATACCCACTCATCTGCTCCCACCTCTAGGGATTTGCCCGTTCTGGACACTTCATAGAAATGGAATCATATGACGGGTGGCCTTTGTGATTGGCTTTTCCCACTTTGGTTGTCTTCTCAAGGTTCACCCATGGCCCAGCACGTATGAAGGCAGAGATTTTTGTCTCTTTTCTTCATACGGTATCTGTAAAACCTAAAACAACCTGACCCTCCCCCCCCCCATGGTGGGCAATGAAGATTTACTGAGTGAATGAGGGAGTGAGCTGAGATTTGAACTCAAGCCTGCCGGCTGCAAAGCCCATGCCCTGAACCCCAGCGCAGCCCGGTCCGCTGGGGCTGGCCACACGACCCATGGTGGGGACCCGGGTCCTCCCTGGACCCGCGCCCCCCCCCCCAACCTTCTTGCCGTGTGACCTCAGGCCAGCCCCGCCCCTTGGCCCTCTCCAGAGGAGGTGTGGGGGGAGGGGCTGGGGGCCTACCGGAGAGACCCTCCCCAGGAGATTAAGAGCTCCACGCCAGCCCCGCCCAGCACCTTGAGGTTGTGCCCGTCGAAGGGCAGGGAGCCGCTGACGAGGGTGTACAGGATGACACCGAGGCTCCAGATGTCCACCTCTGGCCCGTCGTACTTCTTGCCCTGGAACAGCTCCGGGGCGGCATACGGGGGGCTCCCACAGAATGTGTCCAGCTTTGAGCCCAGGGTAAACTCGTTGCTGAAGCCAAAGTCGGCGATCTTGATGTTGGCCTCGGCATCCAGCAAGAGGTTCTCGGCCTGGGAGAGGGTAGAAGGTGGACATGACCTGGGGCGGTGGCTTTGCCTGGGCCTCAGTTTCCTCATCCGCAGAAGGGGGATAATCACAGCTTCTGTCTCAGCAGGCTGTTTGAGGACTCAGTGAGTCCTAAAAGGCCTAGAACAATCTTTCACATGCAGTAAGTGCCTTATGGCATTATCCTATGGGGTCTGCAGAGCCGGGGGTCCTCAGGCAACCTCCTGCCCCTTTCTGGGCCTTAGTTTACCCAGCAGGAAAACAAACAAACAAACAAACAAACATGAGGACTGACTGCTCAAGACCCATGAAAAATGAAAAAAAAAATCAAGGTTCTGTCTACCTTTGGTGGTACGTGTTCGTATAACGAGGAATACATTCACGAATGAGGAAGCAGAGGCTTAGGGAGGACGCAAGTCATGCCCACAGCAAGAAAGTGGCAGAACCGGTGTCCCCATGGCCTGGGCGTTGGAAGGAGGCTCCAGCTCCCTGCCTCTTGCAGCTTTGGGGGCACACAGATCCACCCTTCGAAGTGTCGTCCACGTGCGGCCCCTCCCAACCACGGCCCTTCCCCAGTCAGGCCGCCAGCACCTCTGGCTTCCTCATGGTCTCCCTACCTCCTCACCCTCGGGGTTACCCACCCTCCCCCACCTCCAACCCCACAGGGGGGAGCGAACCCACAAAGACACACACTTCAGAGGGATCGTCCCCAAACCTCAATGTAATGGCCTCTCGATCTCGCTCAGGGGTGATAACTTCTGGTCCCAGAATTTGAGCCTCCACAATCCAGCCGCAACCCCACATGTGGGCTGGTCCCTTAGGTTGGTTCCCCACTGGGTGCACCAACCAGATCCCCGAAATCCCTTTCAGCCACTTCCAGGACCCTCCACCAGGGGGCGTGCCTCCTCTGGGTGACGGGAATCTCCAGCACCCGCACAGGGCAAACAAACCCCCAAGCCTCTAAGGGGCTTTCTCAGAGGGCGGGTACCCACAGAGAGAACGTCTAGAAACTTCTACAGCAACGTGACAGTTGATTTTTTATGTCTTTTGAATGTAATCATAGTTGTTGTTGTTTTTTTAAATTGGGTCTTGTATTTTGGACTTTTTTTTTTTTTTTCACCTTTATTGTATGTACTTCACAAGCGTATCCATCACAATGGACTGGGAGTTGAAAATATTAAAACAAACCTGGTCCTTCACTACAGATACCTCGAGAAGACCTTCCTTAAAGCACAGCGCCTAGCACACAGTAGGTGGCTCAAGAAACGATAGTCAAGACAACTCGATTGATTGAGCAGGACAAACGTTTCTCTCTCTCCGGTCTAGGACAAGAAGCCCTGACTCAGTGTGGCTCTCTCAGGGTGGGGGGCTCTCTCGGGGTGGGGGGCAGGGCTCGAGGGGCTGCCCCTGCTCACCTCGACCAGGCGGCCGGGGTCCAGGCTGACTGAGTCCCTTCCCTGCCCGGGGCTGCCTCAGGGGCTCCCTCTCAAAGGTCCTCCTCAACTTCTGAGAGGCCTGTGATTCTGAGACCCGGAGGCTCTGTGACTCTGGGGCTCTATGAACCTCAGTTCTCGAATATTCCTGAATGTTCTAAAGTCTGAGAGATGCCAAGGCTCCAGAGACTCTGAGGGTGGCAAACCCTTTTATCGCAGCCTGTGTCCTTGTTCGGCACACACAGAACCGTGCGGGGCGCCCCAGGACATTTTGTCTCTTTCCCTTTGTTCTCTCTTCCTGTCCCCGCCGCCCTACCTGCTCCCCTATCTGCTGGCCCTTCCTCTGCCGAAACAGCTTGGGAAAAAGTCAAGGAGCCCTGGATGCTGAGGGAGGAGCACGGGAGAAGAGGGGGGAATGCGGAGGCTACTGGAGAACCCCAGGGCGACTGAAGGCAGGACCGGGGACAAATACGCGTGCGTGTGTGTGTGGGGGGGGGGGGGGGGGGGGGGCGAGGGGGGGCGTGCGCGGGGGGGGGGGGCTCACCTTCAGGTCCCTGTGTACAATGTTTTTCTGGTGACAGTAGTGCACAGCCGACACGATCTGGAGGGGAGAGCAGGGAGGGTCAGTCCCTCGAGACCCCGAACCCCGCGGCCTCTCTCAGACCCCTACTCACAACCGAGACCCAGGACCCCAGGCCTCCCCGAGGCACAGGCCGAGATGCTGGGGCCTCACGCTCTGATTCAGTCACAGCAGGGAACGCCCCTGGGACCCGCGGCTGCAGGCCTCCACTCAGACCCCCCAGACGGCCTCAGACCCCCAGACACCCTCCCGGCAGGGGCGCCAGAACCGGGACACCACGAGTCCCCTCCCGGCTTTCCGGAAACACACATAAGAACGCTGCGTACCTGCAGAGAAACACTCGGCCCCAGCACACGCAGCACAGCCCCGGGCCAACACCGCCCGCGCTCCACCCCTCACCCCTGTTGGCCAGACACCCCTCAGCGTGTCCTTTTACCCACACACCCGCACGCCTGCCATCAGGCTATACTCACACCTGGGCATTTGCACGCTCGTGGGCACCCAGCGGGCCACCCTCACTCCCACCCAGGCCGAAGCCCCCCGGGGCCAGCGGACAGCCCAGACCCGCGCGGAGCGCCCCGTCCCTCCTCCCCGGGGACCGAGGCACCGCTTCCAGCCCGGCCAGCAGCTGTGACCCCCCCCCCCCCCCGCCCCCCCACCTGTCGGAACTTGGCTCGAGCTTCCTTCTCCTTCATGCGGCCGTGTGACACGAGGTAGTCAAACACTTCTCCTGCAGGGCAGAGGCCAAAGTGGGGTCAGCGAGGGGCGTGCGGGGCGCGGTGGGCAGGGCGGGGAGGGAGGCCTCACCGGCACTTGCGTATTCCATCACCAAGTACAGAGTTTTCTCCGTCTCGATCACCTCGAAGAGCTTCACTGCAATGACCGGGGAGGGAGGGGGTTATTCGGGAAGAGACGCACTCCCCCCAACTCCACCCACATCTCTAACTATGCGTGTGCTAACCAGAACCCCCTCACTCACGAACACTCAATGGCTCCCTACTGATGGCAACGTTTTCCAAACTCCTCAGCCCTACTTCACCACCTTTCCTACTTTCTTGCAAGAAAGCGGGCTGTGTGAGGCCAAGGTGTGTGCCGGTTTTCTTCACTGCCTATGCCTGATGTCCCCAGCCCCTGGCATAATGCAGCCACTCAATAAACACTTCCCAGTGAAAAAACAAATGGATGAATAAATGCCGTGGCTCCATCCAGGCCAGGCCAAATCCTGCTTCTCTAGGTCAAGACCCCCCTCCCCCCTCTGCCTAACGATGACAATGACAGCGGCTGCTACCGATAATCAGACCAGCTCCCACAGCGCAGCTTTGAAGGAAGGGTTTCGAATGCTCGATCTTATCCAATCCTCACAATGACCTTGAAGTAGGTCCCTTATCAGCCCCACTCCAGAGGAGGAAACTGAGGCTCAGGGAGGTGAAATGACTTGCCCAAGGTCACCCAGCCAGCGAGCAGCAGTACTGCCAAGAGCAAACAGGTCTTTCTAACTGTTAGAGCTGCCGGTTCTTCTGTCCCCTGACTCTCTCCTCTGCCAAGTGCCCCCAGCTCATAGCCTCTGAGCCCATCCTCTTCCCCTCCTCACCGATGTTGGGGTGGTTTAGGCCCTTCATGATGCGGACTTCCCGGAACAGCTGGACACGGCCAAAACAGAAGAAAGAGAAAGATGATGGTGGGTGGTTTCAAAGACTGTCTTCCCGACCTGTCCCCCCCCTGCTCCCTCTCCCTGGGCCTCACTTTCTGCAGGCTGCTGGGGTTCAGCTGGGTTTTGTCGATGATCTTGATGGCGACCTGGAGGTGGAAGGAAGGGGGAAAAGATCAAAGTGCCGAGGGCTCTTGAGCTGGGAAAGGCTACCCCAGCTCAGATCACGCAAGGGCTTTTTTGTGTTTTTTTTTAAAGTAACATCTACACCCAACGTGGGACTTGAACTCACGACCCCAAGATCAAGAGCCTCACGCTCCTCTGACTGAGCCAGCCAGGCGCCCCTACTTTTTTGTTTTTGGCTTTTCTTAATTAAAAAAAAAAATTTTTTTAACGTTTATTTATTTTTGAGAGACAGACCATGAGCGGGGAGGGGCAGAGAGAGAGGGAGACACAGAATTCGAAGCAGGCTCCGGGCTCTGAGCTGCCAGCACAGAGCCCGATGCGGGGCTCGAACCCACAAACCGTGAGATCCATGACCTGAGCTGAAGTCAGACGCTTAACGGACTAAGCCACCCAGGTGCCCCCTTCATTTCTTTAAGTAGGCTCCACGCCCAACGTGGGATTTGAACTTAAGACCCTGAAGTCAAGAGTCGCATGCTCTCCTAACTGAGCCAGCCAAGCGCCCCAGCACCCCTTGTTCTAAAAGAGCTTTGAGGCAGTCAGCACGGAGGAAGAATCAGAAAGTTATGAAACTCTCCTTATATTTATCTTGCAGTGTGGTTGAGTTTTTATTTTGAATTGCACTTTGGGGCAGAGCACCGTAAGTTTTTCAGTAGCAAGGGGCCAAACTCAGCTCTAGGTGTCTCGTTTCCCTGAAGCGTTTTGGGGCCTGGCCACCTCCAGATATCCTGGATTACAGAACCCTTCCCCCGGGAGATCCCGTTTCCTTAGAAGCTGGTCCTCTGAGAAGCCCCTGGAATCATGTTCAAGATCCACACGAGGGGAACAACACGTTCCTCGTGCGGGAGAGGGTCCGTTAGCTTTCCTCGCATCCTCAAAAACGGGTTTTTAATTTTGTCACGCACTTTTCATGCCAGTATCGAGAGGATCATATGGTCTCTCTCCTCAAGTCTGTGAATGTGGCGAAGTACATGAATAAATTGTCAATTTGAAAAGAACTGTGTATTCCTGGGACGAACCGAGCTTTGTCATCACACAGCCTTCTTTAACGGATGTGCCCGCGTCTATCCGTTCCGATTTTGTTTAAGATTTTTGTATCGATGTTCGCGTGTAAGGCCGGCCCATCATGGTGTTCAGAGCCGGTTCTGACATTTTGGTCACTGTCCAGCTAGCACTTAAAATCAGCTGGGCAGTGGCATTTCTTTCCTTGGTCTCTGGAAGTATTGGCATAAAATTGGAATGTTTGGTAGAATGTGCCCATAAAACCATTGGGGCCTGGTATCTTTTGTGTGTCTGGAGTAGATGGTGTGGGGGCAGGAAGAGAGTTCATCCGAGGCAGGAGAAATCGCTCCAGCCATGTTCTCTAAAATTAAAGAAGGTACAGAAGAGTCATACCCTCCTCCCAAGAGTGAGTGAGAGGCTTCATATCCAGATTACAAGGTCTGCGTGGGCCCTTCTGCAATAATGTTGCCATACTCCCAACACATGCCCACTCTTGGAGGGGAGGTGGGGAGACTCAGACTGTGCCTAAGTGAGAATTCAAGGGGCACCTGGGTGGCTCGGTCAGTTAAGCACCCGACTTCGGCTCAGGTCATGATCTCACGGTCCGTGGGTTCGAGTCCTGCTTCGGGCTCTGTGCTGACAGCTCAGAGCCTGGAGCCTGCTTCGGATTCTGTGTCTCCCTCTCTCTGCCCTGCCTCCACTCATGCTCTCTCTCTCTCTCTCCCTCTCGAAAATAAACATTAAAAAAAGAGAGAGAGAGAGAATTCAAGTTCTCACGAATTCTCATGGAGATTGCCGTGAGATTCGGTGGAACAAAAGTCACCAGTGAAACAGGGATGCTGTCCAGGTTTAGCCACAGAAGCCGTGAGAATTCTTAGAGCTACGACACACAGTTCTCTGCCTGCCATCTGAGAGTTCCCAACAATTCCAGGGATGATGACCAATATTTAATGAGTGCCGGCCATTAATGCATCATCATCCCTGTTTTAAGGTGGGAAAACTGAGGCCCAGAGCTGGACAACATTTACTCCAGAGTTGACAATCTTCATCACCTCACACTCCCACACCTTTTTTTTTTTTTTTTTTTTTTTTTTTTTTTTTTAAAGTAAACTCTAGGCCCAACGTGGGGCTTGAACTCAGGACCGGAGATCAAGAGTCACATGTTCTACCGGACTGAGCTGGCCAGGCGCCCCGCCCACATCATTTTTACTAAACAGCATTTACTGTGGGCTAAGTCCTGGGCTAATAAGGACCTCAGGTACATTTAATTCCCACGGTAGCCCAGTTCTACTTGGACTGTTCTAGAAAAATCTGAGATGTCCTGACCTGCCCTGGAGAGAGTCCAGGGATGTACCTGAGGTCACAAAGCAGAGTGAGGGCCAAGTCTGACCTCGCCCCACCTCCCACAACGCACGCGGGTGCTGCAGGGTTGGGCCCTGAGCCCCACCCATCCCCCCACTCACCTCTCGGCCAGTGAGGATGTGCCGGGCCAGCTTGACTTTGGCGAAGTTGCCCTTCCCGATGGTCCTCAGCAGGCGGTAGTTGCCCACGTGGGGCTGCTCCTCGGGACAGGAGGCGATAGAGTTCCGGCAGCGGGCACCCAGGGAGCGGCTGGACCAGGATGGTCCCTTGTCCGAGGAGCGGCCACTGCCCAAGGTGCCATGCTGGACAGCGGAGACAGAGTGTGAGCGGTGGGGCAGCGCCTGCCCGATCCCACCGTCAATGGCACCTGTGGGCCGGGGCGGTCGATGCCAGCCTTGGCCACCGGCCCCTTCGTGGTCCTTCTCAAACCCAGGCCAGAGAGAAGCACGATGCCTTTGGGTCCCCCCGCCCCCACCGCCTCTACAAACAGACGCCTCCAAGAACATAAACGCGCCCCAACTCTGCAGCAGCCGGGGGTCCCCGACATCAGGCCTCCTCCTCACCCCTCCCTGCGGCCTACCCCCAACTTCCTTTTCTAGCTGCTGAGGCCACATAGTATTTTCTTGCGGCCCTCAACCCCAGTCCGGGTCCTCAATCTGGCGGCCACACCGGGCCCCAGGTCTCTCTCACTGCTCTTGACGTCCCAGGTCACCCATCACCTCCCTGTCAGGCCCCGCAGCTCTGCTCTGAAGCCCACGAACAACATTTTATTCCCAGTTTACTGGCCCTAACATTTTCTTCCGCTCCCTATTTGCCCCAAATCCGACTTCAAACACTGTGACCAACAGTCCTTCATTCTGCCCTGATGGGCTAGCCCTGCACGGTCACCTTCCTTCCGTGGAAAACGTTGTTGCTTCCCCCCCACCCCCAACCGTCGCTCCCCCCACCCCCCACCGCCCTGGGAACCTCTGTGGCTCCATCCACGCCCTGACCGGCGGTCTCCCACGCCAGCCCTCCCATCTGGCCCCGATGTTCTGTTCCTGCCGTCCTGTCCCTCCTGGGCCTCTCCCCCGCAGGTCACTGCCTGCTCCGGGCTGCCCTGTCCTGATTGTCAGCCCCAGGGACTGTGCCTCCCTTTCAGCGCTGGGGCCCAGGGTGCAGGCGACGAGGCAGCCAGAGGCCTGAGCCAAGGCGGCTCTGCTCAGACCCTGTGCTGCCCCCGTGCCCTTCCTTCCCAGGGCGGGGGTGGGAAGCAGGTGGACAAAGGGAGCTGAGGAAGAGAGAAGGCCAAGGACGAGGGCTTGCCGCAGGGAATCCGCGTGGCTACTTAACTAAGTGATGATGACCGCGACTTAATGAGCACTGGCCATTAATGTGTCCTCATCCCCGTTTTTAAGGCAGGGAAACTGAGGCCCAGAGCTGGACAACGTTTACCCCAGAGCTGATGGCCTTCACCGTCGCCCAGCGCACGGACTCACACTCCCACATCATTTTTATTAAGCAGCTTTTATACGGGCCACGGCCCGGACCAGGAGGCACCTCGTCTGCATTCAATTCCCACGCTAGCCCGGTGACCGCAGGACCTACATCCTCATATTCCAGACAAGAAACTGAGGCTTGGGGAGAGAGGTGCCTTGTCAAGGTCACTCGATTCACTCGCAAGAGGCAGGAAAGACAATGGTCCCCACAAGGGGCTGAAAGACGACCACCACTGTTGCAGCCCCAGCCACACACCGGCCGGCCGGCCGGCCGCTGTGTCCTCACCTGGGCCTCCCCTGTGCGACCAGTCACGATCCACATTCTCCAGACAGGGACCCCAAGGCTGAGGCAGGGTAAGTCCCTTGGCCAAGGTCACAGGGCACCGAAGCAGAGTGGCGGGGATTCGATCCCAGGCCTGCTGGCTCCTGAGTGCCCAGCTCTTTCCTACCTCCTGCCCCTGGTCGGCTCACAACCCCAGGTCTCCTCCCAGGGGAGGGAGGGTGGGAAGGGAGGTGGAGATCCTGGCTGATGAGGCCCCTGATCCCCACAGAGATAAGGGCTTGGAGAAGAAGAATCCCCATTAGGTGGCACCAGGGGAGCCAACTGGGGGTGGGCTGGCACCCCACTGAAGGCAGCATGCTGGAGGGACCCCTGCAAGGGGCAGCTGGGGCAGTAGGTGACAAAGCCCCCAGGGGCCGGGGGCGGGAGCTAAAATTGGCCGGCACCACCAGCTGGCCCGGCTCCCTCCCTCCCGCCCGGCTGGCGCCCCAACACCGGGCCTGTTGCTAGGGAACCTCCAGAGAGGCTGGGCGGTGGGGGGGCCTGGGGCTTGGGGTGGGGGAGCGTGACCCCACATGGCTGTCGTCGTGGTAACTCGGGAGCAGGGGAGGAGCCTGCGACCTCCGATGCCAGAGGGAGAGGTGAGCCCCAGCCAGGGCTGACCAGCAGGACTTACAGACTAGTTGGGAGGAGAGGAGACAAGAGGACAGAAGGGGATTAGCCCTCTTCAAATGCCCACCGTGCACAAATCTGGACGAAAAAAGAGGAGGAAGCGTTCGGATGAGCCCCATTTTACAGATGAGGAGACCGAGGCTCACGGAAGTGAGGTCACTTGCCTGAGATCACCCAGCGAGGGAGGGACAGAAAGTAGATTTGAACCCATGCTTATCAGAACAATCAAAGTAACAATAACACCACAGCTACAAGCGTGGTTTGCTCCCAGCATCTCTCGGCTCCTTAAAACATCCCTAACAGGGAGGTGCTATCATCAGCCCTACTTAGAGATAAACCGAGGTCCTGAGCAGGGAGGGGATCTGTAAGCGCACGCGACAACTGATGACAGCCTCAGGTTGGGACTCCACGGCCCCGTCTGACTCATGTCCATAGTCACCATAGCAGTGAACATGTGTAGAGAGCGTCCTATGTGCCGGGCTTCACCCATGGCATCTCGAATAATCCTCTGAGGGACTTCAGCATCCCCATTTTTCAGAACAGGAAACTGAGGCTCGGAGAAGATGACCCGGTAGTTTGAGGGCAGAGTGTAAACCAGCTGGCCAGGCCTGTGGGCTCCCTGGCACTTCCTGAGTGACTTGGGGGTGGGGGGCAAGGGTGGGTACCTCACTGGAGAATCCAAATCAGAGTACGACCTATTGTATGGGGGCTGCGGCACCACAGTGTTGAGGGGATCTCTGTGAGGGAGGGTTTTGCAAGAGGAAGGGGCAGAGACAGATCTCTCTGGTGGAGATCTGGAGTGAGGGTGGCTGGGCGGCTGGCAGGCAGGGGTGTGTGTGTGTGTGTGTGTGTGTGTGTGTGTGTGCACGCACGCAGGGACCTGGCAGAGGTCTAAGGGAAAAGGGACAAAGACCCCAGCTGGGAATAAGTCTGGCATTGGTTGGTGGGAGAGGCTCTTTAGAAGGGCTGAGAGTAATCAGAAACTAGGGAGATGGGGAGGGGGGGTCTCCCAGGATTGTTCTGGGCTGTGGTATAGGGACAGGGGGCCTGGGAAGGGTTAAAGCCATGGGGAAGTGGCACTCAGGGGCCAAGGAAACTCCTAGAAGTTAAAGAAGCGGGGTTTCTAGGAGCAGTCTTCAGAAGCAGAGAAAGGTCTCGGGGCATGCAAGTCCCAGAGGACAAGGAGAAGAGCCTGAGCCTTGGAGGGGGTCAAAAGGGCCTAGAAACTTGGGGAGGAGGTTTCCAACAGACAGACCTCCAAGAGAAGAGCTAAGGTCTTAACAGCTGAGGTCTTACAGCTAAGACCAGACCAGACGCTTTGAGTCCAGGAGTCTTCTGGAAGAAGGATCTGGGGCCAAGCCTTGTGGGCTGGGGGAGGCCTCCAAAGTTGAGGAGGGGGCTTCCCTGGGAGGCCAGACCCCCCCCCCCCGACACACACACACAAGGAAGAGGGAGGCCCTGGGGCAGAAGAGATGGGGGGACCTGGAGATCAGTGGAAGGAGTGGTGTCCTGTGAGGAAGCTCCTGGCCTCGGAGGGGGTCAAGGGGGTCCTGGGGGTTTGGGGAGGGGGCTTGCCGGGAGCTGAGGAGTTGATACAGGCAGGATGAGGCCTGGAGTCAGACTAGCCCAGGGCCTAGAAATAGTCAGACTAGGCTAGGGGCCTGGAAGTTGGAGGCCAAGGCTGCCTGGGAGAAGACACCAGAGAGGGTCCAGGGGAGGGGGGTGCTGGGGGAGAGCCGGGGTACTGGGAATCCAGGGACAGGGCTGCTTGGAAGATAGGGACCAGGCCTGGGAGTGGAGAGACCTTGAACAAGCTAGAAAGGGCCCTGGGCCCAGGAAAGGTGGAAACCGGCTTCCTGTGAGGGGGTGCCCACAGGATCCGGGAGGATCCAGAGGGGCGGAGGGCTGAGAATGAGAGAAGGGGGGTTCCTGGGGAGCCCGGCACCCACATCCAGATGGGGAAGGCCAGAGCCAGAGGCGGGACTGGGCCGGGCCTTCCTGGGAGAGGGCCAGGGCCGGGCCTTGGGGTCAGGAGCCCTGCAAATCCTGGAGGGGGCGAGTTGTCGGATGCAGGCAGCCAGGAGGGGAAGGGGCTTAAGAACACGCGGAGAAGGGAGGGGCTCCTGGAAGGCAGGGGAGGGGGCTTCCTGGAGGGGAGAGACCCGAGCGGAAGCGGTCTGCAGAGGGACAAGAGAGGGGTCCCGGGAGAGGGGCGCCCGCAGGGGTCGGGCTGGGCTGGAGTGGGGGAGGGTCGAGAGGCCTGGAAGTCCGGGCCGGGGTCGGGAGGTGGCACGCTGGGCCGAGCCGGGGGAACGAAGGTAGGGGCTCGCGCGGCGCGGGGCACACCAGGACGAGGGGCTCGGCGGCTGAACCCGACCGGCGCTCCCCAAGGGGCCGGGCCCCACTCACCGTGTCCGAGTTCCGATCGTTGCCCGGGGCCAGCGCCGTCCGCGAAGACATTTTCTCCGGGTCCCGGGGGACTGGGCGGCCGGGTGGGGGGGGGGCGGGGGTCCCGGGGTCCCCTCTCTTCCCCTCCCCCCCCGCTGGCCTGGGGACGCGAGCTCAAAAGCTGGGTGCCGTGGACACCCGGGTTCGCGCCGCGGGAGAGGGGGCAGGGCGGGGAAGGGAAGGGGACGCCGAGGGTCCTAGTGGCCCCGCGCAGTGGCGGCCCGGGGCGCCATGGGGGCGGCGGGCAGACGGGCGGGCGGGGGCCGGGGAGGGGGCGCGGAGCCGGCCCGGGCGGCGGCGGAGGGAGGCGGTGGAGGGGCCGGGGAGGAAGGGACGTCAGGGGGAGGGGCGGGCAGGGCGGGGCCGCGGAGACCCCGCCCTCTGCCGCCGGCCCTTAAAGGCGCAGGCCCGGGCTAGCCGGGGGCTCCGGGGGCGGAGGCAGGTCTGGGCGCGTCGGTAGGGGAGCGTGTTCTCACAGGAGAGCGGAGACTCACCGGAAGAGAAGGGGAGAGAAACGCCTAGGCAGAGCGCCAGAGACGCAGAGAAAGATAGAGAGATGCAGAGATAGAGAGACAAAGAGACGCAAGGATAGAGAGACAGAAGTAGGGAGACACGCAGACATACAAAGAGATGTAAAGGGAGCCAAAAGACCCGAGCGACTAAATAAATAAATAAAGGAGGGAGAAACATAGGGAAAGAGAGACACACAGAGACAGAGATACAGAGAGAACAGAGACACAGAGAGCGACAAAGACTGAGAAGACCCCCACACGGGGACGGAGCGAGAGGCAAAAGGAGACAAAGAGATAACACACAGAGACGCAGAGACCTGTGAAGAGCGCGGAGATAAAAAGATGAGACAGACCGAGGCAGAGAAGCCCCGAGAGACACGAACCAGACAGAAGGCGGCGCTGTCCACATTCTCCCTCCCAGCCCACCCCCTGCTCAGTCGAGGGGCCCAGGAAGTTCTTGGGAACAGAGCTGAGGGCGCTGGGGGCGTAGTGTGCTAGGCAGAGCCGCTGCCCAGGGCTGACCACGATCTCTAGCAATGCCGCCTCCCACCTCCCAGAAAACTCCAGAGCCCAGGCTTGTGGCTGCGGGCCCCTCTCCTGTGCACCCCAGCTGGGGTCTGAGGATTTCTCCGTATAGCTTTGTGACTCAAGGCAGGCCCCTCCTTGGCCTCAGTTCCCCAATCTATAAAGCGAGAGCAAGGATCTACATGTTGCCTTCCTGGCAGGGCTGAAGCAGGTGCCAGAGTGCCCTGTGTAGGTATGCACCTGCCGGGTGCAGCTGCTGTCGGGATGGGCAAGCTGAAACCAGAGGAAGGCAAGGGCTTCCCTGAGGTTCTTCTGCAGTGGGGACCACCCATCCCCTCTAGACTAGGGCGGCCTGAAAGAAAGAGGGGCATTGCACAGTCCTGCCCCCCCCCCCCAATCCCACAACCCTTGGATCGGGTCCATGCCCTGCCCCTGTCTGACCATCTTCTTGAGCCTCAGTTTGCCTTTCTAAAAGATGGGTGTGATGCTCACACCAGTGTGTTGGGAGTCAGCTCGAGCGAGCTGCCTGTTAAAGGCTCAGGAATTTTGGAACCGGTTAAGACAGCCATTATAAAAAATTAAAGTATGCAAACACGTAATTAAATAAATTACACTTAAAACAAAGGTAACAAATGCTCATCACGACCTAATTATTTTACTACGTTTTGCTATTATCTGTGATCCTGTGGCGATTTACATCTATTGTGCCTTCATAGTGAAACAACTGTGTAATGAGCTTCTGTGCATCTCTTCCCCCCCCCCCCCAAATGCTTTCACTGACATCACTGTGGCTTCACATCACTGAGTCCAAGCTTGGTAACTTGAATTAGCCCTGGTGGAACGATTGACACCATGGAAGATGGCAAACGCCTCAAATCAAGGCTCCCCACCCCCCCAACCCCCAGAGAGCAGGTTGTCAAACATTCATCAGCGTGTCACCGGTTGATACTATCAGCAACATAAACTCACAGAAGCTTCCTCTGTGCCCGGCTCTGAGCACTTTATTCTTTCTGCCACCTTGTGAGTTTGGACCGTCATTCTCAGCCCCATGTACACATGCTGAAGGTTAACGTGGCTGGTGAGAGGCAGGCTTGAGATTTGAACCCAAGTGCTTCCAAACTCTGAAACTTGGGCTCTTAAGCACTATGGGCTTCCTGTCCCGGGACCATAATAGTAGCAACCTCAGTCTGCGGTAAGAGACTATGTATGTAATGACTACATATGTAAATGCTTCACATGGGAACATATTAGAACTTCGTAAGCGGGTGACATTACCATTGTTACTCAGCAAATGGGGCCCAAGGAGTCTCAGGAATGGTGGGGTGCAGAGAGGGAGGAGTTCAGGATGGTGTTCCAGAAGTTTTGAGATCCCAAGGGCTCTGCAGGGTGAGGGGTGGGGTCTCGGGGACGGGTTGGGGGAGCTGAGTCACTCCTTCCTAGGCTTAGCGCGGAGAGCCGCAGTTCTCCAATGCACCACGCGGGGGCAGCAGATCACCTCCCTACACGCACCTGCCCGCCACACCTCAGGCCTCACCCTGGCTCCGCCCCCCTCACCCCAGTACTGTCCCCACCCCATTTCCCAAATGAGGGGACTGAGGCTAAATGAAGGGGGGAGGCTACAAAATGATGAACCTTAAAAACAGTATGCTTAGCGAAAGTAGGCCGACACAAGGGACCACTTACTGTGATTCCTTTTATATGGAATGTCCAGAATAGGGAAACCCATGCGGCTGGGAGCAGAGGGGAATGGGGGAAGGGGGGCTGCTAAAGGGCTATGGGTTTCTTTGTGAGGTGATGAAAATGTTCTGGAATTAGATAGGGTGACAGTTGGTGCATCCTTGTGAATACACTGAGAGCATTGAATTGGGCACTTTGAAAGGGTGAATTTTATGGCATATGAATTGTACCTCTTTTTAAAACAATTTTTTAAAGTTTATTTTGAGTGTGTGTGTGTGTGTGTGCGCGCGCGCGCGCGCGCGCGCGCGCGCGCGTGCATGAGTGGGGGAGGGTCAGAGAAAGAGGGAGAGAGAGAGAGAATCCCAAGCAAGTTCCCAGCTGACAACAAGGAGCCCAACGCGGGGCTCAATCTCACAAACCCTGAGATCGTGATCTGAGCTGAAATCAAGAGTCGGACCCTCAACCGACTGAGCCACCCAGGTGCTGCTGAATTATATCTCAATAAAATATTGAGTTAAAAAAAGAGGGGGGATCTGACAGCTGTCACCGCCCACGACAGGTCATTTGGTTCCAGCCAGATCTAGTCGCTGCCTTCTGATTTCCACGGGTCCACACGGACCTGGTGAGGACAAAGCCTCTCCCCCCCCCCACCCCCCCAATCTGGGCCACTCAACCTGGCTCCTTCCCCAGAGCCCATTTTCTGGCAAATCCAGTCCTTGAACTGAGACCTTCAGATCTTGGAATCTTAACCCCTGGCCCACTTCTTCCAGCATAGGTGTCTATAGAGCCCTTGCTGGGGCTGGGGGAGAAGCAGGGATCCCTGAACCCAGCCCCGACCCTAATCCCACACCAACCCCAACTTTGCCTAGGCAAGTGATCCCTTGTTCCAGGCCTAACACCTGCGACACTATGCCTGAGCGCCCAGAAGAGCACCTGAACCTGAAACCCAGCCTTACAAGTAATCCAAAGCCTGCATCTAACCCCACCCAACCCCCAACCCATTCCCAGCGCCCCCCCCCACTGCACCTGCCATATGCGTCCCCAACTTCCAATCCTTAGCTCTGATCTATCCCCATGTGTGCATTCGGTTAATAAACCTTTACTATTATGTGCCAGACGCACATCTAGGGATATAAAGATGAACGAGGTAAGCAAAATCCGCTTTGGATTTACGTTCAAGTGGGAGAGTCAGGAAATCTACAAGGGAGATAGAGAAATCTGATCGTTCAAATTGAGGAAGGTGATACGAAGGAATTGAGGAATCAGAGCCAGTCCCTGGGGAGAGAGGAAGTGGCTGGGGGGGAGAAGGGGCTTCTGCTGTTCAGGGAATGTCTCCTTTGAGGGACAGAGGCTGGAGCTGAGGCCAGGATGATGTCGAAGGAGGGAGCCATACAGGGACCTGGGGACAGGGGAGAGGACTATAGTTCCAAAGCCTTGCCCTGTGCCACCCATGCCCTCAGGCCTCTGATTGCAGCTTCTGGGCCAGCAGAACCTTCCTCCCTGTCTTTATTCCAGAGCCAGGAACCCGAAGGAGAGCTCTGGGCCCGCATCCAGCATTGGGTGTCTCCCCAGGGTGCCCAGGATGGTGTTGTCACCTTGGAAGGCGTGAAGAACAGGCGGGGGGGGGGGGGGGGCAATTCCGGGGGGGGGGGGGGGGGGGGGGGGGGGGGGGGGGGGCGGGCAATTCGGGGGGGGGGTGGGGGTGGGGGCCAGACTGTGGCCTTGTCCTTCCCAGCCCAACCCCAGCTTGTCCTAAAAGGGCAGACAGATAAAGAGTCCTTCCCGCCCCTGGCCCCAGAGAGGGAGGGGTTTCCTGACAGGAAATTGACCTCCTCTAACCCCCCCCCCCCCCCCCCCAGTTCCAAGCTCTCAGCAGTTCTGGCTGAAGTGTCCTCAGGGCAGGACAGCAGCAGGGACAGAGGGACGAAGGCGCCTGCTGACGAGGAGGTGAGTGTGCTGGAGGAGGGGGCAGGATTCTTGCGCCCTGGTCTGGGCTCTCCCCTGGACGCGGGCTGGACCAGAGGTGGTGAGAACATGTGCCCTGAAGCCAGGAGAGGCTGGGGGCAAAGACAGCATGTGGGGCCTGGCCTCAGGAGGGTGCCAGCCACAGGGCAGGAGGAGCTGGGGACCGCAGGGGGGTGCCGTGAAGAATCTGGGGACCCTGGGGATCCAGAGAAGCTTCAAAGGAGCCAGGAGAGCTGGGACCGCCAAGGGAGAAAGGAGAGAAAGGGTCTGATGCCCTCGGAGTTCAGGTTGGGAGAAAGCGGTGGATGCTTTTCTCCATCCCCAAGAGATGGGGGGCTTGGAGATGGTGTTCGGAGTGAAGATGTGCATGAGCTTGAACCGGGCTGGGCTGATGATGGGATAGTTTGGGGGTGAGGTCTGGATTGGGGTTGTGTGGCTGGGGTCCAGCATGGACGCACAATTTATAAGGGCTGTTCTCAGATACAGACTTGGGGGCTGGAGGTGCTGACTTCTGCAAACAGGTCAATCTGCCAGTGGAGGGTTTAGGGCTTTGGGGAAAGGCTGGCAGCGAGGAGAAGGGGGGGGGGGGGGGGGGGAGGAGCCGGAGCCCAGAGAGGGAAGCGCTGGTGGCCAAGACATCCTGTGGGAGTCGGGAGGCTGGGGGCTTGAGGGATGCCTCGGAAGTGAGTCAGGGGCCCGGGCACTGGGAGGCAGATGAGGGGGCTGGAGGGGGCAGGATGTCGGAGGAGCCAGTTTGCAGAGGCGGGTGGTGGAGGGTGGTGGAGCCTGGAAAGGGAAAGCCAGCGGGGCCACTTTGGAGAAACTGTTGCTGCGGGGTCTGAGGATGTTGGAAACGGCTTGGGGGGTATCGGGATCCAGTTTGGGGATGGATGTGGGAGCCAGTGGGGGAGTGGCAGATCCAGTTTGGGTCATGTTGGCTTCTGTTACAGGGAAGTAGAAGGGGGATGTGGAGTTTCGGGGGGGGGGGGACGATGGACACAGGGCTGGGACACGGTGAAGCCATTTGTGGGATGAAACACACAGAAGCCAGTCGGGAAAATGAAAGACAGAGAAATCCGTGCACGACTTGTGGATGTGTGCATGGGGGGCTCGTATCGATTGCCCACAGCCATGGGGGCTCCAGGCAAGGGTTACCATGGTGACTGCCTCTCTGGAGGACAGGGGACCATGGAGACTGGAGAGAGGCTTGAGGAACGACAGCTGAGGTCCAGAGGCTGAAGTCAGGGAGGAAAGAAGCAGGGGGGCTCCCCCATGAAAGGAAGATGCTCTTACCCACGGCCCAGCCAGCTCGGGACCCTTTGAGCATCAGCCTCCTTCCAGATGCTCTATGCACCCCCAAGGGACCGCCCAATCCCGACCCTGTCCCTCAACTGCTCGGAACCTGTCCCAGTTCAAAACAACCTATGTGTCTAGCAGGAGGTGAGTGGGGAAACCCCTGACGTTTCACACAGTTTTGCCAAAGCCAGACGTTGGAAGAGTAATGCGACACTTAAATCGACTAGAGCCACCGAGATAGGCACAGATACCTCTCCCATGTATTGAGTCCAAACACCACCATCAAAGCGCAAGTTGCTGGATGAACTTAGTATGAGAGCCTTCACAGAGGGTTCTGAAACCCCATAAAACGATACATTGTTTCTGGATGCAAGGCTCCCGAGACTTAAGAGTAAAAGTCGGGCTGGCCTGGGGAGACACGCATTCTGGATGCTACTGTCCTGGGAAGAGGGCAAGGGAGGAGAGCTGGGGGCGGGGAGTGCATCTTGTAATGCTCGATTCTAAAAAAGACCAAAAAAAACAAAAAAACAAAAAAACAAAAAAACACCCCACCCCAAACAAACAAACACCCAAACAGCCAAACCTGAGCCATAGAAACAGAATAGCCACAAAATAGAATGTTTGCATTAGACGCAGCTAGGATTGGAAGCAGGGGGGGGTGTTTATTTGTTTTCTAAATTTTTCCGAATTCCCGAATCTTTGAACGATTTCATCATTTTAAAAAGCGCCCTTCCACAGTTCCCCAGTGTCCTCGGGAAAAAGCCCAAGTCCCTCCTCACGGCTCTCCTCTCTGAGGCCCTGCACGGCTTGCTCTGTACTGACCTCTCCAGCTTGACTCCTCACCCACAAGGAATGAGGTCCTTGCCTCCTTCCTTTGTTTCCTGTTTAGCACCCATTCATTTCCTGAGCGCCTGCCCTGGGAGTTGGGGACACAGTGGTGACTGAGACAGCCCGACCCTGTCCCTCTAGGGACTTCACAGTCTGGCGGGGGACACAGACTCATCCCCAGACACTGACAACTCAGGTGGGGAGGGCTGGGATGGGGAAAATCCTGAGGGGGGAAAACTCGACTCCATCTAGGCATGACAGAGGGCTTCCTGGAGGAGAGGGCCTTGGGGGCTGGATCCTAAAGCCTGAGTGGTGCAGGGAGAACAGGTGTCCAAGTAAAAAGATCAACAAACGCCAGCACCCAGAGGAGCCTGGAGGGGGAGAATGTGGGATAGCACTGGTGAGGTGCACAGCTGGCAGGCAAGGGCAGCTGGATTTCGCGCCAAGGGTACTGGGGAGCCATGCAAGGTTAAGAGAAAGAGCAGGGCAAGTTTGTGCTTTAACGAGATCCTCAAAGGTGGGCTGGAGGGGCCAAGACGAGAGCTTGGAGACAAGGGAGAAAGGGGGGAAGTGGGAAGGGGCCTGGACTGGGGCAGGGGCCATGGAGAGGGAGGAGATGAGGGACTTAGGAGGTGGGATAAAATTCACTTTATTTTCTTCCATTTTATTTGAGAGAGAGAGGGAGAGGGAGAGGGAGAGAATCTTTTAAATGTTTATCGAGAAAGAGACTCTTAAACAGGATCCATGCTCAGTGTGGAGCCCAACGTAGGGCTCCATCCCGCGACCCTGGATCATGACCTCAGCCAAAATCAAGAGTTGGATGCTCAACCGACTGAGCCACCCAGGTGCCCCATCAAGTTCAAGTTATGGGGCATCTGGCTGGCTCAGTCTGTAGAGCGTGTGACTCTTGATCTCGGGGCTGTAAGTTCGAGCCCCACGTTGGGTGTAGAGATTACTTAAAAATAAAATCTTGGGGCCCCTGGGTGGCTCAGTCAGTTAAGTGTCTGACTCTCAGTTTCGGCTCAGGTCATGGTCTCACGATTCGTGAGGTCGAGCCCCGCCTCAGGCTCTGCGCTGGCAGCACGGAGCCTGCTTGGGATTCTGTCTCGTTCCCCCTCTCTCTGCCCCTCCCCTGCTCTCTCTCTCAAAATAAGTAAATAAGTTTATTTAAAAATTTGACTTTAAAGCGTACAATTCAGTGGCATTCTAGTATTCTAGTACATTCACAGTGCTGTTAGCCATCCACATTATGTAGTTCCAGAACATTTTCATGTCCCAAAAGGAAACCTGTACCCATTAAGCAGCCACACCCATTAAGACCCACCCCCGTCTCCCAGTCCCCGGCCACCACTCACTTCCCTTCTGTCTCTCTGGATTTGCCTGCTCTGGACATTTCCCAGTAAGGCTTTGCTAAGGGAAAGAAGAAGGCGGGTTAGAGGTGACAGGTGTGCTGGCTGGACAGGGGAGAGACGAGGCAGGTGCCCATGTGTGTGACTGGATGTCCGGGTAGACGGTGGGGCCCGAGTCCCCATGCAGTCTCTCCTCTTCGCTGGCTGTGCCGCCTTGGGACGGACCCTTCCCCTCTCTGAGCCTGTTTCCTCTTAGAGTGGGAGGGTCCACCGAGGTGATGAGCACCCAGACAGGAAGTCAGGCAGGGAAAGGGTCTGAATGCCAACGGTCAGGGTAATCAGACAGGTCTGGGCGAGAATGCTGGCTTTGTCCCTGAGTCACCGTGAGGCCTTCGGTAAGCACCTTTGCTCCTCTGAGCCTCAGTTTCCTCATCTGCCACGTGGGCATATAGTAACAGCACTAGCCTCATGGGATTAGTGACTGCTCAGACCAGTGCCTGGCACACAGGCCCTGCGTTGCTGGGCACCCAGAGGCGTTAATTATCAACACCTCTTATGTTTTTCCCAGGTCCCTGCCCGTCAAGATGCCCATCCTGAAGAGTCTAGGGGTGGCCGACCCTAAGGTGCCCCGGGCGGGGACGCTGCCTCTGAGGTCCTCTCGGAACCCCTTTGAGGAAGTTCCGGGACTGGAAGAAGACGAGGTTGGGGAGCTGGGGAGCCTGCCCAACGGAACATCGTGTCGCCGCCGTGCCACCCTGGAGAAGCTGGCCGGCCTGGCCCCCTTCCGGCTGGGCTGGACCCCCGGCCGGCGGGCAGGCAGCCCCGGAGATGGGCAGTCCCGCTCTTTCCTGGGCCGAGTGCTGACACCAGGGATACGCAGGAGCTCAGCAGATTTTGGCCTCCTGGCCAGGCTTCAGGGGACCCGAGCCCAGGGCGACGAGGAGGTGGCTGGGGAGGCCGCCCGGAGACTGGCCTTCCTGAGACTGGGACGCGGGCCCAAGCCCCGCCGCGCCTCACTGGCTGAGAGGGTGGTGCCCGCAGGCGAGGCAGCTCCCGAGCCCCCGCCCAAGGTCCCCGAGCCCCCAAAGATGAAGGAGCCTCTGTCAGGTAAGTCGGGAGCCCCCGCCCAGCCCCCTCCCCCCAGAATCTTGATTTCTATCACCAAGCCCTCCACCCCGGATCCCTCCCACCCGCCACCTGCCGGCCTCAACCTCACCCCCATGTCCTATGATAAGGATCATGAACTTTGGTCTCATCTCCTCTAATCCCTTCTGCACCCCCAATTTCAACCCTCCTTCCCTCCCTCCCTTCAAGTTCAGCCTCCATCCCATCTCCTTTCCACTCCTTTCCATGTAGCCACATCCAACCTTGACCTTATGCCTCTCCCCAACCTCTGTACCCCACCCCCTTCCCATCGCCAGCCCCAACCCTGGCCCCAGACTGCACCCCAACCTCCTCTCCTTTTCCACCCCACTCTGAACCCCAAACCCAAATCCAGCCCAATCTCCCAACCCCCAGCTTCAACCTCATCCGTACCTCACGTCCAAGCCGCACCTCGAACTCCCCGCCACGCCCAGCGCCTACCTCCCACCTGCGTCTCCCCACTGCGTCCCCCACTGCCTGTCTCACTTTCTCCAGGCTGCTGTAACCTTGTCCCACAACCCCACAAACCGGGTGGCTTCAACTATAGAAATCTATTCTCTCGGTTCTGGATCCATGCCCTTTCAGACACGCATAGGGGACTCCTTCCTCGACTCTTCTGTGCCTGGTGCTTGGCTGGCCATCTTCTCGCGGTGCATGTCTGTCTCTGTGTCCAGATCTCCCCTTTGTGTAAGAACACCAGCCACGCCGTATCAGAGCCCATCCTACGACCTCGTTTTAACTTGCTCACCTCTCTGCTCATCTCTGTCTCCAGAGATGGTCCCATTCTGAGGTCCCGGGGGCTTAGGACTTCACGCGTGTTTTTTCTTGGTGATGGTGGGGGGGGGCACAACTCAGCTCATACCCCCACCCCGTCTCTATCCTCAGCCCCAAACTACCCCAAGCCCCAGTGTCTTCTCTTCAATGCCTTTTTGAGTTTCTACTCCATCCTTATTCCAACCCCACTTATCCCTTTGTCCAAACACCACCTTTAACCTCATCTCTGTGCCCAAGAACCGTCAACACCCCGGGGGGCCAGCCAGTGCCCTCCCGCATGCAGGTGGCAGCCCCCTCCCCAATTTAGCTTCACGCCCAACCCCCGACCCAGGCCCATCTCAGCACCCACCTTCAACCCCAACGGCAAGCTAGTCTCTCCCCCGTCATTCTTTTTTTTTTTTTTCATTAAAAAAAATTTTTTTTACATTTATTTATTTATTTTTGAGAGACAGAGAGAGACAGAGCCACAAGCGGGGGAGGGGCATTGAGAGAAGGAGACAGAGAATCCGAAGCAGGCTCCAGGCTCTGAGCTGTCAGCACGGAGCCCGACGCGGGGGCTCGAACCTACGAAACGTGAGATCATGACCTGAGCTGAAGTTGGACACTCAACCGACTGAGCCACTCAGGGGCCCCTCATTTTTTTTTAACGTTTATTTTTTGTTTGTTTGTCTTGAGAGAGAGCATGCAAGTGACCATGGGGGGGGGGGGGGGCGGGGGGAGAGGCAGAGAGAGAACCCCAAGCAGGCTCCAGCCTGTCAGCACAGAGCCAGAGGCAGGGCTCAAACTCATGAACCGTGAGACCACGACCTGAGCCGAGATCAAGAGTCAGAAGCTTAACTGACTAAGCCACCCGGGGAACCCCTCTCCCTTCATTCTTTTTTTTTTTTTTTTTTAAATTTTTTTTTTTTAATTTTTTTTTCAATGTTTTTTTTTTTTTTTTGGGACAGAGAGAGACAGAGCATGAACGGGGGAGGGGCAGAGAGAGAGAGGGAGACACAGAATCGGAAACAGGCTCCAGGCTCCGAGCCGTCGGCCCAGAGCCCGACGCGGGGCTCGAACTCACGGACCGCGAGATCGTGACCCGGCTGAAGTCGGACGCTTAACCGACTGCGCCACCCAGGCGCCCCTCTCCCTTCATTCTTAATCCCTGACCCTTAATCCACCCTGACCCTGAACCCCCCCCCCCCCTTCCCAACCTCCACCCACATTCCCGGCCCCAACTCGGGTGCGGTTTTCATCTTCAAACTCACATCCAAACCCTTCTTTCCATCCTCAGCCGTCGCTTCAATTCATCTCTGCCCCCAGTCACCGTCCCAGGCCCCAGATGTCAAACTCAGCTCCTTTCCTGTCCCCTCTAGAGATTGCACCCCAACTTCCCCCTCATCCCTTATCTCAGTCCCATCTCTGAGACTCCGGTTCGGATCCCTGGGGCTGGCTCCCTCCACCTTCATACACCCCCCTCCTCACTCCCAGACGCCCCCCCCCCTGCCGCCCCACCTCCCAACGCATGCTGCCTCAGCCCCCGGGGACCTCAGGAGAGCCCTCACTTCGCCCCACATCCTGGCCAGAAGCTATTTCAGCCCCGGCTCCCAGGGGACTGGGAGGGCACTTCAGGGAGGCGAGGAGGGGGTGACTGGAGCCCCCGCCTTCTGGAAACGGATGGGCAGAAATAGCGCTGGCCAGGAAACAAGTTTCTCTGCCAGGGAGGAAGTGGAGGGGGGTGGAGGTGTCGGGGTAACCCTGGGCCACCAGGACCCTCCCTTGGCCTTCACGGAAGGCCTCCCAACCCCATGGGGGTGTCTCTTGGGGGAGTCGGAAGGCACAGTGCCAGATCACCCCCACAGCCACCCCCCCCCACCCCCCAAAGACCCTCTCTGGTCTTGCTCTCCTCTCCCCACCTCCCGGCCTCCACCCTGCCCCTTGATCCATTGCTTCTCCACCGGCTCCCCCTACCTGGCTCAGACTGGCCTCCCTCCAGCCCTCTCATTCCCTGGATCCCTTTCTCTGGATCTGAGGCGCTTTCCCTGTCCTCGCCCCTCAAATATCCTGGGCCCTTCCCCCTATCCTCACCCACTCTCCCATACCCTGTGCCGTCCCCCGCCCCTCTCCCCTCTGCCTCGCCCCCTTCCCCCCCTTCCCCTGACTTCTCTCCCTCCTCCGCCCCTCCCCTTCCCCCCCCCCCCCCCCCCCCCCCCCCCCACCCCTCGCCCGACAAACCTTCTCTCACCCACCCCTCTTCTCCCGGAACGTCCCGGGCTCCTTTCTCGGCCCCTCGCCTCCCCCTCTCCGCCCGCCCCGCGCCCTCCTCCCCCTGACCTCCCGCTCTGCCCCCACAGTGCTGGAGATCCTGAGCCTGATCCAGCAGCGCGAGCTCGCGCGAGCCGACGAGCACATCTTGGAGCTGGAGGCCGAGGAGCTGGCGTCGTCGGGGGGCGGCGCGCCCGGGCCGCCCGGGGCCGAGGGCGCGGCCGGCGGCCGCCGGGCGCGGGACGTGGCGCTGCTGTACGAGGCCCTGCAGCGCGAGC
>NW_026057588.1:10565228-10576945 GCF_023721935.1 Panthera uncia
GCCCGCTGGGCCGAGGCGGTGGCGCGCGCGGCGCGGGAGCGCCTGGAGGCGGCGGCGCCCGGGGCGCCCGGGGGCCTGGCGGGGCAGCTGGAGGCGCTGCGGGCGCGGCTGCTGGAGGATATGGGCGTGGTGCGGGGCCGCCTGGCGCCCGCCTACCCCGCCGGCCTGGGCGCCTTCGGCGTCTACCTGCGCGGCTACCACGGCGCGCTCGCCGACTGGCTCGGGGCCGCCGCCCGCCGGAGGCTGCCGCTGGCCGACCGCTACGCCCTGCTGCACTGGCACAACCAGGTGTACCCCAGGTGAGGCGGGGCGGCTGCCCCCGGGGCGCGCAGATCCCGCCCCCGCTGCCCCCCACCCCCCGTCCGACACACGCTCCCCCGGCCCCGGCCTCGCCAGATCCTAAAGACCTTGGAACGGCCCACTCTTCAATCGTCGCCTCCGAGAACCCTCGACCCTGCCAGCCCTCACCTCCCCCCCTCCCCCGGGGACCCTTACGATCCGAGCGTCTGAGCGCGATCCACTCGTCCCGCGCTAGAACCCGAGCGACACGGGCCCTTCCGGTTGTGACGGGTCAGGACCCCCAGCTGACCCGCTCACCACCCTGCCCGTCCTGGAATCTGAGCCTCGCTGCCCCCCTCTGGTCCCGGAAGCTTAGCGGCGTTATCTTGCCATTCTTAAAAATCTTAGCACCGTCGACCCTTCCATCGCATCGTTGACGGTTAAACTCTCCGAATCTTAGCAACACGGATCACACCGATCCCTGCGGTTGTAGAACTTTCACACCTCCCCTCTTCCAGACTTAGAACCTATGGGCACCATTGGCCCGCCCGGTTCTGAAATCTCAGCAACACCGACCATTTCTTTTTCCCCGCCACCCTTTCTTCCTTCCTTTTAAAGACTCCATTTTTTTTTTTTTTTTAAAAAGTAATCTCTATACCCGGTGTGGGGCTTGAACCCACGATCCCGAGATCAAGACTGCATGCTCCACAGACTAAGCCAGCCAGGTGCCCACCGCTGACCACTTCAGTCCTAGAAGCCCGGGGTGCGGTGGACCCCTCCAGGCCTAGAACCTTCGCATCAATGACACTTACACTATTAGAATCTCGGTATTGTTCACCCTTCTGGTCCTAGAATTTAACACTGTTGCTCATTTTCATCTAGAACCTTTGTAGCATTGACCGCCCCCCCCCCCAATCCTGCAACCTTAACACCACTGGTTCTTAAATACGAGGACCTTAGCACCAACATGCCTAAAATCTTAGCATCGCTGACCCTTCGAATTCTAGAACCCTTACTGCTCTCTCTTTCGATCCTAGGGCATTAGCCCTGTTGATTTTTCCGATCTTAGAACTTTAGCACGGACGCTTTCTTAAAAACTTTTTTGATGTTTATTTATTTTTGAGAGAGAAAGAGAGAGAAGAGTAGGGGAAGGGCAGAGAGAGGGAGACACAGAATCCGAAGCAGGCTCCAGGCTCTGAGCTGTCAGCGCAGAGCCCCATGCGGGGCTCGAACTCACCAACCGCGAGATCATGACATGAGCCCAAGTCAGATGCTCAATTGACTGAGCCACCCAGGTGCCGCTACACTTTCAATCCTAGAGCCTTAGCAGCAATGAGACTTCAAATCCTAAACTTTAGCCGCATCCACTCCGGATGTGGACCCACTGTGGATCCCTCCAGGGTTAGGACTGTAATCTCTTGATCCCTTGAATTCTAGAACCTTGGCATTTAGAACCTCAGCGCCAGGGACTCGCCCACTCCTAAAATTTCCTGTCAAGTGTTTGGATCCTAAAACATACCCAGTCTGGTGGCCAGGGGATGGAATATGATTTGCCATGACTGGGTCACCTACTGGTTCCAGGGACAAGGGACCTGGCCACACCCAAACCACAGGCTGGCGAGTGAGGAGGGTGGGTGGTCCCTCAAATAAAACCCTCATGCTGCCACCAGAAGAAGGGGAAGGTGACAGGTACTGACATCGACTCCCCAGATCCCATCTGGGACTCTGTATGAAGGACACGGTCATATCTCCCATGGGAGACGGAGGCAGGACGGGGAGTCCGGAAAGCTTCCTGGGCGGGAGTTAAGTTGCTTTGTAGGAAGATGGTACTTCTGGCTGAGAAAACGCCAAGAGCAAAAGCCTGGGGTGCGTGTGGGTCGTGGAGGAGGCATAAGGGGTCTGGTGGTATGGCACAGACCAGGTGTGTAAGAGTGTAGGGCCTGGGAGCGAGGGCTGGACTGGGGAGGCCTCGAAGGCGGGTGACGTGATGGGGACGAGGAGCGGAGGCAGAAGCTGGTCACGGCCGAGACTCTGCGTGCCAGCCCGTCAAGCCTGGACTTGATCCCTCCAAGTCTTGCCCGGACACCATTCATCAGGGAGCTGACTCAGACAGCTGGGGCCAGGGAAGCAACAATTCCAGAGACTTCCTTTGAGGGATGAGCAAAGCTGGCCCCTAGAGAGGAAGGGAGTGGCCCAGGGTCACAAACACACTGGGTGTGAAGGGGTGGGGGGTGGGGAGGGGTTCCGTTGCCCAGACCCCCCCTCTCACAGACCCCTCTGTCTCTTACCTCCCACTCCCAGAGAGGTCCTAGGGCTGGTGGACCTGGTGGCCCTGGAGAATGGGGAGCTGGGGCCCCTTCTGTCTCCTGGCACCCTGCGGGGCTTGGAGGATGAATGTGTCACAGACGTTAAGGTACCGGGGACTCGGGAGCCAGAGGCGCTCTGCAGGGAGGGAGGGGTCGCTTGGAGGGGGGGGGGCTGGGGGGGGTCTCTCCTCTCCCCCTTTCACTACGTCCATTTCCCTGTTCCCTTTGTGGATTTCTGAGTTCTGTCCGAAAGACACAGAAGTGTAAGCCCACGCTGATCACTTCTGCCTTATGTTCCGTGGGGTCACCCAAGCACCCAGGGGGGCACAGAGCCGATCAGCAAAGTTTCCAGACATTCCGATCCTTCGAATCCCAGAGCAGGAGTCAGTCACAGAAGCTCAGCCCGCGGTCCCAAAGACTCACAGAAGGAGGGCATGAAAGCAGTCTGTACATACAAGCGGGGCCGATGGCTAAACCTGGGTAATAACTGGCCGGGCGTAGGCACCAGTGAGGAGAGCGGTGGGGCCATAAACACCCAGCCTGGCCACGGGGCTGTCTCCCACCGGAATGCCAGTCCTGCCTCGGCCACAGAGGTCAGAATCGTAGTAACTTGAGAGCCTAGAGTCTTAGGCTGGAACATACCTAGGTTCTCAGAGTCACTGAAGGGAACATTGGACCAGGGAATCAGACATGTGTCAACCTCAGAATCCCAGACCCTTGGAATTCTTGAATCACAGAATCTGACTCTCTTGAAGAAAAAATTTTTTTTTAATTTTTATTTATTTATTTTTGAGAGAGAGAGAGAGAGAGAGAGAGCTGAGCAGGGGAGAGGCAGAGAGAGAGAGAGAGAGAGAGACACAGAATCCAAAGCAGGCTCCAGGCTCGGAGCTGTCCGCACAGGGCCCGACGCGGGGCTCGAACCCATGAAACCGTGGGATCATGACCTGAGCCGAAGTCGGATGCTTCACCGACTGAGCCACCCGGGTGCCCCTCGAACAAATTGTTTTTGCAGAACCTGGGGACCAGAGTCTTAGGACCGTCAAATAATGACAGAATAGACCCTCAAACTCCCTGGCTGTCAGATGGATGAAACTTAAAACTATAGCCTCTTAATATGAAGCTCCAAATCATAAGGACGCAAGGGGCTGGGGAGGTTTTGTGGTCCAGCCTCCCTCCTTGGAGTAACCTTGACAAGCTCAGGGGTAGGACCCAGATCGGCCTGGGGCTAAGAGGTGGGAGCCATGGAGGGGAGAAAAGGAGGGACAGGCTTCCAGGCACCCCCTGACTCCTGCATTTCCCCCCTGCAACCTCCCCGCTCCAGGCTCAGACTCGGGCAGCCCTGCTTCGGGTCCTACAGGAGAACGAGGAGCACTGGGGGAGCACGGAGGAGCAGCCCAGCAGCCTGGCGCAGGATGTGTGTGAGGTAGGGGGTGGGGAAGAGGAAGGAGAATCCGTTCTCCAGCGGGGCCCCCCCCCCGGGGGTGGGAAGGTAAGACCTCCCCCCTCCTCACCCCTTCTCCTCTCCTGGGGACCGTGTAGTTGCTGGAAGAACATACGGAACGAGCACCCCGCATCAGCCAAGAGTTTGGGGAGCGGATGGCCCACTGCTGCCTGGGGGGGCTGGCAGAATTCCTGCAGAGGTATGGAGGGCTGGGGCCGGGCAGGGGTGCAGGGCGGGACGGAGGCATCGGTAGCCGCGATCCAGCAGAGAGAGGAGAGATAAAAGGCAATCCAGTAAGGATGGGCAGGGGCGCTTCAGTGAGGGTCACGGGCTTTGTTGGGCTGTCCAGCAAGGGGACCCTCCTCAGGCTGGGTGCTCCGTCTGTCACGTGTCATCCCTTTCTCCCCCCCCCCCCCCCCAGCTTCCAGCAGCGGGTGGAGCGATTCCACGAGAATCCAGGAGTTCGGGAGTTGCTACCCGACAGGTACATCAGTAGGACCATCTCCCTGGTCAACTGCGGGCCTCCCTTGAGGTGAGAGCACCCAGTGTGTGGGGGAGAGGATCAGTCCCGGGGACAAGCTGAACTGGGGTGCCCGGGGCCCTGGGTGGGGATCACAGAGCTGGCCCAGAGACACGGGCACGTGGGGGCCTTAGAAACATCAAACCTTGGGGGGGGCGGTCCTAGAAAGAATCTTAGCATCACAGAGCACTAGAATTATGGAGAAATGAGAATATTGGGGTGCTGTAATTAACACGCACCTAGAAGAAAGACTCAAACACTCTAAGAATTACAGATCTTTTTTTTTTTTTGCTTTTTTTTATCGTATTTTCCCTTTTTTATTAATGTATTTTCAATGCATTTTCAAAATCGGTGATGTATTTACATGCTTCATAATTCAAGGCACACTCGGGCACACCGTGAAAAGCCTCGCGCCTATACGGCCCCCACCTTCCTTACTGCTAGAGTCTGTCGTATCTTTGCAGGACATTTACTAGTAAATATGTGTAAATAAGGGTATGTGTGCATTTGCATACTTCATGCATATATATATACACACGCATATGCATATTTTGTGCATATCCATACACATATTTCATATCTATATTTCATATACAAGTAAATATATTTCACTAATGTGAATACATATTATTCCTTTTCCTTTAAGAACATTTTTGCATGTTTATTTATTTTTGAGACAGAGAGTGAGCAGGGGAGGGGCAGAGAGAGTGAGGGAGACACAGAATCCGAAGCAGGCTCCAGGCTCTGAGCTGCCAGCACAGAGCCCAATGTGGGGCTCGAACTCACAAACCATGAGATCATGACCTGAGCCGAAATCGGATGCTTAACCAACTGAGCCACCCAGGCGCCCCTCTTTTTTTTTTTTTAAGCTTTTATTCTTTTTTTTTTCATTATTTTTTTAATGTTTATTTATTCTGGAGAGAGACAGAGAGAGACAGAGTGTGAGTGGGGAAGGGGCAGAGAGGGAGGGAGACACAGAATCAGAAGCAGACTCCAGGCTCTGAGCTGTCGGCACAGAGCCTGATGTGGGGCTCGAACTAACTCACAAACCATAAGCTCACGACCTGAGTGGAAGTTAGATGCTTAACCAACTGAGCCACCCAGATGCCCCTAAAGCTTTTATTTTCAAGTAATGTCTACACCCAATGTGGGGCTCGAACTCACAACCCTAGGATCAAGAGCCTCATGCTCTACCGACTGAGCCAGCCAGGCCCCCCCTTATTCCTTTTCCTTAAAAAGAAAAATATGCAAATGGTAGAATATTGAACACGCTTCTGTGCCTTTCCCCCTTAACAGCTTGGAGATCTTTCTGTGAGCTTTTGGAGTTACCACTTTTCCTTTGCAACACGTGAACTGCATTCCACGTTTTGCATGTTCGATCATTTATTTAATCTGTCCCCAGTGAATGGAGAGTTGGCTCCACCCTGTTGCAGAGAAAAAACGTGGCACGCCTGTCAATTCCCACAGACGTGGGGACTCTGAGGGACACAGTCCCAGAAGGGGGCCCGCTGGGATTTGGCCAGAAAATGCCACATTGCTCTCAGACCGGGTTACTGCCCTTTTAATGACGGAGGGATCATGGTTGCAATGAGAGAAAATGAGAAGGGTAGAATCTTAGAATTCTAGATGTTTAGAATCACGTTCCATGGAGCTTCCACACACACACCCCCCCCAGCCTCCCAGACATCCCCTGATATTTGTCATCCCCCAGACTCTCCCCAGAGCCCCTGACTCTCCCCAGCTCCCCATCGGACCTGTCACCTCGGTGCTCACAAAATAGAGTCCATCTGAGAAGGCAGAGGGGTCCAAGCAGTTGAGCTGAATATTGGGGCTCCTTGACTTTTGGCTCCTCTGATCCACACAGGGCTCTGGCAGAGCGCCTGGCGCGGGTGGGACCCCCCGAGAGCGAGCCGGCCCGGGAAGCCGCAGCCAGCGCTCTGGACCGCGTGACCCGCCTCTGCCACCGTGTCCTGGCTGACCTGCTTTTCCAAGAGCTGCAGGTGAGTGAGGCAGGGGGCTGGGGTAGGGCCTGTGCCAGGAGAGGGGAGCACCCCCCCCCCCGCAACCTGCAGTTCCTTTAAGCCCATGACTCGGTGTTTGGGAAGCACGCGGGGGTGGGGGGGTGATGGCCTGTTTGGGCCATTTGTAGGGGGGCAAAAGGGGGTGGAGGAAGGAAGAGAGGGGAGAATACAGTCAAGGGAAGGATGGAGAGCCACCAGCAGAAGGGGTCTTGGGGATCAGGTGGAGCCCCTCCCCACTGAGGCCCCCCAGATCCCTGCCCGGCCTCTCCTAGACCCTGGAGCCCAGGTTACCCCTGGGCTCCTGTGCGCGCCCAGAAGGGGCTGGGGTCAGAAGTGGGTGAGAGTATGTGGGGAGGGTGGTGGGAGTACCTGGGAATGAGACAGAGGTGTGTGTATCCCTGGTTATAGTGCACGCTCAATCTATGTCGTACATCCAATCATCTCCCTCCTCTGCTCAGAACCCTCCATGGCTCCCAGCTCATTCAGGGCAAGAGCCAAAGTCCTGGCTGTGGCCCCCAAGGACCTGGATGGTCTGACCCTTTCCTCTCCCTCTCTGACCCCCCCTTCTCCCACTGTCCTCCTCACTTACTCCACTCTGGCCATACCAGCCCCCTTGCTATTCCTTAACAAGACATAGTCCAGCCTCAGGACCTTTGCACTTGCTGTTTGCTCTGTTTGGACCGCTCTCCTCCCCAGTAGCCCCATTGCCCCCTCCCTCACTTCTTTCAAGTCTTGATCCACATGTCACCTTCTCAGTGAGACCTCCTCCGACTGCCCTATTTAAAACAGAAGCCCCGGAGGTGCCGGGGGGGGGGGGGGCTTAGTCAGTTAAACCTCCCACTTCAGCTCAGGTCATGATCTCGTGGTTCACGAGTTCGAGTCCCGCCTCGGGCTCTGTGCTGACGGCTCGGAGCCTGGAGCCTGCTTCCGATTCTGTGTCTCCCTCTCTCTCTGCCTCTCCCCTGCTCATATTCTCTGTCTCTCAAAAATAAATAAATATTTAAAAAATAATAAAATAGAAGCCCCGAGAGGAGACTCCCTTCCCCAATCCCTGCTGAGTTTCCCTCCAACCAAGCACTTAGGGCCACCTGCTCTGTTACCGCCTTTGTTTTTTGTTTTTTTTTCCCTCTCCCCAATCCCGCTCCCCCCCCCCCCCCCCCCGGAATGTGAGCTTCTCCAGGGTAGGATTTGTCGGAATGTTTCTAAAATAACTTTTGATTATGGAAAATTTCAAACATACACAAAAAGTAGGCAGAATGACAGAATGACCTCCCGTGGAGCAGCTCCAGCAAGTATCAGCTCCAGGCCACTCGTGTCGCCTTTCTCCACAACCCCCCCCCGCCCCCGCCACATCCTGTCATCACCCATCAACATTGCAGCCCGCATCTCCAAAAGATAAGAAATCCTTCTTAAACAAACATAACCACGGTGCCGTTTTCATACCCAACCATGGGAACGATAATTCCTTAAAATCGCCAAATATCAGATCGGCATTATGATTCCCCTGACCTGCTCGCGATATCAAATCCTCAAGAGTTTTGTTTGTCTCATTCTGCACCGCGTGTCCCCGAGCCTCCTCCACGTGTCCCCAGTGACCCAGCTGAGCCACAGGAAGGGGGCGGCGGGGGGGGGGGGGTGTGTTAAATGACTAGACGGACAAGTGTGTGCATGAACGTGAGCGAGTGGGGGCCTTATGGGGGTGCTGGGAAGGGATACAGTCTTTGTTCCAGCAGTGGCTGCACTGCTTCTGAGGAGGGGGACCTTGGGCCAGTTGCTTGCCCTCTTGGGGTTTCTGTTCGCTCATCTGGAAAATGGGCACAGGTGGCTGGTGGCCGGAAGGAGGCAATAAGATTGTGGCCATACGGTGCTTAGTTGGGTCCCAGCCCACGGGCACTGGCTGATATCTCGGTAAAAATACAGGGTTCATAGGGGCGCCCGGGTGGCTCAGTCCGTCAAGCATTCGACTGCGGCTCAGGTCACGATCTCACGGTCTGTGAGTTCGAGCCCCGCGTCGGGCTCTTTGCTGACAGCTTGGAGCCTGGGGCCTGCTTTGGATTCTGTGCCTCCCTCTCTCTCTCTGCCCCTCCCCTGTTCATGCTCTGTCTCCCTCAGTCTCAAAAATAAATAAACATTAAAAAATTAAAAACAAATACAGGGTTCATGGCAACAGTGACAGGCCCTGAACCAAGAGCGTCAGCTCATCTAATTCACACCTGCTTTTCAACACAAGGCCCCACTCCTGGAGGTTCACGCGGCCAGGCTACTGTTCGCAGTAGGTGTGGGGCAGAGTGGGATAGGACCTACTTCAGTTCAGGCCCCCTGGACACTGACCCCCCCATGTCCCCGGGGACCTCACGTTCCCCAGGATCCACCCAGCCCACGGCGTCTCCCCCTCGCTGCCCCCAGATCCACTTCAGGGACTGTCCTGCTGCTGGTCCCCCCTCTTAGGTCACTTGCAGGTGCCCCCCCCCCCCCCCCCCCCCCCCAGAAATTGTACGAATCCTACTATCTGGGTCCTGCATTCCCCCTCCTCACCCCTCTCATCCGCTTCTTTCCCTCTTTCTTCTCTTTTGAGCCCCCCCCACCCCGTTTCTGCTTCAGCCTTGCCCCTCCCATCAAGATCTTGGTAATGCACAAGCCTGACCTGCTCCTTCTCCTGCTCAGAACCTGCCATGGCTCCCCAGTGCCCTCAGGAGGAAGCTGGGGCTCCTCACAGCCCTGTGTGCTCCAGCCCCACCCCACCCCCATCCCCCTGTCAGGAGTTCTAGCTTCAAGAGTCTGTGGAACCCATCAGTCACACAGGACGCCCTTGCCTAGAAGAGCCCGAGCTTGGTTTGCTGCTCTGCTCTTGCTGTGTTGAAGTTCTTCATAATTTTGAACGAGAGCCTTCCATTTTCATTCTGCGCTGGGCCCCTCAAGTATATGGAGCTTGCCAGCCACAGGAACACCTTCTTTCTGATCCACTGACCCCAAAGCCCGTCTGAAATCTGAGCCGCCTTCACACTGGCTCCTCCCGCCGATTGAGCCACTCCCTCTCCCACCCCTCACCTCCAGCCTCTGTCCCCAGCTCTGGTGTCCCCTCCTCCAGGAAGCCCTCCTTGACTCTCTCCGCTGACTCAGGCATCCCCTCTGGGCTTCCTAAACTCCTGGGTTCCCGCCTCCCTGCCCTGACCACTCTGGGTCCATCACTGGGGACGGTCTGTCCCCCTCCCCGGACTGTGAGCCGGGGGAGGGCACCGTTCAGAACCGGTTCAGCTCCCATCTGTTGAACTGGTAAGTGAAGAAAGACGGTGGCAGGGAGGAGGGCTAAAACCCATCTCCCCCTTCCGTCGCACCCAGCCCCACTTCAACAAGCTGATGCGCAGGAAGTGGCTGAACAGCCCGGAGGCCCTGGATGGCATCGTGGGCACGCTGGGCGCTCAGGCCCTGGCACTGCGCAGGATGCAGGATGAGCCTTACCAGGTGCGCGGGCTGGTTGGGGGGAGGGGGGAGAGGAGGGGTGGGAGCGCTCCGCTGGGGGAGACGCGTTCAAGGTGCAGAGCCACTCGCTCAGAGTGGGATAGGCGGCGCTGGCGCGGAGGCGCATCCGCGGGCACGTAGGCTGGGGTGCGCCCAGAGTGGGGGCCTCTGGGAGGTGGGGCTCCCGGGGGGCTGGGCTGGGCCGGCAGGGGGTGCCGGCGAGCTGATGAGGGGGCAGAGGAGGGTATCATCGGGCAAGACTTGGGGTCACCCGTTGGGAGTCGGAAGGGCTGCCTGGGGGGCCGGGGGGGCTAAGAGGGGGTGTGACGCCCTGTGGGCGGGGGAGGGGTTCCCGTTGGGTGCCCGGAGTGGGCGCGGGGCGCGTGGAGAGCGGGGGAAGGGGTCACCGGCTGCTCACAAGCCCTCGCGTCTCCCCCGGTCCCCAGGCGCTGGTGGCCGAGCTGCACCGACGGGCGCTGGTGGAGTATGTGCGGCCCCTGCTCCGCGGACGCCTGCGCTGCCGCTCGGCGCGGACCCGCAGCCGCGTGGCCGGGAGGCTCCGGGAGGACGCGGCCCAGTTGCAGAGGCTCTTCAGGCGGCTGGTCAGTGCGGCCCCGGGGGTAGGGGTGGGGGTGGGGGGGCTCCAAAAAACCTGGCCTCGCGAGAATCCTCCCGCCCCCTCCCCCCCCCCCCCCCCACCCGCTAGCCGGGGCGGGGCCTTAGTATAAAGCCGTCGTCCAACTTTCAGCCCACGGTGAACACTTTGATCCTTGTCCTCCGCGCGTAAAAGTCGGCTTTCTCACGGTGGGTTGCTCGCCTCCGGGCGCAAACCGGAATCCGGTCCCCTGTGCGTGGGGTGCGGATTGGGTCACTTAAGTCCTGTGAAGGGCTTGGGACCCCACCTGGCACAGAGGTAGAGTTCCGGAAACGTCAGCTGTTCTCACGAGCACAGACAGAGGCTCAGCGTAGCCGGAACTCAGAATCCTGGCGTTCCCAAATCCAAGAGTTCCAAATTGCCCCCTCTTTAATTTGTACCCCGTTGCAACCAGCAGGAGCTCAGCAGCGGGGGCGGGGGGGCGTGCGTCATTTTATTAAGAACGCAGAGACACCCCATGTATGAGTCCTCCAGGTTCCCCTAAGGGTAACGTTTTGCAAAATCCTAGGGCTAGGCTTTGAGGGGTGTCCCCGAGCCCCCCCAATTATCCGCAAACCTGGGAGTAGATGTATTATGGATTTTTCTTCCAATTGCCCAAGCTTCCAGATAACCCGCCCCTGCCCCCCTTTACAGACGAGAAGACTGAGGCCCGGAGGGGTGTGGTTTACGGGGAGGGGGACCTGGGGCCGGAGTGTGAGCCTGGGGCCTCCCCCTTGCAGGAGTCCCAGGCCTCGTGGCTGGACGCCGTGGTGCCGCACTTGGCCGAAATCCTGCAGCTGGAAGACACGCCCAGCATCCAGGTGGAGGTGGGGGTGCTGGTGCGGGACTACCCAGACATCAGGTGAGGGTCCCCCCACCCCACGCCCGCGCCCGCCCGGCTCGTTTTTTGCGCGCGCCGCCGCCAGGCCGAGGACTGTCCGGGCCCTGGCATCCGTCCCCGCGTTTCCTGCTCTTGGGGCCGCGAGCGTGTCTGACGGCCGTTTCCTGCTGGAACCAGGGCATTATTAATACGATTTCCCTCCTTCTCCTGCCGCCG
>NW_026057588.1:10577345-10584845 GCF_023721935.1 Panthera uncia
GAGGGTCCTGACCAGGGTTGTGGGTGAGCACTTCCGGGTTAGGTGGGAGCGATGGGCGTGGGGGCGCTGTTTGAGGGGCAAGGGAGGGTGGAGTTAGGGTTGGTGTAGATTCCAGAGCTGACACAGGTGTGAGGGGACCAGAAGGACATCCAGGAGGTGCCTGAACTGAGTTGGGGCTGAAGATTGGGTTTAGAGGTGAGAGTTCTGGAATGAGTTAGCAGCGGAAGGATTTGGAAATGGTTGGAAGGGAAGTTTTGGAGGATAGTGCCGGCAGGAGGGGAGACTGGGGGCTGGGGCGGGGGAGGGACCTGGAGGGCGGCAAAAGGGCTCCAGAGCTAAGGTAGGTTCTGGAACAGACAAGGTTCACAGGTGGGCCAGTGTGTGTCTGGCACAGAGGACCCCATGCACGTGTCCCTTCCTCTGTCCCCAGGCGGAAGCACGTGGCAGCCCTCCTGGACATCCGTGGCCTGCACAACACAGCCGCCCGCCAGGAGATCCTGGCCGTGGCCCGGGACCTGGAACTGTCTGAGGGGGGAGCCCTGTCACCCCCTCGGGACCGCGCCTTCTTCTCAGACATCTCCGTGCCCCGCCCACCTTTCTGCCTCGGCCTCCCTCTCTTCCTGGGCCGCCTTCCCCTCTCCCGGCTGACCAGGCCCGGTCTGGCCTGCCTGCCCCGGCTTCGGCCTCCGTTTCCATCACGGCCCCCGACCCAACGCTGAGACTCTCCCAGCCCCCTCCCACCTCAGTGCCCCCCATCTTTGCTGCTGACAAACCGTTCTCCTGTAGGGCCCCCTCTTGACTCCCTGCCTGGGACCACAGACGACCTAGGATGGAAAGATCTTCAGAGGCCTTTGGGGCCACCCCTACGCTCCCTGCGTAGAAGAGAAACGGGCCGGAGGGACCAAGGACTTTCCCAAGGCCACGAAACTCAAGCTCAGCACCAGCTCCCAGCCCAGCGTGTGCTGGGTGGCGTTTTGGAAGGCTCTCGAGAAGTGTCCCAGGCCCCCCCTTTTCCCCTCACCTCAAGGTCTGGCCCCAGTCCAATGTATTAAGGAATGTACGATACTTAGAATAAAGAGGTTTCTATTTAACACAAGGAAGGGCTGAGTCCCCAGCGTGTGGGGGAGGAAGGACCGGGGGCAGGGCCCAGGGCCAAGGGCTTCTCACACGCCCAAGGCTGGGCTGGGGTCCAACTCCTGGGCAGGGCAGTGGAGGCTGCGGGAGGCCCCGGAGGGCAGAAGCAGGCAAGCCATCCCATTTACCCCGAGTCCCCAGGCTGCGTGACTCCGTTGCGAGGCCCTCGGATGCTCTCAGCCAGGGTCCCTCATTTTGTCAATCCTGACATGCCTGTCCTTCATTTCTGGGCCTGGCGGCTCCACCTTGGCACACCCCACCCCCCTCCATCCATCCTTAGCCCGGAATCTATGTCAGGAGAGGAAGGAGGTTGGGGGCAGGGCCGGCGGCATCCAGGGCGCCCTCCTGGGTTGATGCAGGAAAATCTCAGGGTGGGAAAAATTCCAGCGTCTCACCCCCAGCCCCTCCGGATCCTGGTCCCCACTGAGACCTTGAGGTCACCTCCCTGCTGACCCCTGCCCCTCCGGCCTGTTGGACAGCCTGTGATGGATGCTTCCTGGTGTGTGTGTGTGTGTGTGTGTGTGTGCGTGCGCACGCGTGCACTTTTTTTTTTTTTTTTTTCCTGAGAAGTGGGAAGGAGGAGGCAGCCAGGGGTCAGCTTTGGGCCTGGGGTAGGAACCTCACCCACGTGTGAACTCAGGAAGGTGGGGACTGAAGACTCTTGGAGCCTCGGGGCTGTGTGACCTTGGGCAGGAAGCTGCCCCTCTCTGGGGAAATGCTTAACCTCTCTTTGCCCAGGATGAGGTGAGATATCCAGAGGCTGTCCCCGCCTCCTTCCCACTTCTGAGAGAACACTTTCAATGTCACTGATGCACAGAGAGAGGAGTTGAGGAGTGAATGACGGGTTGCAGTTTTCGCTCACGTTCACGAAGGATGTATTCACCTCCGTGAGGTGGCGTTCTTTCCAGATTTGGGTTCCCCATTTAAAAACAGCTTTGTGGAAGGGCGCCTGGGGTCAGGGGTCAGCAGGGAGGTGACCGCAAGGTCTCCGCGGGGACCTGGATCCGGAGAGGCTGGGGGTGAGACGCTAGACTTTTTCCCACCCTGAGATTTTCCTCAGTCGGTTGAGCGACCGACTCAGGCTCAGGTCGCAATCTCACAGTCAGTGAGTTCGAGCCCCGTGTGGGGCTCTGTGCCGACAGCTCAGACCCTGGAGCCTGCTTCAGATTCTGTGTCTCCCTCTCTCTCTGCCCCTCCCCATTTCTCTCTCTCTCTCTCTCTCTCTCTCTCTCTCTCAAAAATAAATAACGTTATCATATAAACTTCTAAAGCAAACACTAAAAGAACAAAGCAGAGTTCTAGCTAATAAACCTACAAAGAAGATAAAACGGAATCATAAAAAAACACCCAATCCAAATAAAGGTGGAAAAAGGGAATGAGGATACCATGAGACAGATTTTTTTAAAAGTCAAGACGACAGGGGCGCCTGGGTGGCTCAGTCGGTTAAGCGTCCGACTTCGGCTCAGGTCACGATGTCACAGTCCATGGGCTGGAGCCCCACATCGGGCTCTGTGCCGACAGCTCGGAGCCTGGAGCCTGCTTCGGATTCTGTCTCTCTCTCTCTCTCTCTCTCTTTCTGCTCCTCCCTTGCTCACACTCTGTCTCTCTCTCTCAAAAACAAATAAACATTAAAAATTTTTTAGAAATATTAAGTAATCTCTACACCCAACATGGGTCTTGAATTCACGACCTTGAGATCAGGATCCTTGGACTGAGCCAACTAGGTGCCCCTAAACTTCCTCAACTTAATAAAAGTCATCTACAAAGATCTCCACTAACATTTTACTTGCTGGCGAAAGACTGATCACTCTCTCTGGGGTCAGGAATAGGATAAGAGCGTCTACAGGCACACTTTTATTAAATATTGTAACAGATCCTGACCAGGGCAATAAGGCAGGAAAAAGGAAATAAAAGGGAACAGATTGGAAAAGAAGTAAAATTCCATTTGTGGATGACATGATTATGTAGATAGAAAATCCTAACTGTTCTAGCAAAAAACAAAACAAACAAAAAAAACACACACACACAAAAAAACCAACCCAGCATTAATAATTGATTTTAACAAGGTTGCAACATACAAGGTAAACATAATAAATTAATTGTAGTTCTAGATGCTTTTTTTTAAATAATTTTTTTTAACGTTTATTTATTTTTGAGACAGAGATAGAGGATGAACGGGGGAGGGTCAGAGAGAGAGGGAGACACAGAATCGGAAGCAGGCTCCAGGCTCTGAGCTGTCAGCACAGAGCCCGATGCGGGGCTTGAACTCACGGACTGGGAGATCATGACCTGAGCCAAAGTCGGACGCTCAACCGACAGAGCCACCCAGGAGCACCCCCCCCAAAAAAAATCCAACTTTCAAATGAGTAAAAGCCTTGACTGACACTTCCAAAAAGAAAATGTATGAATGGCCAACAAACACACAAAGATATTCAACATCTACATACAATTACCGGAGAAATTCAAATTAATACCACAAAGAGATATCCCTACGCCCTTTCTAGGAAGGCTAAAATTTTGCACGACTCTCAAAAACAGACATTGGCAAAAGCGTGGAGGAGCTGGAACGCTCACACATTATTGAAGGGAATGTAAAATCGTACCTCACTCTGGAAAACAGGTTGGCAGTTTCTTGTGAAGTTGAACATACGTTTACGTGATAACTCAGAAATTCCTCTTGGGCATCTACCCAAGAGAAATGAAAGCATATGTCTCCAAAAAGGCTTTACACAAATGTCCATGGAAGCTTTACTCATAATATCCAACGCACTGGAAATAATCCAAAGGTTTATCAATAGGCAAATAGAAAGAAGTCACAGTATTTTCATTTACTGGATGTCACTCATCGATAGAAAGGAATAGCTTACAACATTGGTGACTCCAAAACCGTGATACTGAAAGAAAGAAGCCAGACCTAAAAGTGCACAGGAAAATGCCATTTTCATTTATATGAAATTCTAGTCTATGCAAAGCCAACCCATCAACGTAAACCAGATCTGGGATCGCCTGGAGGAGTTAGGGAAGATTGTCCGGAAAGAGGAACAAAAAGGACTTCTTGGAATAATAAAAATGTAGTATTCCTTGATGAGTATGGGGATCATACAAATGTATACATTTTTTCAGAACTCAACGAACCATATGTGTGTCATGTGGGCATTTTATTATCTGTAAATTATACGCCTACAATGTTGATTTTTTAAATTTAAAACCATTTTTTAAGTTTATTTGGAGAGAGAGCAAGGTGGGGGGAGGGGCAGGGAGAGGGAGAGAGAGAGAGACAGAAACCCAAGCAGGCTCCACACTGTCAGCCCAGAGCCCGATGCAGGGCTCGATCTCACGAACCGCGAGATCATGACCTGAGCCCAAATCAACGGCTGGTCACTTAACTGACGGAGCCACCCCGGCTCCCCCACGCCGAGGCAAATTTTTTAAAAAGCAATTTTTGAGAAATTCCGAAAATAAATGGAAAACATTAACTCACAGATTAAAGAATCTCGGTGAGTCCCAAACACTATGACAACCAAAGGGGAGGAAACACGCGGGCATTTTGGTAGAACTACTGAATCCAGAGAAAACCAAAATACCAGGAAGCCTCCAGAAAGAAAAAGTCACAGTCATACTACTCTCAAGAGGAAAAGAAGAGGGTCTAAACGTTCCACAGAAACTATGTAGCAGTGTTAGCTTCTCAGGGCACCCAGAACAAAGTAGGCAGTGTGAAATGAGAATTTACTGTCTCACTTCTGAAGGCTACAAAGTCTGAAATCAAGGTGTCCCCGGGGCCCTGCTCTCTGACGGCAGAGAGAGAATGATTTCCTGCCTCCTTCCAGCTCCCAACGGCTCCCTGTGTCGCTCACTTCACATGGCCGTTTTTCTTTCTCTCTCTCTCTTTTTGTAAAGTTTTTAATTTCATTATTTTTGAGAGAGAGCACGCGCGAGCATGTAAGGGGCAGGAAGAGAGGGGGACAGAGAGGATCCGAAGGAGGGTCTGTGCTGATGCGGGGCTCGAACTCACGAACCACGGTATCGTGACCTGGGCCGAAGTTGGACGCTCAACGGACTGAGCCACCCAGGAGCCCCATATGGCCATTTTCTTATAAGAACAGCAGTCATATATTTTAGAGGTACACCGTTTTCCAGTATGACCTCATCTTTTTTTTTTTTTAAAGCTGAGTATGGAGCCTGATGCGGGACTCAGTCTCACGACTGTGAGATCGTGACCTGAGCCGACATCAACAGTCAGATGCTTAACTGACTGAGCCACCCAGCCGCCCCCAGTATGACATCATCTTAACTAGTTACATTTGCAACACTATTTTCCAATAAGGTCACATTCTAAGGTCCTGGGGATTAGACTTCAACCTATCTTTTTGGGGGGCTACAATTCAATCCAGAACAGATGTCAAAAGACAATGGAATAAAATGTTTAAAGCACCGAAAGGAAAAAGAAATTGTTACCCCAGGGGCGTCTGGATGGCACAGTCAGATAAGTCCGGCTCTTGATCTCGGCTCAGGTCATGGTCTCACAGTTTGTGAGTTCAAGCCCCGCATCAGGCTCTGTGCTGATGGTACAGAGCCTGCTTGCGATTCTGTCTCTTCTTCTCTCTGGACCTCCCCTGCTTATGTTCTCTCTCTCTCTCTCTCTCTCTCTCTCTCAAAATAAATAAATAAACTTAAAAGAAAAGAAATTATTACCCTAGAATTCTATACCAGTGGTAACAGCCTTTAGAAATGAAAGTGAATGATAAGTTGGATTTCATTAAAATTAAAAAGCTTTGTGCATCAAAGAATAGCACAAAGAAAGTGAAAAGACAACTCACAGAATGCAAGAAAATATTGGCACATCACAGATCTGGTGAGAAACTCGTATCTACAACATATAAACAGCTCTTACAATTCAATAATGAAAAGACGACCCGATGTAAAAATGGACCAGGGATCTGAGTAGACATTTCTCAAAAAGCACATGCAAGTGTTCAATAAGCACATGATGATATGCTCAAAATCATGAGTCACTAGGAAAATGCAAGTCAAAACCACAATGAGGGGCGCCTGGGTAGCTCAGTGGGTTGAGCGTCCGACTTTGGCTCAGGTCATGATCTCACGGTCCGTGAGTTTGAGCCCCGCGTCGGGCTCTGTGCTGACAGCTCAGAGCCTGGAGCCTGTTTCAGATTCTGTGTCTCCCTCTCTCTGACCCTCCCCCGTTCATGCTCTGTCTCTCCATCTCAAAAATAAATAAACATTAAAAATTAAAAAAAAAAATCACAATGAGATACCACTTCAGCCCCCTACGAAGGCTGTAATTTTTTTTTCAACGTTTTTTATTTATTTTTGGGACAGAGAGAGACAGAGCATGAACAGGGGAGGGGCAGAGAGAGAGGGAGACACAGAATCGGAAACAGGCTCCAGGCTCCGAGCCATCAGCCCAGAGCCTGACGCGGGGCTCGAACTCACGGACCGCGAGATCGTGACCTGGCTGAAGTCGGACGCTTAACCGGCTGCGCCACCCAGGCGCCCCTGTAATTTTTTTTTAAGTAGGTTCCACACTCACTGTGGGGCTTGAACTCATAACCCTGAGATCAAGGGTCACATGCTCCACTCAAGGGTCACATGCTCCACTCACTGAGCCAGCCATGTGCCCCAGGATGACTGCAATTAAAAGGACAGACAGTAACAAGTGTTGGCAAGGACGTGGAGAATTCTGAGTTATCATACAGATGAGGCACTTGTGAGTTCCTAAGCCACAACAAGTGAGAGGCAGTAAATGATTACTCTTGTTTTAAGCCTGTAAACTTAGGGGGTGATTTGTTACACAGCAGTAGATGACTAATGCAGTAATCTCAAACACCATATCCCTGAATATATTACATGCAAATGAAAATAAACACTCCAATTAAAAGAAAACATTGTCAGACTGGAAGAAAAACAAGATCCCGTTATACACTTTTTACCTAAAAATTTTTTTTTATCAAATAATCTCTATGCCCACCATGGGGCACAGAGCTCATGACCTCGAGATCAAGAATGGCACACCCCACCACTGAGCCAGCCAGATGCATCTACACTTTTTACCTTAAATATAAAAATCACAGACGAATTTTTTTTAACGTTTATTTACTTTTGAGAGAGAGAGAGAAAGCAAGTGGGGGGACGCAGAGAGAGGGAGAGAGAGAGAATCCCAAGCAGGCCGTGCACTCTCAGGCAGAGCCCAATGCGGGGCTCAAGCTCACCAACAGTGAGATCATGATGTGCGCTGAAACCAAGAGTTGGATGCTCAACCAACTGAGCCATGCAGGTGCCTGTGGATTTAGAGTAAAAGGAAGGGAGTGGGCTCCTGGGTGGCTTCGTTGGTTAAACGTCTGACTCTTT
>NW_026057588.1:10589845-10618304 GCF_023721935.1 Panthera uncia
GGGTGGCTCAGTTGGTTAAGCCTCCGACTCTTGATTTCGGCTCAGGTCGTGATCTCACAGTTTGTGGAATTGAGACCCGCATCGGGCTCTGCACTGACAGCATGGAGCCTGCTTGGGATTCTCCCTCTGCCCCCCCTTCTCTCTCTCTCCCTCTCCCTCTCTCAAAAACAAACAAATAAACAAACATCAAGAAGAAAAAGGTTAGGGACCCCTGGCTGGCTTCGGTAGGCCACGTGTCCGTTGACCTCAGGGTCGTGAGTTCAAACCCACACTGGGCTCAGAGATTACTTACAAATAAGAAATCTTAGGGTGGCTGGGCGGCTCAATCAGTTAAGCATCTGGCTTCAGCTCAGGTCATGATCTCACAGTTCATGAGTTCGAGTCCTGGTTCTGGTGAGCTCAAGCCCCACTTAGGGTGAGCCCTGCTTCTCTCTCTCTCTCTCTCTCTCTCTCTCTCTCTGCCCCTTGCTTACTTGCACCCTCTTTCTGTCTCCAAAATAAATAAATAAATAATTAAAAATAAAAAGTCTTTAAAAAATTCAAAGGTTAATATAATCAACAAGTCTCTATTAAGGGCAATGAAAGGGGGGAAAAAAAGAGAAAACAGATTACCAATATCAAGAATCAAAATGAGACCTCACTAAAGATCCCACAAGCATAAAAAAGGGTAATAAGAGGATATTAGGAACCACTTCCTGCCAATGCATTTGAAAATTCGGATGAAGCAGATAAATTCTTTGAAAAACAAAACAACCACAGCTGGCCCAGGGAGAAATAGGAAATCTGAACTCATATCTATCAAAGAAACTTAACCCCGAATTAACTTTTCCGCAAAAATCCAGACCCAGATGATCTCACTGGTGAAATCTTCTAGACACCTGAGGAAGGAATACCACTGTCACAGAAGTTCTAGGGAATCGAGAACACCGGGCACACTTCTCTGGCAGTTTTGTGTTTTTTTTAATGTTTATTAATTTTTGACAGAGAGAGAGAGAGAGACAGGGCATGAGTGGGGGAGGGGCAGAGAGAGGGAGACACAGAATCCCAAGCAGGCTCCAGGCTCCGAGCTGTTAGCACAGATCCTGACGTGGGGCTCAAACTCATGGACCCGTGAGATCACGACCTGAGCCGAAGTTGGACGCTCAACCGACTGAGCCACCCAGGCACCCCTCTGCTGGTTTTATACCGTGTCAACTGGGCTGAGCTGCACCTACCTTCCTCAGAATCCCCTTCTGCTTGGGGCGCCTGGGTGGCTCAGTCCAGTAAGTGTCTGACTTTGACTCAGGTCATGATCTCGCAGTTTGTGAGTTCGAGCCCCGCGTCCGGCTCTGTGCCGACAGCTCGGAGCATGGAGCCGGCTTGGGATTCTGTGTCTCCCTTTGTGCCCCTTCTACAGTCACGGTCTCTCTCTCTTAAAAATAAATAAACTTGGGGCGCCTGGGTGGCTCAGTTGGTTGGGCGGCCGACTTCGGCTCAGGTCATGATCTCGCGGTCCGTGAGTTCAAGCCCCGCGTCGGGCTCTGTTGTCTCTGAGCTGACAGCTCAGAGCCTGGAGCCTGTTTCAGATTCTGTGTCTCCCTCTCTCTGACCCTCCCCCGTTCATGCTCTGTCTCTCTCTGTCTCAAAAATAAATAAACGTTAAAAAAAAAAAAATTAAAAAAAAAAAATAAATAAACTTAATTAAAAAAAAAAAAAAAAAAGCGGCCGACTTCGGCTCAGGTCATGATCTCGCGGTCCCTGAGTTTGAGCCCCGCATCGGGCTCTGTGCTGACAGCTCAGAGCCTGGAGCCTGTTTCAGATTCTGTGTCTCCCTCTCTCTGACCCTCCCCTGTTCATGCTCTGTCTCTCTCTGTCTCAAAAATAAATAAACGTTAAAAAAAAAATTAAAAAAAAAATAAATAAACTTAAAAAAAAAATCCTTTTCCCCTTGTAGTTCAAGGTTAGAGCTGGCCACAGAGGAAACTGCATGAAAAGTCAAAGGAAGAAATGAAGTTTGGTCATCGCTTCTGGGTGGTGGTTCTGCTTGGAACTGGCAAGAGGCAAACGTGAATGTACCAGTGGGTTCTGCTTACGCTTGCTCTCTGTTGTCCTTGGGGGTGCGGAGCGGGGGTCTGGGGGCACAGGGGGGGTCTGGGGGCACAGCACTTTGTAAACTTGTTTCCCTCACACTCTGATCATCTCAACTTTCTGCCTTGCCTGACCAACAGTGACCCCAGGCCCCCCACCAGGTGAAGAGGCCTTCCAGAACCTTCCAGAGACTTCCTCACCAGTCGTCCTTCGAGATCCCACTCTGGCAGCTGGCTAGGCCAGCTTCCCGGATTTCCCTGAAAGCTCTGACTGGCCCACTGGCATCAGGGCTTCCGGAGCTCTGGTAACCTTCCACTGGTCCCTCAACTCCCCTCTCCGGACCTTCCTTCTTTTCCCACCGTCGGCCGCGATTGTGTTAAAATCTTCTTCCCATAACAAACCCCTTATTCCACAAAATTCACAGTGTTTTTCAACCTCGAAACAACTCCATGCAATACATGATCCTGGATTGGAACCCAGACAGGAAAGAACGGGGCTAAAAGGGATCTTTCTGTGGCACTTGGCCCCTTTTGAATATGGACTGTGTATTAAGAATAGTACATGGGGCGCCTGGGTGGCTCAGTCGGTTAAGCGTCTGACTCTTGGTCATGATCTCACTGTTCGTGGGTTCAAGCCCTGCATTGGGCTCTGCACCTGCTTGGGATTCCCTCTCTCTCTGCCTCTCCCCTGCTCGTGCTCTCTCTCTCTCAAAAAAAAAAAAAAATAAATAAATAAACTTAAAAAAATAGTACATGTCGGGGTGCCTGGCTGGCTGAGACAGTGGGGGCGGGCGACTCTTGATCTCAGGGTTGTAGGTTCAAACCCCACAGTGGGCACAGAGATTACTTAAAAATAAAATCCTTAAAAAAATAGTCAATGATCCATTTCCCCAATTCCATCACTGCCTTCTTGTCTTTAGGACAATGTCTTTCTTCTTAGGAATTACTGGCTGCAGCTTTGGGAGGTGAAGGATCATGATGTCTCAACTTACTTTCAAACAGTCCGTCAATCACCATCGTCGTCGTCCTCGTCGTCACATACGCATGGAGAGACAGAAAAGCAAATTAAGCGAATAATAATGAGCGGTGACTCTAGATGAGTAGTACATGGACGCTGTTCTCGTCACTTCCGTAAGTGTAACAATCTTCAAAAGAGAAAGTGAAAAATAGCCCCACCTGTGCCGGAGATGCTTCCTTTCTGTTCTTTGAAGGTATCCAGCTTGACTCCACTCTCTCTCTCTCTCTCTCCACTGCTCGTTACATGCAGGTGGGGCTCCACAGTATAATCCTGGGAGAGGCATCTCAACGTGTTCGCTGCTCCTTTAGCTGGCTGTTGTCAGATTTCTCTCCACCAAGGTTATGATCTTGCATGCCCACCAGCAAAGCATGAGAGTGTGTTTTCCAGCTGATGAATTTTTGCTAATTTTACAGGCGGGAAATGCTACTTCGGAGAAGTTTCAAATGGCTTTTTTTTTTTTTTTTTTTTTTGAGAGAGAGAGAGACAGAGAGGTGGGGACAGCGGCAGAGGGAGAGAGAGAATCTTAAGCAGGTTCCACGCTCCGTGTGGAGCTTGATGTGGGGGTCGATCCCACAACTCTGGCATCATGACCTGAGCCGAAATCGAGAGTGGGATGCTCAACCTACTGAGCCACCCAGGCGCCCCTGCATTGTTTTTATTATGAGCAACGCTGAGCATCTTTTCATAGACTTAAAGACTGTTCGTATCTGTTTGTGAATCGCCTGTTCATTTCTTTTTCACATTTTAAAACATTGGGCTTTTGTTTTTTTCTTATATATTAAGGAGATGAACATTTTGTGTGTGATGTAAGTTGTAACTATTTTCTCTGAGATACTTTCCTTATGGGGTCATATGTCCTTAACCAATTTCTAAATCTGCTTAAGTAGTTTTGTTTATAAATTTTATTTTACTGCCCTTGAATTTTCCCTAGCATTTTATTATACAGATTTCCGAACATGCAGAAAAGTTAAAGGAAGTCTACAGTGGACAACCACATGTCTGCCACTTAGATTCCATTACTAACATTTTACCATTCTTGTCTTACTGTATTTCTTATTTTTTTTAACATTGATTTATTATTGAGAGACAGAGAGAGGCAGAGCATGAGCATAGGAGGGGCAGAGACAGGGAGAGACACAGAATCCAAAGCAGGCTCTTGGCTCTGAGCTGTCAGCACAGAGCCTGACGTGGGGCTCGAACTCACAAACGTGAGGTCATGACTTGAGTCGAAATCGGGCACTCAACCGGCTGAGCCACCCAGGCGCCCCATTGTCTTACTGTGTTTCTATCCACTGTATGCATCCCTCTATCCATCCGCTAATTCATCTAACTTTTCAATGCATTTCAAAGTTGCAGACGTCAGTACACTTGGGGGGGGGGGCGGTCCTCCATTTTAAAAAGTATTTAAAAAAAATTTTTTTTTAACGTTTATTTATTTTTAAGACAGAGAGAGACAGAGCATGAACGGGGGAGGGTCAGAGAGAGAGGGAGACACAGAATCGGAAGCAGGCTCCAGGCTCTGAGCTGTCAGCACAGAGCTCGAACCGGGGCTCGAACTCACGGACCGCGAGATCGTGACCTGAGCCGAAGTCGGACGCTCAACCCACTGAGCCACCCAGGCGCCCCTTAAAAAGTATTTTTACTGAGATATAATTCACATACCACGACATTCACCCTTTAAGCGGATGCAGTTCCCGAGTTTTCAAAATATTCACAAAATTTTTCAATCCGTCACCGCTGCGGTTTTAGACCTATGTATAATTTCGTGTTTCTCCAAACGCCCATCTGGTTGTCTGAACACCACATCTTAAAAACTCCATCTTTCTGTCAGAGGCTGAGATGTCGCCAATTGTCGCTAAATGTCCAGGTCTTGGGGGCGGGGGGGAGGGTATCTAATTCTGTTCCATTGACCTGCTTGTCCCTCTATTCTCACGTGTGAGACTTCTTTGCTAACAGCAGCCCTGGCTCTGGATGAGGCGGGAGGGGAGGTGACAGGTGGCCACGCCTCTTCGAGGCCTTTTATCCAAGAACTTTGCTTTATATGAGCTCGTCCGTCCACCGAGCTGCAAACTTTGCTCCCAGCGACTCAGAGAAAACCACCTGGGCAGGAGGAGAGGCAGCAGGAACCCCTGGGAAAGAGTGGGACCAGGCATCAGGAACACCCCATCCTAGGGTCCCCACTCTCCTCTCTCCCCAGCCCAGGGTGGGGGCCCTCCCCTCCTCTGGAAAACTCACCCTCGCTTCTGAGGACTCCTGGAGCCGGGCGAGGGAATGTCCCGTCCGGCTCTCTGCACGAAGGCACCTGCACGGTGTCGCTGAGGCACCCGGAGTTTTGGGAGGTGAGGCCCAGCGTGTCCAACACCTGCCGGGCCGTCCTCGGAATTCACCACGAGCAGCCCTTATTGCACGTGTCTGGTCATGTTCGTGTCGGCCTCAAAGGGGCTCGCTGTCTGCAGGAAGGAAGGGGAGGTAAAGAAAAGAACTCCCCTCCCGCCAGCCTAAGCTCCCAGACCCTCTCAGAATCCCAGAGTCCCACCTACCCGCGCCTCTGCGGCTGCGTCTCCAGGGCTCCCCTCGAGGCCCCGCCCCGAGAGGGCGAGTCCGCGAGAGGCCACGCCCCAAGCCACGCCCCCGCGAGAACCCACTTCTTCAGACCGAGGCCCCCCTGAGTCACCGCCCTCTTTCAGAAATGCGCTGCCCCGGCCTCTGAGCCTCTACTGTCCCTAGGCTGCTACCCCCTGCCAGAGCCCCCAACCCCGTTCGGAGCTGCCCACTCTAGCTAGGCACCCGCATGGTGACCCCCTGAGGGGAGCACTCTGCGCCCACTACCACGGAGAAGCTTCCCGTAAAGGCCTGCCTTAGAAGGCGGACGGAGGGTCCCAGCCCCAAGAGCCTTCCCTATGCAGACTCCTCCCGCCCGCTCTTGCTCAGTCCTTGATCCTTGATCGTAGAGCACCCCATGGCTCCAGAAGGCCCCCAGGCTCAGAGCCCAAGTCCTCACCTTAACCCCTGAATGTCTGCGTGTTCTCAGCCCTACCCCTGTTCCCATACACCCACTCTCCATTCCAGCTGGGGTGGTCTCACACCTTGACCCCTAGCCCCCCCCCCTCTTTCTCTTAAAAAAATCTGCCCTATTCACTGGACTGTGCCCCAGATGTCTGTCTGACCTATTAGCAGCCCCAGACGTTGGTGGCACACACACACACACACACACACGACTTTGCACCATAACTTTCAATGCCAGAACAAAGGGTCGTAGCGGGGACTTCAGCATGACAGGACAGCCCTGGCCTAGGTCTGTGGGGTCTGAGTACATTGCTAACAATATGACAGGGGTTTCTGTCAATCACCAAAGACACGTTGGTGATGATGCCTTTGCCCCTGAAGGAGGAAGCCTTGAAAGGCGGTCATTGCCAATGGGGACGAGAGGGTCTAGGTGATCCCCCCACTTCCACCCCGTAGCCCCGCCCTGATGTAGAGTCAGAGGGATGGGCAAGAGCTGGGAAGGTGGACGGGACAGCCGGGGAATGGAAGGGTTCCATTGGAAGCGGTTGGGTGGGGGAGGATCCAGAGTGGAAGAGAAAGAGACCGGCTCTTACCTGGTGACCATGTGGGGCGGGACAGTTCTAGTCATCTACAGAGAAGAGCTGGGAACCCCTGCATCTTTCTGTTTCCCATCCTGTTACCTGCCCCTCCTCGTCAAGTTCAGGCTCCTCTCCCTGCCTTCCCTGGGGAAATCTCCTCCACACCAGGTCCGGTGCTGGTGGATGCTGGCTGGGGACACTGCAGAGTGGCCAGGGCCATACACTGCCCTTAAACCCCATCCCTCCCGGCTCTGTCTCACCTGGACCACTGACATCACATTACAGGTCATAATATCCAAGAGTCTCTGGAGAAAAGCGTGGCACTAACCGGTCTTCCCTTCACTAGCCCTGCCACACTCCCATTTTTACTTCCTACCTTATTTTTCTTTTAGCATGGAACCCTTTTTTGTTTGTTTGTTTGTTTGTTTGTTTGTTTAAAGCAGCAGCTGCTATGATTTAAAATGCACACACCCTTTGATCCATCAAAAACTGCGCTTTGGGAAATGTGTTGCTTTCCAAGATACATGCGTGGGGAAACGAATATGTCCAAGGATGTTGGTTGCAACACTGTAGTGGCACAGAACAGGAAACATCCTGAATGTTCATCAGCGGTAGAATGGCTCAAATAGATACAGTGTAGCCCATGGATGGGTCACTGAGCAGCAAGTACAAAGGGTGGGTCAGGTGTTCACTGGGCCTGAACCATCCCCGAGATATATGCAGAGATACATGCAGACTGGTAAAAGGCAGGTGCATAACAGTAGGCTGCCTGCCCTCCAGATTTTATATGTGTGTGTGTATATAATATACATGTAAACACATATAATGTATGTTTCCCATATATAATATGTAACATGTAATATGTATACCATTATAAATATATAAATGTATATATACTTCCATATGCATAGAGAAAAAAACACCTACTACATTTTTTTTAGTGTATTTATTTTTTGAGAGATAGAGAGAGTGAGCAGGGGAGGGATGCAGAGGGAAAGAGAGGGAGAGAGAGAATCCCAAGCAGGCTCCTCACTGTGCAAAGCCCAAGGTGGGGTTCAAACTCACAAACCGTGAGATCATGACCCAAGCCGAAATCATGAGTGGGTTGCTTAACTGACTGAGCCACCCAGGTGCCCCATACCTACCGCGTTTTTAATTGGGGGTCACTTTGGGGTAATGAGACTAGAGAAAGGGAGATTTTCACCTTCATTTCATAAAATTCTCTGTTTGGATGCTTTGATCTGTAAATTTTTATGTAAGTATAGCAGGGGCGCCTGGGTGGCTCAGTCGGTTGAGCGTCTGACTTTGGCTCAGGTCACGATCTCACGGCTCCGTGGGTTCGAGTCCCGCATCGGGCTCTGTGCTGACAGCTCAGAGCCTGGGGCCTGCTTCCGATTCTGCGTCTCCCTCTCTCTCTGCCTCTCCCCCACTTGCACTCTGTCTCTCTCAAAATAAATAAAAGTTAAAAAAACCAGTATACCATACACACACCAAAGCGCACCAATCTTTAATGTAAAGCGTGAGCCCAAATGGTCAACGTCTCCCCATATGAAGAAACCAAGTAGTGACAATTTCCCAGATTCATCACCTCTTACGGTCATGCCCCGTGCTTCCCCTCTGGTTGACCACTGTCCTGACCTTGAACACGATCTACAATAGTTTTGTCCAGTTCTGAGTTTCATGTAAGTGGACTCACAGAGTACGTACACTTTTGTCTCTGGCTTCCTGTGTTAAACATGACGTTTCTAAGATGCGTCCGTGTTGGAGCTAGCAGACGTTCACTCCTGTCCTTTGCTATAATTTTCCACTGTGTGAACACAGCATGCTTTAGTTAATCTAACCAACTATCGATTGCCGTGCAAGTTGTGCCCGGTTTGGGGCTATCGCAAATAATCTATCTAGAAGCACTCTTTTTTTTTTTTCCTAAATGTTTATTTATTTTTGAGAGAGAGAGAGAGAACACGAGCGGGAGAGGGGCAGAGAGAGAGAGGGAGTCGTAGAATCTCCAGCAGGCTCCACGCGGTCCGTGCAAAGCCTGACGCGGGGCTCGAACCCACGAACCAAACCGTGAGATCATGACCTCGGCTGGAGTCGGACCCTCAGCGGAATGAGCTACCCAGGCGCCCCCTAGGAGAAATCTTGTGTCTTTCGGAGCCCGTGTGCACTCAGACACAACCAGGAGACAAATGGAGGGGTCAGAGTATGCAGACCTCCCATCTTCGCCATGTACTGCCAGTTTCCCCCCATCTTGCAAATGTATATGCCCACGAGCAAAGCTGAAGAATTCCCGTGGTTCCACAGCCCCACTGCACTTCGTACCATCAATAATTTTAGGGTGAATCATTTTACTGGCTGTACGGTTATATCGCGCTCTGGTTATAATTTGCAGTTCCCCAGGAAGAATAAGATTGGAAGTAAGATTGCGGTTAAAAGAAGGTTGAAAACATTTTTGCACGTTCATTGGCCACTTGGACTTCCTCTTTTGTAGAGTGCCTATTCAGATCTGGTTCCCATTTTTCAACTGGGTGGTTTACATTGTTTTTTTTTTTTTAATTTTTTAAATGTTTATTAATTTTTAAGAGAGAGACAGAGTGTGAGGGGCAGAGAGAGAGAGGGAGACACAGAATCCGAAGCAGGCTCCAGGCTCCGAGCTGTCAGCACAGAGCCCTACATGGGGCTCGAACCCACGAACGGTGAGATCACGACCTGAGCCAAAGTCAGACGCTTAACCGACTGAGCCACCCAGCTGCCCAATAAAAACAAATCCTTTTTTTAATGGTTCATTATGGGTATTTAAATATAAATACGAAACCCACTGAATCGATTACTAAATTCTCCTGGGTTTTCTACATATATGATCTTGCCATCTGCGAATAATGACAATTGTATTTCTTGCTTTCCTTGGTCTCATAAGTTTGATTTACTTTTTTTACTGTATTGCGCTGGCTAGGACCTCCCATAAAATGGTCTAGAAGAGGTCACAGCAGAAATCCTTGTATTGTTCCCAATCTCACAGAAAAAGCGCTCAACACGTCACCTTTAGGGATGATGCTAGCTGCAGGTTTTTTGAAGATTGTTTATCAGATTAAGGCAGTTTCCTTCTATTCCTAGTTTGCTTCTTAAGAAATAATGAAGGCGGGGCGCCTGGCTGGCTCAGCCGGAAGACAGTACAACTCTTGACCTCAGGGCAGAGAGTTTGAGCCCCACATTGGGCATAAAGATTACTTAAAAAATAAATAAATAAACAAGTTAGGACCATCTGGGTGGCTCAGTCGGTTAAGCGTCCACTCTTGATTCCGGCTCGGGTCATGATCTCTTGGTTTGTGAGTTTGAGCCCCACACTGGGCTCTGGGCTGACAGTGCAGAGCCTGCTTGGGATTCTCTGTCTCTCCCTCTGTGAATGAATGAATGAATGAATGAATAGATAAATAGGGGCACCTGGGTCGCTCAGTCGGTTAAGCATCAGACTTAGGTTCAGGTCATGATCTCATGGTTCATGGGTTCCAGCCCCGTATCTGGCTCTGTGTTGACAGCTCAGAGCCTGGAGCCTGCTTTGGATTCTGTGTCTCCCTCTCTCTCTGTCCCTCACCTGCCTGCTCACGCTCTGTCTCTTTTTCTCAAAAATAAACATTAAAAAAGAAACCTTTAAAAAAATTTTTTTAAATTAGTAAATAAAAACAAACTTCTCTAGTGCAACTGTATGATTCAATTTACAACATTAGGATTACGTTAAGAAAAAAAAAAAGAAGATGAAATTCCTTGAACTTTTTTATGGATTTGGATTACAGGTTGGACTTGAAGTAGCCATAAGTAGGTAGCAACCCAAGCAGACGAAAAATCAAGGCGATGACTAACTCCAGGGAGAATAAGAAGTTGTTAAAGAAAGGAAATGATCATCATCGTTCACTACACGACTTGGCCATTGCACAGTGTTTTCATATGCACAGTGATGTAGATTCTGTAGCCACATCTGTGAAATACACCGGGGGATGGGAAGCTGGAGGAGGGTGTGTGTTTGTGGTGTGGGCACGGGTGTCTGTGAACAAGAAACAATCCTCATCTTCCATTGTGGGTGATCACTAGACAGTGGCTAAAACGGACAAATCCAGATGTATACTATAAACATACTATTTATTTATTTATTTTTAATTTTTTTAAATTTATTTTTGGGACAGAGAGAGACAGAGCATGAATGGGGGAGGGGCAGAGAGAGAGGGAGACACAGAATGGGAAGCAGGCTCCAGGCTCTCAGCCGTCAGCCCAGAGCCCGACGCAGGGCTCGAACTCAAGGACCGCGAGATCGTGACCTGAACTGAAGTCGGACGCTTAACCGACTGAGCCACCCAGGCGCCCCTAAACATACTATTTAAAAGCGTGAGTTATATACATAGTTTTTAAAGGTGTAAGTGGTACCTTCTAGGGCAGTGGTTCTTAACCAGGCGTGATTTTGCTTCCCGGGGGGATATCTGGCAACATGTGATCACAAGTTCGAGCCCCACGTCAGGCTCTGTGCTGACAGCTCAGAGACTGGAGCCTGCTTCGGATTCGGCCTCCCTTCCTCTCTGCCCCTGCTCTGCTTGTGCTCTGTCTCTGTCTCTCTCAAAAATAAGTAAAACATTAATTTTTTAAAGAAAATAATAAACGCTAAAAAATTACTGGGGCAGGGGAGTCTGCTGGCTCAGTAGGTTAAGTGTCTGACCTCGGCTTGAGTCATGATCTCACAGTTCGTGGGTTCGAGCCCTGTGTCCCGCTCTGTGCTGACAGCTGGGAGCCAGGAGTCTGCTTCGGATTCTGTGTCTCCCTCTCTCTCTGCCCCATCCCCACTCATGCTGTCTCTCTCTGTCTTAAACATAAATAAAACATTAAAAAAATTATAAAAAGATAAAGAAAATATTTAACAATTTCATTTAACAAAAGGGTTCAGCAGCTGAAACTGAAGTACAAGAGGCCATGTGGCTCCCATCAGTATATGGGAATATGTGTATAGGTGATTAAGAGAAAAACCGTGGCCTCAAGAATGACCCCCCCCCCCAGCCCCAAAGAATGATCCCAAATAAAACTCTAGAAAACCACACACTACAAGGTAGCACCAAGGAATATACAAGGGCAGAAGCAGACTCAGCTTGAACAGTTGTGCGGGTTGGGCACTGCAGAAGGACTCCGCGTGGAAAGAGACATCCTTCACATACTGGAACTAATCTGCAGGTTTTTAAAAACAATTTCCAGCGGGAGGCAATCAAGTCCCTTGCTAACAAAGCTAGAGAACTGCGTGGGTTTTCCAACAGAGGGCAGCAGCCAACAGGGGCTGGGCCCTCGCTCCAGCGGCCTCAGGCTGGGGCCGTTTCTTCAAGCCGGGTGCACACTGCAGGTCACATGCCGATCAAAGAGGGGACAGTTTGCGTCACTCCAAGAGTCTCAGGGAGACCAGGTGGGGGCAGGGGGAAGGCGACCACAAGAGGGCTCCGGGTCAGAGTGCCAAGGAGGCAGTTGAGGGCAGGGCCCCCGGGGGCAGGCATGGAGACAAACCCAGTTCTCCAATCTCCTGAGCCTTCAGTCCTGCCTCAGTGGCCCCATAGATCGCCAAGTCCCGGATGAAGTCGGCCTGGAGAACTGATCTTGCCAACAAGTTGCTCTGGGAAGGGGGCAGTGGCATCCGATTCCACCCGGGCGCCCACCCCACCCCATTCCCAGGGCAGCCCCAGCCTCCGCGGGACCCTTCCCGGGCCGGGTTGCAGCGGAAGCCGCCTCTCCACGCCTCCGCCGCGGCCACGCCCCCGTCTAGCCCCACCCCCGTCCCCGCCCTTTCCCAGCCCCTCTGGCTCCGCCCCTGCCTCCTCGGCCCTGTGCCCCAACTTGCTCGGGTTTCTACCGATGAGGCTGACGCGCGTTCAGTCGCTCGTTCAGCAATTCCACAAATTACCGCGCTGACCGCGTGTCGCACAGTGTCGTCGGTGCTGTGGATGCGGAGGTGAACAACAGAGCATGCATTCGTGCAGCGTGCATTGTGGGGAACGGTAGTCCAAGTAGATGGAACAGCGAGCGCGAGGGCGCCGGTACAAAGGCTGGCAGTCTGCAGGACAGACTGGCGTCCGGCGGGCGCTGGGCGACGCCGCCGGTTGTATAGCGGCTCAGCCGGGTGGGCGAGGGACCAGATCATGGGGCCTCGAATGCCCCGGTAAGGGCTTTGGCTTTTATTGTCAGTGATATTAGAAGGCAGTAATTCGTGTTCATTCCACAGTCACTCATACATTTATAACAAGTGCGCCTGCTCTTTGGGTGGTGCTGGAGACACAGGGTGCCCACAGCAGAGCCAGTCTCTCCTCCTACCCTCCACCCTCCACTCAGAAGCCTGAGGGCTCTTTCCAAAGCACAAATACGCCCCTGCCTCTCCCGCTCAGAACCTGCCTGGACTCCCCGGGGCCCTTGGGACAAAACCACGTTCCTTACGCTGTTCCTGCGTGGTCTGGCTCTGGCCGAAGTCTTCATCTGTCACCTCCTGCCCTCTAGGGGAGGCCAGGCACAGAGGACAGTTCATCTAGCCTCCAAAGCACCCTCTGAATTTTCCTGCCTCTGGGCCTTTGCTCATACTGTTCCTTCCACCCTGGATGCCCTTCCCCTCGAAGCAGAGTTCAGAAAAATTTGCGGAACGGGCGCCAAGCAGCATTTGGGTGCATGTCTGACCCTCTCCACCTGCATGGCTGAGGGTGACGTGTTATATGGGACCGAGTGCCCGTCAGCTTTGCAGGGAGGCTGGGACACAAACACCCTAACGGCTCCACGCATTTGAGGGGTGGATGCTGTGTGATGGCGTGAAGGGCATTCACTCGGTCAGCAAACACTCGCCCAGCACCTGCTTTGTGCCTGGCCCTGTGCTAGGAGGCAGTGGCCATGACGGCCACAGCCCTGCCCTCACGGGGCTCACAGCGCAGTGGTGGGACAGCCACTTTTGGTTTGGGTCACTGCCCTTCGACCTTGGCTGCTGGTGGGGAGCCTGATCATACCGATTACAAGAGAGTTTGGCCAACATGCAGCTTGTCAGAAAAACTTGATCTACAGAGTTTCTGCTCTGGCACAGTGAAAGCCAAAGCACTTACAACGGCCTCTTGCGGGACTTTGATCATTTCCCCTTTACAAACTCCTCCCCCCCCCCCCCCCCCCCCCCCCCCGCCCCACGCCTGATGACCTCTCTTCTACTTTCTGTCTCAATGAATTTGCTTATTCTAGCTGCCTCGTGTTAAGAGCAATCATGCATATCCCTCCTTCAATATCTGGCTTATTTCGCTTAGCCTGAGGTCTTCCTTTGTTCCTGAGGCGGTTTGTGCCAGAACCTCGTTCTCCTTCAGGGCTGAATACCATTTCCCTGCGTGGCTCCGTCACCGTTACGCTTATCCGTTCATCTGTTGCTGGACGTGGGTTGGGGTGTTTTTACCTTTTGGCCTTTGTGACTGATGCCGCTGTGAACGTTTGTGTGCAAGTATCTGTTTGCGCCCCTGCTTTGAATTCCTCCGGGGCCTGCAGCTCGAAGTGGCCTTTGCTGGACCATATGCTGGTTTTCTGTGTGACTTCTTGAGGAAGCCCCACACGGGCCTCCACGGCAGCTACACCATTTTACATTCCACCTGCAATGCCCGAGGGGTGCATTTTTTCACACCCCTGCCAACATTTGTTATTTTTTTGTTGTTGTTTTTTTTTTCATTTGTTTTAATGTTTATTTATTTTTGAGGGAGAGAGAGAGACAGCAAGTGTGTGCAAGAGCAGGGGAGGGGCAGAGAGAGAGGGAGACAGAGGATCTGAAGCAGGCTCTGTGCTGAGAGCAGAGAGCCTGATGCCGGGATCGAACTAGGGAACTGCGAGATCATGAGCTGAGCCGAAGTCAGATATGCTTAAGGAACTGAACCACCCAGGTACCCCTGTTTTGTTTTTTTTTTAATGGTTATTTATTTTTGAGAGAGAGAGAGAGAGAGAGGAAATGTGCGAGCGGCGGAGGGGCAGAGAGAGAGGGAGACGCAAAATCTGAAGCAGGATCCAGGCTCTGAGCTGTCAGCACAGAGCCCAACGTGGGGCTAGAACTTACTAACCTAGAACTCACAAACCCGGGAGATCATGACTTGAGCTGAAGTCAGACTCTTAACTGAGCCACCCAGGCGCCCCTTGTTGTTTTTAATAGCCATCCTAGTGGATGTGAAGTGGTATCCCATTGTGCTTTGTTTTTTAAGATTTTAAGTAATCTCTCCATCCAAGGCGGGGGCTCAAACTCACAACCCTGAGATGGAGTCGAGTGCTCCCGCAGACTGAGCCAGCCACGCTCCCCTCCATTGTGCTTTGGATTAGCATTTCCCTAATGAGCACCTTTTCATGGGCTGGTGGGCCATTCGTGTATTTTCTTTGGAGAAATGTCTGTTCAAGTATTTTGCCCATATTTGAATTGGGTTGCTTTTTGTTGTCGAGTTGTAGGAGTTCTTTATATATTCTGGATACTAATCCCCTACCAAGTATATGACTTGTGAATACTTTCTTCTATTCTGCGGGTTGCCTTTTCACTCTGTTGATGGTGTCCTTTGATGCACAAAAGGTTTTAATTTTGATAAAGGCCGATTATCTATTTTTTGTTGTTGCCTGTGCTTTTGGTGTCCCATCTGAAATCCCTACAAAATCCAATGTCATGAAGATCTCTCCCTCCATGTTTTTTTTTTTTTAAACTATGATTTTTCTCCTGTCTTCACAATAATTCTTCTAAGAGTTGTGGAGTGTTAGTTATGTTAGGTCCTTGACTCATTTTTTGTATGTAGTAGATAGTAAGGGACCGACTTCGTTTTTGTTTGTTTTCCGTATGAACACCCAGTGTTCCCAGCACCATTTGCTGAAAAGACCACCCTTTCCCTGTTGAATGCTTTTGGCACCCCTGTAGAAAATAATCAGCCATAAGGGCACCTGGCTGGCTCAGTCGGAGGAGCATGTGACTCTTGATCTTGGGGTCATGAGTTTGAGCCCCACATTAAGTAGAGATTACGTAAACAAATCTTAAAAAAAAAAAAAAAAAAAAGAATTGACCATTGTTAAAAAACATTTCTTTCTGATACTCCCGTGAATGTGAAATTAAAAATTAACAAATGTCTACACCTTTTCTCCCATTAACCTGCCTGTGTTCAGTTTATTTTCCAGACCCAGCCATTGAACGTAGGAGGGTAGGACGGAAGTCTTTTCTCTCCTCTGGTTCTGGCAACAACGATGGGGTATCATGGCCTGGAACCTTCTGCCCACTCCAGAGGCTGCCACTGAGAGACCCTGGGGCCTGGCAAGGCAGAGAAGGTAAGCATTCTTTTCGGTCTCCTGGATCTCTGCACAGGGTCACGAAGCCAAGTCATACAAACCTCTGCCATCTCTTTGCTTCCTAAATATACATTAGCCGAGAAAAACATTTGTGTGAGGGACGCCTGGGTGGCTCAGTCGGTTAAGCATCCAACTCGGGCTCAGGTCGCCATCTCACGGTTTGTGAGCTCGAGCCCCGCATCCGGCTCTCTGCTGTCAGCTCAGAGCCTGCTTTGGATCCTGTCTCCCTCTCTCTGCCCCTCCCCTGCTCACGCTCTGTCTCTCTCAAAAATAAATAAACATTAAAAAAAAATTGCGTGAACTAGTTCTTTGGGTATAGCGACTTCTGTGATTACTGTCTGAGTGCGATTGATGTGTCCTGATCCTTTCCCTTCCGGAGATGGTTTTCTGCCTCTGTCTCCTGTGCTGTTTATCATACGGAAAATCACAGGGGAGGACAAAGGCACGGGTCCTACAAGCCCAATGCTCAAGCTGGCCTCACAGCCTGGCGAGTTTGCGGGTTTCACCCTACTGGCGTCTCCCTGGACACACTTTGCTGAAATTCTCCTCTCCCTCCCCCAAATCTGGCCTCACCTCCTCAGCAAATTCATTTAATCCCTAAAACGCCTCTGACTTACCCAGAAAATCCCTCAAACACCCAGCTGCCAGAATTAACTTTCCTTTTCCTGCAAAGGTTCCAGAAAGCACTCTGGCCTGATGTCTAGGCCCAGGGGACACAGGTTACTTCCGTAAATGCTGATGGAGAGGAAGATAATTTGGCAGAGGCTCCGGAGGGAAGGGAACACGGGTCCTTGCTGCCCAACACCTCCTCCTACTTCCCAGGGCTCTGTAATCAAACCCATCAGCTTCGGGCCTTCCCACGCAATGCACTTCCTGAGTGCATTCTGGACCCCCACTGAACGTAGCTTCTGGCCCCTGGACAGCAGCAGACCATTCATTCATTCATTCATTCACTATTTATTTATTTTGAGAGAGGGAAGGAGGGAGGGGGAGGGAGTGAGGGGGGGAGAGAGAGAGAGATTGAGAGAGAGAGAGAGAGAGAGAGAGAGAGAGGGGGGGGGGAATCCCAAGCAGGCTCCTTGCCATCAGCACAGAGCCCAACTCAGGGCTCGAACTCATGAACCCCGAGATCATGACCTGACCCGAAATCAAGAGTCAGGCGCTTGACTGAGCCACCCAGGTGCCCCTCTCTCAATATAAACTTAAAAAGGGGCACCTGGGTGGCTCAGTCGGTTGAGCGTCCGACTTCAGCTCAGGTCATGATCTCGCAGTTTGTGAGTTCGAGCCCCGCGTCGGGCTCTGTGCTGACCGCTCAGAGCCTGGAGCCTGCTTTGGATTCTGCGTCTTCTCCTGTCTCTGCCCCTCCCATGCTCATGCTCCGTCTCTCTCTCTCTCTGTCTCTCAATAATAAACATTAAAAAAAAAAAAAGATAAACTTAAAAATTTTTCACCTTCTTCTGTTAAATAGTTTACGCTCCCTTCGAACTCAGGGCCTTTGCACATGCTTCCCAAGCCCCCCTCCCCCGCGCCAGCCATTCTGCTCCACTTCCTCCAGTCTCACTTGCTTATACCTTCAGGGCTCAGCTCAACCTCCCCGCATCACTTCCTGGGGAAGCCATGTGACCTCCCCTCATCTGCCCAGACAAGGTCAGAGGGATCTCGGTTATGCCCTCACAAAACGCCTGTACTTCTTTCCGGCACTAATCACAGTGACAGAAAACTTACCGCTGAAGTATAAATTGCAATTATTGAATCTATCCACTTATTTAGGAGAGTATTTTATTAATGTCGCCCTCCCCCAGTGGACTGAGCTCTGTGAGGGCTTGGACCAGCTCTGGTGCCCCTGGTGTCCCGCGCAGGACAGGCACAGGGCAGGTGCTCAGTAACGGTGTGCTGAATTAACAAAATATGAATAAATGCAGCCCGGGGAAAAATACAAGGCATCCCGATTTCCTGGCGACAGCTTCCCCCTCAATAGGCCAGAAGTGAAAGCTCTCTCAGAACCCTCATTCTCAAGAGAAATCACCAATGAACCTAGCCCAGCTTAGAGGGGGAGCCAGGACAAATTCTCCACATCAGTAAATGTTTTGAGTTGTTTTTTTAGTGTTTTATTTGAGACAGAGCATGAGCAGGGGAAGGGCAGAGAGAGAGGGAGACACAGAATCCGAAGCAGGCTCCAGCAGAGAGCCCGACGCGGGGCTCGAACTCACAGACCGCGAGATCACGACCTGAGCCGAAGTCGGACGCTCAACCGACTGAGCCACCCAGGCGCCCCAATGTTTTGAGTTTTAATAGGACAGGCACAGAGTACTCTTTTTCACTTCTCTATCCCGGGGGGGGGGGGGGGGGCGCAGCTGCAGGTTGGGATTAAAAAGTAGGGGAGGGGGATACGTGTGAAGGGGACACAGGGACCAGAGCTGGGCGCACAAGAGAGAGCAGAGAGTCTGCGAGCCCCAGACCCGGAGCCGAGCCAGAAATCCAAATCCCTGGGGCCTCCAGGGACCAACACAGTAAGCAAACACCCAGTGTGTGGTCTTCATGTACCCAAAGTTCCCCAAGCAAGCCTGTATTGGGCGCTAAGTGCCTGAAGGGCGCCACTGTGAGCCTGGAGAGTCAGGAGGAGACGCATGTTGCAGCTAGAGCTTGGACAGAAAAGGCCACCTTGGCTTGGAGAGTAAGGAGGACATACCAACTTGGTCTGGAGGATCTGGGGAGATGCCCTCTCAGGCCTGGAAAACTGGAAGGACTCCCTTGGGGCAAGGCGGGCCTCATTTGGGGCCATGGGGTGGGGGGGCTATGGAGCTCAAGATCAGGTAGGTAGTATAAATAAAATGGGAAAAGCAAAAGCAGCTCTTCTGAAAAAGTAAAAAAGGAAAAGCAACAGCAGCTAATCCTAAGGGTACAGCTGGATTCAGGAAACAAGATGGGGCGCAGAGGGTGGAACCAAGCCCAAGGACTGGAAGCGAGGAGACGGCAGAGGACGAACTAGGACGGGGAACCAGGGCCGAGCCTGAGGAGCAGAAAAAGGACCCAGGCTGTGGGGACAAAATTCCAGAAGTGGTTCTAGGACCAGAGGCAGAGACAAGGGAGTGAAGGAAGATGCCATGGAACCTGCACCAGATTCTGGGGCTCCTATGCGAAGAAGCAAGACCAGGCCCTGTGAGCAGAAACCAAACTCGAGAAAGGCAGAGCGCAAGAAAAGGTGAAGCAAGGTGAGACCCCGGGATGGAGAAAGATCAAGGAGCGACTAGTTACCCAAGGGCTGGAGCCAAGCCTCAGCGACGGGCTCGGAACCAGGGAGCAGTGATGGGGACAGGACGGGGTGGGGAGGAACCTAGGCTAGAGGTGGGGCGGGGCTGCACAATATTACCCGCCCCCTCTACACACACAGAGCGTTATCCTGGGGGCAAAACAGCAAGATGGGAAGGGGACTACACAGGATACAGAGCCAGGTCCCGGAGGCCCCAAGGACCACCCCCAGGACGCAGAGTCAGGCGGGGTTACGGCTAAGCTCGCGGTCCCTGATCTTGCTCAGGCTCAGTCCCCGGCACGCCGCGGATGTCGGGCAGCAGGCGGCAGCCGGCCACGATGTCCAGGCGCTCCGCCAGCGCGCAGAGGTCTCCCCGCGCCAGGCGCACGCTGTGGGCGGCCGCCAACCCTGCCGCCTGGGCGGCCGCAAGTCTACTGGCCAGGGCGGCCACATCGCGGCCGGCGCGGCGGTACACGCCGCTCACCGCGGCCGCCACGTCGTGGTCCAGCCGCGCCTGGCTCTCGGCCAGCCGGAGCTGCAGCAGCGTGCGCGCGGGGGCTGGCGCCGGCGTCTCCTCGGTCCCCCAGGTCTCCCCGGCCCTTTCCCGCTGCACCACGAGCGGAGGCAGGTCCCCCGGCGCGGCCTTCGGCTCCGAGTCCGAGTCGGTCTCCGCGGCCTCCCCGGCCACCCGCAGCCCCGTAGGGCGGCCGCGCGTCGGGCCCGAGGGGCCCAGGTACAGCTCCTCCTCCTCCGACGAGGACGCTGAGAGCTCCGAATCCGTCTCGGCCGCCTCCCCCGGCACCACCGTCTCGGGCCTCCGCGGCGGCCTCCGCCGACGACCCTGGGACGCCATGGGGCCGAACTAGGGAGAAGAGGGGCGAAGGGACGGCATGAGAGGCACCTGGCGGTGGTTTAAGAGTGCAGGTTCTGGATTCCCACCCCTTTCACTGACTAGCTTAGCGATTTTTGGCGATCTGCTTCCCCTGCCTGGGCCTCAGTTTCCTCTTCGGTAAACGGGCTCGTCATCCCTGCTGCCAGAGATAATGAGAGCTACTGGACCCCACCCTCTTTGTGTCCTGACAGGGAAACCGAGGACCAGATGGATGAAGGCTCGGAGGCCCGAGCTTCCAGAGTCGTAAACCTAGCTGTTTCCGATTTTGCCTCCTAGAGGCCACACCCTCCAACCTGTCCTCCAAGCCGGTGTCAGATCCGGAAGCACACGAGCTGCTGAGCGGCTCAGGGACCAGCGCCAGGGTCACAGAAAGAAGGACAACCCAGGGGGACTTTGGGTGGGGGGTAGCGTACACTAGTGGGGGCGCGGGGAAGGGCCGACACGGAAGGCCATACCTGATTACCGAAGCTCGGAGCCTGGAAGATCCGCTACGCGGCCGAAGTGCCCCGCCTTCACCGAGGGAGCCCCAACCAATAGGGAAGCGGATAGAGCGGGCATGGCGGCCAAACACGTGGGCCACCCGCCTACCAACCAGGAAGCAAACCCTCAAAACCAGCGGCGGGCGGGTACAAAGCCACGTGAGGAGAGGTACGACCAATAGGAAGTCGGCTGGGCTGGCGCTTCCGGGTTGTGCTGCGCGGCGAGTGGACAAATAAAAATTTTTTAAAACGAGGTTTGCCGCCTGAGACGACTGATTCGGCCAATGGCGATGCTCGAAAACCCGGAAACCGACAGGAGACGAGGAGAAGGGCGGAGATGCTGTCACGTGCGGCCAATGAGACTAGGCCCTCCCTCTAAGTGCCCCGGGTTCACGCGCGCACCATGTGAGCCCGGAAGGCGGGGTTTAGGCCGCAGCACCGAGGGAGGTGGGAGTAGGCGGGCTCGCGCCTAGGTGCCGGAGGCGGGGCTTATCCAGCTGGGCCAATGAACGCACGAAGCGCTGGACGGTCGTTGGGCGCGAGGCCGGCGCATGGCGGACGCGGCGCTGTTCGAGTTTCTGCACATGGAGATGGTGGCGGAGCTGTGGGCGCACCACTCCGACCCTGGCCCTGGGGTGAGCGCCGGGTCCCGGGGGAAGGAGGCGCGGGCCGCGACGGAAAGGCCGGGTCTACGTCCAGGGGAGCACGGAGGGCGGTTCAACGTCCGGGGTGCAACCCCGGCCCCGCCCCTGCCTCGCTGGGCGCTGGCTCCCTCGTCTGTAAAGTGGGGACTTTTGAAGGGCCGGCCTCGCGGTTACTGCCAAAAGTGAGCGACGAAGCTCCGGGCAAAGCTTAGCTCAAGGCCTAGCACAGAGTCAGGACTTGCTGCCTGGGTTGAATCCCATCCGCTCCCCTCACTAGGAATCAGTCCCTGTGTGCCTCAGTTTCCTCCTTAGTTAAATGGGCATTATAACAGTACCTCAGTCTCAGAGACCTTTACTCGTCCAACAGGCACTTATTAGGCACCTACTCTATTCCAGACACGGTCTCCCTGTCCTTGCGAAACGTAACATTTTAGTAGGGTTGTCAAACAAAAATATGCCACTGGCTAGTGAGAAGTGCGATAAAGAAAATTTCCGTAGGAAAAAAAAAAGAAAAAAAACCTTCCGTAGAGTCGTGAAAAGAATACGGATGGAGTGATTGATGGCGGAGGAAGGCCTTTCTGAGGAACAGAGTGTAGGAAGCAAGCCCTGTGGTTGGGGGGGCGGGGGAGCATTCCAGAAGAAGGAACAACAGAGGCAAAGCCCTGAGGTAGGAGCGTGCTTGGCATCTTGGCAGTTGGTTCCTAGGAAGAACAAATGAACTCAAACTTTAAAGCCTTTCGTGCGATGTCTGGCACCTAATCAGGTCCCCCAGAACGTGGGAGCTCCTGTTCTAAAAATCTCTTCCCAGGAAGAAAGGGTGAGGGAGAGATTAGGTGCTTGATAAATGAATGCTGTGATTGCTTTTCATTATTATTGTTAGTATATGATGTTGGTCCATACGCAAGGCGCTTTTTCTGGCTTAGGTTTTCTGGTTTAGGAGCCTCAGGGAAAGTGTTGCTTACAGTGGCAACATAGTTTCTTTTGGGTTCACATTCCCCGGGTTTCATCTAAAACTTAACAAGTGTCAGGCCCTGGGGGAGGCTCTGGGAATTAGTGAACTGTACAAAAACTCTTGGCCCTGCTGGAGCTTATGTTGGGGGGGGGGTACGCAGATAAATAAGGTACATGGATAAAGTACAGTACGTTAAGGACATGCTATGAGACAGAGAGCACGGGAGAGGGATTGCGCATTGACCTGTGTGTCGGAGAGAGGGGTTTGCAGCATCTCCTGTCCATCCTGGCTTTGAAGCCGAGACCCCAGGTGTCCCGGACATCAGCCTTTCCTCCCTCACCGCCAGCCCTCAACCAGGCCCTGCCCGTTCTCCTCCCTGAATATGGTGTCCCACCTCTGCCCTAGGCCGGCCTCCTCCCTCCTCTCTCTGCTCATTTCACCTGTCACATCTTCGCTGCTCATTTCACCTGTCACATCTTCGCTGCGTTCACACCCATTAATCTTTCACACCTTGGCTCAAATGCCCCTTCCTCAGGGAAGCGTTCCCTGAGCCCCGGCTCGAAGCCAGGTGTCCTCGTTGTGATCTTGCAGCCCCCTCCCCTTTGCCCGTGGCCGCCCCGTCCCGCGCGAGTGTGTGTCTGAACGAGGGATCGGGAAGATCCTTTGATTCACGTCCGCACCCCCTCCCCCCACCAGACTGTGTGCCGTGAAGGCGAGGCCCGGGTCTGTGTTGATCACACGGTGGGGGCCTGTGCGCACAGTAGGTCTCGGGCGTGGCTTTGTGGAAGCAGACGCCGCCCCTGTGCTGTGGAGGGCTGGGCTGGGCATCGGGGCTCCGTAATCGTGGTAGCACCTGCCGCAAATGAGACGTGCCCTCATGGGCTTCACGCTCCTGGTTTCATTTGATCCTCCTGTCAACCCACAGAGGTCAGCACAATCCTCCCCACTTTGTAGGCTTTGTGGACGAAGACACACAGGCTTTGATGGACGGACTGCTCGCTCTCAAGTGGCAGAGTGAGGAATGCAGAACTACGCCTCCCGCCTCCAAAGCCTGTGCTGTAAACGCTGGCCCGCATTTCCCGGCGTGTCTTCCCTCACGCTCGCCAGGAGGATTTTAATGGGTTTCTGTGGTCGAGCAGGTGTGGGAAATATTGGGGTTACTCAGGGGTGCTCACCACGGGCTTTCAAAGCACATCAACGTGCCAGAGACCCCGCTGCCCCAGGAAGTCCCATGCCGGGGTCCTGCCCCACAGCTCCAGGGTGATTCCTGGGTGCAGCCCTTCCTCTTCCACTCCCGGTCCTTCCTCCGTCTTCCTCTTTCTGTTCCTTCTCTCTGGTCCAACACGTGTCCTGTCTGAACCAGATGCAGGCCTCCTGTCGGGTACTTCTGGTGTCCCCAGTACAGTATTTTGTCAGAGTTTGTCCCCAGAACAGCCTTGCGAAGCCGACCTTATCGTCCCATTTTCCAGAGGAGGGACTGAGGCGCCAGAGGGGTATCTCCCAGGGTGCACAGCAGCGATAATCAGAGGGGAAATCAGGACTCAGGCTTCTGGCTCCAGAACTTGTCTGTGGCTTCAGGTCTGTCCCTTCCGGCAGCCGCCGAGTTCCTTGAGCACAGGGATGGTGGCTCGTTCATCTGTCCCCGCAGCACATACGCCCAGGAGCTCTGGGGCTCCCCACATCCTGCCTGGTATGGTGGTTACCTGGGACTGTTGAATGGGTTTTTCTGGATGGTTACAGGTGGAATGGAAGACCAGCCAGAGGAGCCAGGAGGTCAAAGGGCCTTTGTTATCAAAGCAGGAAAAACTTGGGGAGGAAGAGGTCCCTGTGGTTTCTCCACCCCAGCAGCTTTGAAGATAAGGGGGGCCTGGGGCAAAGGAGTTAATGCCTCTGCACACCAAGGAGCCTCGGTCACCTACCTCTGTGAGCCCTGGCGGCAGCCCAGGAGCGATCCTGCTGGGCCAGACCTGCCTCCACCAAGGCCCAGTGAGTGCCCACGCCAGCCTGGGCACCTGGGATGGGTGTACCAGCTCCCAGATGGACCCCTGCCCTCAGCAGGAGCCTGGGTTCCTGGCACAGCGGCCCCCTGGGGGCAGAGCCCTGGAGGAGGCGCAGTGCACTTGAGGCCAGGGAGCCCGTGGTGGGAGCTAGGGCTCTGTCCTGAGAGTGGTGGGAGCCATAGAAGGTTTAAGCTGAGGTGTGGGGGTGTTCGGATTTACTTTTTAGACGGGCCTCCTCAGCCATGTGAATGAACCTGAATGGACATGCAGCCAACTGGCTGCTGCAGGGGCCCAGAGCAGAGGCAGGCGCTCAGCCTGGGGTGGCAGGAATTAGGGGGAGAAGGTGGGATCTGGGGGTGTTTGGGGCTGCCCGGGTGGATCCGGGAGGCGTGTCGGCTCTCTGCGCTTGCTCATTCTTACTCCCCGGCTCCCTCCGAACACTTCTGGGCCCTCTGGGGCCATTCACCTGGGGAAAGCGAGAACTTTCCCTGTCCCTGCGCCCTTCTGGAGGTGGGAGCCGGGGCTGCTCCGTCCCAGGTCCCCCCGCCAGGGCGGGCATAGAGGGCCGTGGGCCCGGTGGTGGTGAGCCTCACAGATCACTGAGGGGCACAGCAGGAGAGACTGGAGGGAGCCCAGCACAGGGCCCCCACCAACTCCCTCCCTTCAGCCCAGGGTGTTCTCTGGGAGTCAAGTGCTCAGCATGTGTGTGTGGGGGGGGTTGTGGAGTGGCCTGGTTTGCTCGCTTTCCCGCCATCCTCCTTGGAGCTCCGTGGCCCTCGTCAGTCTGGACACTTGGACCTTCCTCCAGCCGAGCACCTTCTTCTCTGTTGTCTCTGATTCTTCTTCCGCATTGTTCCTCCGTGTCTTCTCGGCTCTCGGATGAACGTTGGACGTTCTGGGTCCCTTCCACGTGTCTTACATCTTTTCTCTCGTTTTTCTCTACCTCGTGTGCTTTCCTTGACGATCCGGGAGGCTTTATCCACCTTACACGTTGGTCTGTTTTTCAGCTCCCTCGTCAACAGATGTTTATTTTAGCTGCCCCCCTTTCCCTTTCCAAGAGCTTCCCCTCTGTCTGTTGCCCCTTCCTCCCGGCTCCCCCCGTGCTGTTGGGGGGAGCGCCTTCTCGAAGGGGTCCCCCCTGCCCCTGCATTATGTCATTTCCTGTCAGTGGGTTGTTGTGCAAATCGCCCAGAAATGCCCTGGCTCTGGGCTGGGCCAGGTGGCTGCGAGTCCCCGCCTTGTCTTTCTCAAGAATGACAAATCCCTAGGGGCGTCTGGGTGGCTCAGTCGGTTTAGCAGCCGACCGGTCACGGTCTCATGGTTCGTGGCTTTGGGCCTCGTGTCGGGCTCTGTGCTGTAAAAGCAAAGCTCGCTTTGGCTCCTGTGTCCCGCCCCCCTCCACCCTCTCTCTCTCGGCCCCTTCCCTGCTCTCTCTCAAAGATAAATAAAGGTTAAAAAAAAAAAAAAAAAAGAATGATAAACCCCTAATCCCTGACGAGCTCTTGGGAGGACCGAGGGAGGCAGGTATGGTAGACAGGCGAGGCTTCTGTCTCTTCCTCCTCCGCCCTCTCTTCTCTGCCACCTGCTCATCCTCGGCCCTGCCCTCCCACCACCCGTCTCCCCTCCCTTTTCTGTTGTTCCTGGACCCACCACCCAGCCTTTCCAGTTCACCAGATGCGTAATCGGCCCCTAGCGAGGGCTGACTACGGTGGTGCCAGCAGTAACGACGGCTGGGGCTGGGGCTGAGCCGTTGGAGACTGCCGGCCACATCGCTGTCGTGAGGTGAGGCCTGCCATCAGCCCCATCTCCCGCACGGGGAAACTGAGGCCTGGAACCATTAGATAGCTTGCCCAAGGTCACTAAGCAGGACTTGAACCCAGGCAGTCTGAAGTTCACTGAGGGGGAAGCCTGAACGTATGCAGACCTTTCCAGATCCTTACCCCTGCCACACACACCCCCCCGCCTCCCTGGCCTGGTTGAGGACCCTGCTGACTCTCTGGCTGTCCCCTCTCAGGACTGCTGTCCTGGAGGCTGTGACCTGGGCTTGGGTGCCACCCCACTGCCTTCCCTGCTTAACTCCTCTTCCTTCAGACTTGACCCCGTGCAGCCCTCAAGGAGCGCATCTCTTCTCCCTGGGGCCTCGAGGCTGTAACCGCGCCATTAGTTCCTGTGTGTTCCGTCCCAGGGACGGTGGTGTCCTCTCCTGCCGTGCCCGCCCCAGCCTGGTCCGCAGGACCCTCCCCGCTCCCACCCCTCGCCACTGTCCCCCGCCCTCGTGGCCTGAGCTGCACCCCCCATCCCTTTACCCGCCTCCTTGCCTTTGCGCACAGCCTCCCCTTCCCGGCCCCCTCCTCTGAAAAGCACCCTGGGGCCCCTCCCCGGGGAGCTGGCTCTGCCCTGCCGGCTCCCCTGCATGTGGGGTGCCCATCGCCTGGGCCCCCGTCGTCGCACCAGGCACAGTGGCCAGCTCCTCGAGGCCACCAGGAAATGTTTGTGGAGTGAATGGGGAAGTGTGTCCCCCCCTCCCCCGCATGCTAGGAAGTCCTCAGGGACACATGTGCTCGTCAGAATGGAGCCTGGCCTGCCTCTTTAAGGCGCTCACCTATGGAAGGGGGGGACAGGGAGCACAGCCCCTTCCTGGGGTTTTCCTCCCGCCAGGGGCTGGTCACCCAGGTTGACAGACTCACCCAGGTTGAGTGACAAGGACAGTAACATTCACTAAGCCCGACTGGGACCACTCTTAGCCTGCATTTACTAACTCCTGTTATCCTCCTAAGGACGCTGGGAGGTAGCACTGTTGACAGGGTCCTCTGTTTGCCCGTGAGGAAACTGAGGCCCAGGGCAGTTAGCCCCCACCCAGCTCCCCAGCTGGCAGGTAGGTGTCGGGCTGATCTGGCCGTGGACCCTGCACTCAGCCACTGGTCACACGTCCCCTCCCTGTCTCACACACCTGAGCTCATCTGTGCAGGTGCCTGCCTTGGCGGTCAGACCCCTCCCCGCTCACTCACCTGCTGTGCCCGAGGAAACCAGAGGAGCCCCCATGGCAGGAGCAGAGAGCCGGCCGGCCGGCGTCGGCCACCAGGAAGCTGTGTCGTCACCAGGGTCGTTTCCTGCAGGAGGAGCGTGGAATGGCGGGCGAGGGCCTAGGGGCCAGGGGCCTGGCAGAGAAGAGGGGTGCCTTGCCCAGAACCGCAGGCAACCTCTGCTCGGGGCGGGGGGGGGGGGGGGGGGGGGGGGAAGCGCAGCCCTTGCCACCTTACTGAGGCCGGGACAGCTGTGGGTGTCGTCCTGGCCACCCCCCCGCCCCACCTGGCCATCTGGGCTTGGGAGCCGGACCCGCTCAGGTTTGAAAGATGGCCCCATGGCTGAGGTGCCTGTTACCTAACCCTCGAAGCCCCGCTTTCCAGGCGTGAAATACAGCCTACCTTACGGGGTGGTGAAAATTCAACAGGAGGTTCGCACAAAGCGCCCGGCACACAGCGTGTGCGCTAACCCCGATGGCTCACCTTGTTCAGCCTCTGTTTCCCAAGGGCCTCCCACATGCCAAGGCCAGTGTTGGCTGCTGAAGGTCAGCCCGGGTCCCCACGCCACAGACTGGTCAGCGCTGGGATCGAGTACCCAACCTGCCGGGAGGGCAGGACAGGAGGCCTCCGGGAGTTGGGGGAGGTAACAGTGAGTGGGCGGAGTGGCCCCTCTGCTGGACTAAGGGAAGCTGTCAGGGCACAGGGCAGAGGGTGATGGAGGGACAGCAGGGTCCCAGAAGGCTGTTGAAACCTGCTGAGGCCAGGACATTGTCCCAGAGCCGGATCTCAGCAGGGAAATCCTATCCACCATGGGAAAGGCTCCAGTGATGGCCCATCAGGCCCAGAAAGGAGGCTGGAAGTCGCTCCCGGGGGAGGGTGGTGGCCGGAGGAAGGGAGGGACTCAGGCCTGGCGACTGCCGCTTCCCTCCCAGGGAAGGCTCGTGCCTGGGCTCCGCACCCCCCCCTCTTGACCCTGCTCCGCCAGATTTTCTCTAGGGAGCACCGCACCTCACTCTATGCTGTCCTGGTATTTCTGATGCCCCCCACCTGCGCCTCTGCCCCTCCCGCCGAGGGACACTGGCCTGAGCTCTGGAGTGCCACGTGGCCACCACTGCCTTCCCTGAGCACCCAAGGGAATCTCTCCCATCCCTGAGCCCTTGCGTGTCTCTCCCAGGGGTCTCAGCTGATTTTTTTTTTTTTTTTTTTTTTTTTTTTTTTTTT
>NW_026057588.1:10618404-10643783 GCF_023721935.1 Panthera uncia
GCCTTCCCTGCCCCGCAAAGGACCCCCCCCCCCCCCCCCCCCTTTGTTTTCCCCCCCGGGGGGGTCTGTTTTTTTTTTTTTTTTTTTTTTTTTTTTTTTTTTAGATTTTAGAGACAGTGTGAGCAGGCTAGAGGGGCAGATAGAGGGAGAAAGAGAGAGAGAAAGAGAATCTTAAGCAGGTTCCAGGCTCAGCACAGAGCCTGATTCGGGGCTTGATCCCACGACCTGAGATCATGACCTGAGCTGAAACCAAGAGTCAGACAATCAGCCGGCTGAGCCACCCAGGCACCCCCTTGGCTGACGTTTTAAGGCGTGATGAACAGAGTTGATTTTTACAGCTTCCTGCTGGCCAGGCCACGAGGGTGGGCCCCACGGCCCGGGGCTCCCTTGCTGTGGCTGCAGGCGTGCTGCCACAAGAGCCCCCGGGCAAGTCACCGTGAGCCCCCTGGAGTGATCAGAGCACTACCTGCCCACGGGGTATTGCAAGGCACACACCGGAAATGCTCACGATAAGCGATGGGTGTTCTCAGGACAGAGCTGACAGAAGAGCAGGCGGAAGCCAAGCCTGAGGAAGACCCCCCATTTTTCCTGCAGCAACAGGGAGCTGGTCTTCAGAGCCGATGGCGTCTGTGGAGGCATCGCGTGGCAGGGGCACAGCCCTCCCTCCTGGCTCTCCTTGAGCTCGCAGAGATGGGCACATTGGTCTTAGGGTCCCCTCTGTGGCTGCTGCCCCAGGACACTCCCTCTTGGGGCTCCCCTGAGCCTCTCTTCCCTGGCCTTTTAGGGACAGAAGATGAGCCTGTCTGTCCTGGAGGGCATGGGCTTCCGTGTGGGCCAGGCCCTGGGCGAGAGGTGAGAGCCAGCGCTTCCTGTCCTTCCCCTGCTGGCCAGAGGCAGGCAGGACCCGAGGCCAAGTCCCTTCCTGGGCACACCTGGACGGGGAGGGTCGTGTTGCTCCATATAGGAACCCAGCCTGGCGTCCCCCCCCCCTTCCTAACCCCGGGCTCCCCATCCCGGCCCACCCGGCCCCAGTGTCTGCCGCTGCCCCCAGGCTGCCCCAGGAGACGCTGGCCTTCAGGGAGGAGCTGGACGTCCTCAAGTTCCTATGCAAAGACCTGTGGGTGGCCGTGTTCCAAAAGCAGATGGACAGCCTCCGCACCAATCACCAGGTGTGTTCCTCGGGCCCGGGGCCCGGCTTCCTGGCTCAGGGCGGAGGCTGAAACCAAGAGGAGGCTGGAGAGGGCCCCCCCCTCACCCCGGAGGCCCGGCCTCCCCTCTCTGGGCCTCTGCCCAGTCCTCTGAGGGAAGCCAGGAGGCCACTATGGGGCGTCCTGGCTATCGCCAGAGTTTCCACAGGCCTCCCAAGATGGGGCCTCGCAGCGGGCAGCAGGCGCTCGTGGTTGGTAGCACCTCGCCCCGGCGAGTCGCCGCTTGTCTCGAGCTGGCCCGACCTCCTATTAGGCGCCCACGCTGTGCCGGGCCCTGGCCTCCGCTTCGAGGGCCGGGTCTGCAGCATCTCACCACAGCCCTGGGAGGAAGGACCACCCCGGAAGTCCTGCAGCTAGAGGGGCAGGACCCACATGCCCCATGGGCGGATACTTGGCCCAGGCTGGGCAGCTCCCGGGCCCTTCTGCATAGCTCCAAAGGATGGGGCCCGTGAACCTCCAAAGGATGGACCCCCAAAACAGGGGTTTTGAGGGAGGGGTCCCTCCAGGCCTCAGCCCAACGGAGCAGGGGGCGCCGGGTCCTGGCTTATCCCTCCCCTGCTACAAAGGCACAGGTGCCTCCCCAGCCCCCACTGGGCTCCTCTCTGCCCCCAGGGGACCTACGTGCTGCAGGACAACAGCTTCCCCCTCCTCATCCGGATGGCCTCCGGCCCGCAGTATCTGGAGGAAGCACCCAAGGTAGGGAGGGTGCCTGGACTCCACAACCCCCCATTTACACACGCCTGCCCCAAAGCAGGCCTGTCCTCAAGCCGAGCGACTGTCCCCTGGCCAGGGACCCAGGGAAGGAGGTGACCCCCACTGTGGAGCCCAATGCCCCGTATGGCCCCGGTCCTGGGTATCGGCCTCCCCTCTTCCCTGGGTGACTTGTGTCCCCTGTCCCCAGTTCCTGGCCTTCACCTGCGGCCTCCTGCGAGGCACCCTCAGCACCCTGGGCATCAAGAGCCTGGTCACCGCCTCCGTGGCATCCCTGCCCACCTGTGAGTCGGGGGGGTGGGGGTGGGGGTGGGGGAATCTTCCCAACCCTGAAGTGCGGTGGGGGCTCCGAGTCCTCCGGCCCCTGCCCCCGCTGAGGGTCGGGGAGGCGGGGCCAGGGCTGCCAAGCCCCACTTACATATGGGGAATTTGAGGCCCAGAGAGCTTAAGTCACGTGCCCTGGCCACCCGGCTGGTGCAGCCCGTCCGTGCCCCCTGGCCACACCCCCCCCCCAGCCTGCTTCCCTGGGGTGCGCGCCAGGCCAGAGCAGGGGACATCGGTGATGAGCTGGTCTGGTGGTTTTGAACGTTGTTCCGGTTGGACGTGATTGAAGTCAGCCTGGTTAATGCTCTGATGGGGTCCCCAAAGGGCAGCCGGGGCCTATGGGCCGCAGCCTGTCTGGCGGGGTGTCCTGACCCCCCACGGCCCTCCCATCAGACAGGCTGAAGCTTCATCCCTACCTGGGGCCAGCCCACCCTCTGCTGCCCCACCCCCCAGGTGTCCTTCCCTCTGTGGGTCCCCGAGGCCTCCTTGTGGAGGGGCCCCGAGGCCACGTGGGCAGGACCTGAGCTACACATGCCACAGGAGCCCGTGCCCGGCCCTCCTCAGCAGCCTGCATGCTTGACCTTCATGCCGCTAGTCACCCACACAGCTCTGGGATGCGGGCCAGGTGGGCGGGGAGCAGCACCCCCTCTGACCACCCGTCAGCCCAGCCCAAGGCCACGCAGTCTGCTGGTGCTAGACAGGGATGAACATCTCTGAGCTGTTTGGGTGCTTTCTGGCTCGCCCCTGAGGTCCCAGCCTCCAGCTAACGCCAGCCCTTCTCTTCCAGGTAAGTTCCAGGTGGTGATTCAGAAAACCTGAGAAGCCCCGGGCCCGCACCCCAGCTGAGCCTCACCGCCGCCCCGGCCTGGGGGGGCCTCGGACCACTGCCTTTGGGGGTGGCCAGAGGGCTGGTGTTGGGCACCCCAGACTCTATGGGTGATGAACAGGTGGGGGGCGGGGGTCCAGCCGCTTCAGGGAGTCCCATGTGCTCAGGTGGGTGTCCTAGGGAGGTAAGGGCATCCCACGTTGGGGCTGGTGTGAAGGGTTCCCTGCACGGGACTCCTCCTCCTGCGCGGCAGGTGCCCAATAAAGGTTTTGCGTGTGGAGCTGGGTTTAAAGTGGAAGGTGGAGGGGGTCACTCTGAGTGCGGACGGGGAAGAGGCATCTGTGACTTTGTCACTCGTCCTGCGGAGGTGGGAAGCACACCACCCTGTGTGGCTCCCCCCCCCCTCGCCCCTTGCAGGCCCCTTCCACCCCCAGCCCACAGCCTCCTGCCCTGCACACCTGGCAGGGGAGGGTGGCCCCGGGCGCTGGCCGCCCTGCCAGAGTCAACAAGTCTGGGGCTGTCCTCTGCCCACTGGGGCACACAGAACAGACCTCTCCCTGGGGCGCGGGGCTGAGGCCACCCGGAGTGTGGGCAGGGGTGGGCCTGGGGCTACCTGCACCGAGGACGGACCAGAGGAGACGGGCCAGACGCCCTCATTTCCCACCCCCCGCGCACACTCTTGAGGTGCCTGGCGGATGGAAGTCCTACCCAGAACAGCAGCCTGGCCGACCTGCCCCCCGGGGCCGTGGTACCCATCCCCCACCGCCACCCCCTTTACGTTCATAGCACCCACGGGTATCACACACCGGGACTCTGCCCAGGCCCCGCTGCCTGCTTCAGAGCTGTAAACTGAGGCTGGGGTGAGACCCAAGTGGGAGGAGAAAGGGTCTTCTCGCTTAAAACAACCACCGGTGGGTGGGGGCTCCTTCACCTCTGGAGGATCCTGCGAAGACACCCCATCTGGCCCCTGCCCTGCCCCCCCCCGCCCCCCAGCCTAGAAGGCTAAGCTCTTTGTTCCCTGGCCTGCCTCTGGACTCCCCACATGCTGTTCCTGCCTAGGCTGCCCTACCTCTGGCCCACTCCCCACTCTCCTCCCTCTTGGGCACCCGGGAGCCAGCCGCTTGGCCTCTGAGCGGTTCCTCGCTGTGCCCCCAGCCCCCGGAGGACCCCTGGACGCTTCTTCTGGCCCGTGCCGTTTACTCCTGTTCAGCACACTTTTGCCCGGGTCCCTCTGGATCCCTCTGTGGGGCACTGGCTCTGCCCAGTACAGAGCCTGGCAGATGCTTCCCGAATGAATTGGTTATTCAGGCTGGGCAAGGTGGGCAGGGGATTGGCCCTGTCCTGCCCTCAAGAAGCTCCTGGGCCCATCCTGGAGGTTCCCCCCCCCTGCAGACTCACCCCCAACTGAGACATACTCGCCTCCCCCCGCCCACCGCCCCGTCCCCGTTGGCTGGGCCTCTGGGGGCGGCAGTGGGCAGAGTCCCCAACTGGTGAAGGACAGGGAGGAAGCCTTCCCAGGAAAAGCGGCTTGAAGACCTGAGGAGGAGAGAGGACTGGCCCCCAGCAGACAAAAGGATGCATGGCTCTGGTCGCCCAGGCGGAACCCCTAGAGGGGCAGCCTGCTGGACCATCTGGGTTCCCTTCTGTCTCGTCCTGAACCCCCTTGTCCCGGGCACCGTTCGGTGGCTGTCTCCCCCGCCCCCCCCCCATCACCCTGTCGTGACTCCTTGTCAGGCAGCCGCAGGGAGCCTCCCACCCACCCAGCGGACAGGAGGGGAGCCCCAGAGCCTGCAGCACAAACCACTGCTTTCAAAAGCCCTACCCTGCCTCCATGTGACCTGGGGCGAGGGACTTCATCTCTCTGGGCCTCCGTTTCCTCGTCTGTCATGGCCTCACGGCTGCCCCCGGGGAAGTGGTGAGGAAGAAGGGCTGACTGTAGGGAAAGCGCATAAACCACGCGCGGCTCCCGGTAGGGCGCTACGTGCGGGCGGCATCCAGGGCGGCCTGGTAAGTGGGTCAGCCGGTGCCCACAGGTGCTCACTGCCGTCATTACCGAGTGCCAGGTTCTGTGCTCAGCGGACTCCTCCTGACAACCACGGGAGGTTGGCTGTCACTGGCCCACTCAGCAATGAGGAAGGTGAGGCTCAGAGAGGTGAAGTCACTTGCCCAAGACCACACAGCTGGGCCCTGGAGGAACTGGCATCTGAACCCGGGACTGTGGCCTCCTCTCAGTTCCCGACTCTCAACCCCGGGGCCGGCTTCCTTCCCCGGGCAGAGTCTGCCGATCCCCCGGGAGGACAGCCCCCAGTCCTCGAGAGCAGAGAGCACAGGGGCAGGGCGGGCACTCCAGGGGAAGGGGCGGGGGCAGGGCGGGCAAACCGGTCGGGCGGCTGGCACCCGGCTCGGGCCCTGTCTCCGGTGGGGGCCGTGCTGACGGGCGGTGAGGCTGGCACAGCAGCTCGGCGGGGCAGGGAGCTGGGGCCTGGAGGCTGCCGTCAGGTACGGGGGGCCCCAGGTGGGGGGCAGGCGGGCAGGGGCCACGTGCCGGGCCCCCAATCCTCACTGAGCCCGTCCTCACCCCGGTTTCCTCTGCCCCTCCGCTTCGCCGCCCCCCCCCCCCCAGCATCCCGCCCTCCCTTTTGCTTTCGGCTCTTTACGGTTTAAACCTGTGCGCCCCATCTCGCCCCGAGTTTGCTGAGTCTCTTCCCGGGTTGGACCACCGTGATGTAATGTGCTCCCCCAGGATTCCCCTCCCGCCCTCATTCAGGCCCTAGATGTACCGGCCCTGGAATTTCAGTCACCCAGTGGCTCCCAGGGCTCCCAGCTCTCACCACGCCGGTTACATGTCCCTTCAAAGGACGCCAGGCGCCACCTCCCACAGCGCACACCCCCAATACCTGGTGGTGCCCTGAGTTTACTCGGCACCCCCAGGCTCCCGTGTTTCCCCGGCCCACAGCTGCCCGGCAGCCCCCCTGTCCTGGCCTCTTAGAAGCCCCCAGGGGCGCCCAAACACCCAATCACCAGCCCTGGGAAATCTCACGCACCCCAAATCAGCCCCTAGCACCCGCATAACCATTCCCCGTTCTCTCACGTCTAGCTGTCCTTCCCCCGCCGCGACCACTCACTTTTACTCTGAAGAGCACCTCCGCGCCCCCCTGGTGACCCAGGGCCCCAGTGTCAGGGACAGGATCTCTCACCTGTCCCAGGTCACGTCTCAGGGGTGGGCTCTTCCTGCCGACGCACAAAGGTGCCGCGTGGGCACTGAGCCCTCTCCTTCCCCGAGCAGGGCCCCCGCCGCCATGCACAAACACTACACCGTCCACTTCGCCAAGGGCGCCCTGCCCTCTCGGACCCCCGCCGAGCGCTACTTCTTGGACCCGGAGTTGGGGCGCCATAAAGGTAGGGGTTCAGTTTGGGGGGACGTCCCGGCAGGGAGAGTGGTCTGTGAGCAGGGAGGCCGCCGAGTGGATGGCTGAACACAAGGAGAACCTGAGGGCCCAGGAGAGGGGCCGCCACTGCTCCCCACGGAGGCTTCTGCGTAAAGGGGCCGCGGGTGGGGGCCGTGGGCCCCGAGGAGCCCAAAAGCGTGAGTCCAGGATGGGGGTGTCAGAGGGGGAGGCCCAGCCGGCCTACCCCTCCCCCAAGCATGGGAAGAATTCCCCCAGCCCGGATTGTGAGCTCTCCCCACCCCTGAGTGGGTACGAATGGGGGTCTGGGGCGGGGGCGGGGGCAGCGCAGTCTCGGGAGGCCCCGGCCTCCCGGGGCAGCCCCCTTCCCACCAGCCTTGCCGGAGCCCGGGTGTGAGGCCGCCCCCTTCTCAGTCCTGGCCACCTCCCACCACTCCAGCCTCCTCTGGACCAACCAGGCCAGCTCCTGATGGATTCCCTCCTGTTCCCCGAGCCCTGGGGACCCATCCCCCAGGGGCCGAGGACTTTGGGGGCAGCAGGGACTCCCGAGTCGTCGTCCCTGCTCCAGCCCCTCGCCCGGCTAGAGCCCAGGTCTCTGCACCTCTTCTTCCCACCCACGGGAGAGCACGGAGACCGGCCCCTCCCTTGCCCACACCCCCTCCTCATTTTCTCTGATTTCTCCGGGGCCTCAGAGGAAGGACCAGCCCCGGCCTCCACTTGAAGACTCGACCTGGTTCCAGTGCCCGCCAGGGCTCAGGGACCCAGGCCCAGTCACCCCCCACCTTCCTTCCTTCCAGGATGCTGTCACCAGTGGCGCCGTGACCCGGCGGCCCTTCCAGCCCACGGGCCCTGCCGGCTGCCCCCACAGGTGCGCTGGCGGCTGGCCTACAACAACCGGGGGGGTGTCAGCGGCTGCCCCCCCGGCCCCCGGCCCCCCAGCCCCCTGCGACAGCGGCTCTGCTCCGTTCCAGGGGTCCAGAACGGGCCACCTGCAACCGCTGCTGCCCCCACGCAACCGGCCAGCGCCCCCCAGCCGCCCCCCAGGCCCACCATGTCACCTGCCACCGCAGCACCTGCCATGGCCAGCGGCGGCCCGGCCCCGCCCCCTGCAGCCGGCACCCTCCTGGAGCCCAGCAGGCCCAGTGATGCCCGCCCCCTGCCCGCCCCGGCAGCCTGCGGTTCCTTCACCTACAGCTCGGGTGCCTACCCAGTCCTCCTGCGGGCTCGTCCCTGCCGCCTCTCCCCCCTACCCCGCTGTCCAGGCCTCTTGCTCCTCAGCCTGCCCGCCTCCCCGCTCACTCTGGTCCCTGTCTCGGGGTTGGTGGGGGGGCGGGGGGGTTGCTCCTCCCTGCCCGAGCCTCTGCTTCACCCGTCGGGATCCGAAGCTGCCAGGCCAGGCCTGCCCTGTCCATGGGGCCTCCGTCCGGGCCAGCCAGGGGTCTGGGCCCTGGCCGTCTCCCTCTGCTGACAGCCTTGTTCTGTTTTCTCTCTTTTCGGCCCGCCCTCCCCCCAGCCCGGCAGGCCAGGGAGAACTTGGGGCAGGGGGTGACAGGCACCAGCTTGCTGGCCAGCTCCGGTGTGGGGCAGACAGTCAAACATGCAGCCGAAACAAGAGGCAGGGACTGGCCTGGGGGCTGGAGAGAACAGTGTGGCCAGGGGAGAGATCCATCCATCCATCCATCCTGGGACTGGACAGCTGTCCTGGGTGCCCAGCTCTGTTCCGGGGGAGCGGGGTGGGGAGACGGCAGGGAGCAGGGCAGAGGCTGCCCCCCTCACACGGAGCTCATGATCTCTAGGCGGCGGAGGGGAGCTGGGTACGGGCCGTAAGAGGAATCAGAGAAGTTTAAGCGTGTCACCCCACAACAGGCACGCTGGGGGAGAATAGGGCTGGGAGAGGAGCAGAGGGAGCATCAGGGCTCGCAAATTGAATAGGGTCATCGGGCGAGGCCTCAGGAAGGCAGGGTTTGAGCAAAGAAGGGGCAGTCCTCTCAAGTAAGCGGCAGAAGGATCAGCAAATGCAGACTCTGAGGTGGCCCGTTCCAGGGACAGTGTGTGGGGAGGGTCACAAGGGGCCACAGCCTGGTGGCTGTGGGGAGGGGGAGGCGGGAGCCGCGAGCTGGCTTGGGATCTAACAGGAGGGTGCGCTGTGGGAGGTGAGCATGGGAAGCCGGAGTCCGAGCGGGCGAGGGGGGTGACCGAGGGGGTGGCAGGGGAGATGGGGACACGTGGCTGGGTTCCGGGTCTGGTTTGAAAGTAGAGCAACAGCCAGGCAGGGGCTCGGGCTCCAGGTCAGGCACCACCTCGTCGCTGGCGGCTCTCGGCCGTGACGCCCACGTCACACACAGAAGCAGAGGCTTGACGAGGTGAGGTCACCCAGCCATGAGGCAGAGTGGGGCCAGATCCACCCTGGCCGCCCCCTTAGCCAACCTCGTCCTGAGTCTGCCCTCCCCGCTGGGCCCCCAGGCCTGGCGCTGACCTCGGGGAGGGGGCGGGGATCCTGCAGCCCACGGGCCCACCACGGGCCCACCGTGCACCCACCTGGAGGCTGGCCCGGCACAGCCCACAGCTGAACCCTGCCGTTCTGGTGCCCCAACCCCAGGCTGAGAAGTGGCACTCGGCGGGGGGATCTGGGGGGCAGGGTGCCCTCAGTCAAGTGGACGCCGTAATGCACAAGGACTTAAACCTGAACCTGCTCCCTAAATGGCCACCCCAGACCATGGCATTGACCAAGCGCCCCCCCCCCCCACCCCGCCCCGGCCCATCCTTGTAGCATCCACGCTGCCCGGTGTTTCTGCACCCCACCCTCCAGAAGGAGGGACTGAGCCTCGCTCAATGGCAACGCTCTATCTGGGTCATGCAGAGAAAGGTGGCAGGGCCAGGACCAAGAGGCGGGTCTGCCTGGGCTTGGGGGCAGGACGGGAACTGGTAGGCATGGGGTCCTGGAGAGGGAGAGAGATCAGGGTAAGGGATGGACAGGAAGCTGAGAGGAGCGTGTGACTGTCAGGGCCCTTCCACACTGGGGCCAGGCTGGCAGAGCAGGCAGGAGCCGACACGCAAGATTCTGGAGCCTGCAGAGAGGTGTCTTGGGCATCTGAGAGCCTCAGGTCCCGAGAGAGGCCCATGGGGTTTTTCTGGGAGAATCACAGGCTGATGGCTGGGCCTGGTGACCTAGGGCCAGGTCAGCTGAAATCCCATGGGCCTCTGTGCTGGGGATCGGTGGGGTGTCTCCTGGCCTTTCCCTGGCGGGTCTGGGGTCAGCTCCTCCTGCGGTGCCCGGAGGGACACATGTGACCCAGAGGAGGTGGTTGCCTACTGCCCCAGAAGTCTCCATCTGAGGGTCTGACCCGAGTCACCTCGGGGAAGTGGGGAGAGGGATGCCGATGCGGGCAGGAGCTGTGGGTGGGCTCTCTGGGGGGCAGATGGGTGGATGGTGGTGCCCGGCCAGCCTCATTGACTCAGTTTCCCCTCCCCCGCCCCCCACCCCGGCCTCCAGATATTCTGACAGAAGATGACGTCTACTGCAGCTGCCTGGCCAAGACCCTCTGCCACGTGCCTGTCCCTGTGACCGTGGGTTTCTATGCCCCCTTTGGCTGCCGTCTGCACATGATGCTGGACAAGATCACCGGTGAGGCTCTCTGTGTGTTGGGGGAGGGAGGCGGGGGGGGGGGGAAGGAGGAGGGGAAACGGAGCCTCTGATCCCTGCCCAGCCTCAGGCTTCCCCGGCCTGCCCCAGTCCAGAGGCCCGGAAGTCAGCATTAACCAGGTCCCTCCTGATGCCCGCAGCCTCTGCCCCCCGCTCCCCGCTCGTTCCCTCTCTGGCCTCCCGGCCAACAGTCTCATCCCCTCTTCTGCCAGATCTGCTCCAAGGAATCTTTTTAAAGATAAAGATCTAGCCCCATCCTCCCCCTGTTCAAAAGCCCTCCCTGGTTCCCCAACACTCTGGGGAGAAGACCCAGGGTCCTCACTGGCTCCCGCAAAGCCCCTCCTGTGCCCACCCCCTGTCCCCCGGACCCATCTCTTCTCAGCAGTGGCCCGGGCAGGGCCTGGTGTCCACAAGACCCCTAACAGATAGGTGTTAAGTGAGCACAGGGCCTGACACGTGGCCAGGATCCGCAGCAGCTCGGACCTGGTTCAAGCCTTGCCCAGACCCCAGCCTGACGGTGGCCAGAGGGGCCGGAGGAGATTCACCTCCACGAGCCTGGCCCCGGTGAGCCGGCCTCTGCCCCTGTGTTGTCACACAGCGACAAACAGGGTCCTGGGAGGAGAAAACATTCAGCTAGAAGGAAAAAGGAAGCAGCATTCTGGAGCTCCTGGTCTGTACTAGGTGACTGACACAGGCCCGCTCATTCGTTCACCGACCTCAAGAGCAGACCGACCCTGCCCCTCAACCTCTCATGATCCCTCCTTCAAACACTCCTTCCCCCGGCACTTCCTTGGCGCCCAGGGGACGCAGGACGCCCAAGACGACCAGAGCCCTGCCCTTCCTGGCCTCACAGTCCAGAGAGGGAGACAGACCTGTCCCCAGAGAGGGATGACCCCCCCCCCCCGAGTAGTGGGTAGGGTTGGGGTGCCCAGGAGGCACCTGACCCAGCCTGGGGATCAGCGAGGGCTTCCTGGAGGAGGAGGTGGAGCACCGAGCCAGGAAAATCAGACCAAGGCTGTACTCTGCTGCCCTGCGCTTCGCTTCCGCGGCACCTCGCACGCACGCGCACGCGTTCCTTCACTCCTTAGGCCTTCCTTCCCGCTCCTGTCCTCTCTCCCCCTTGGGAGCTCTGCTTCTGCCCACCCACGACCTTGGGCCCCGCCCCCAGCCCTTTTCCCGTCGGTGCGGGGCGCAGGCCTCTCCTTTTCGTCCGGGGAGTTGGGGGGGGGGGGGCTGGCTCCACCTCCCACTCCTGGGCCCCGCCCCGCCCCTCACGCGGTCCCCCGCGCCCGCCCTCCCCTCGCTCCCCGCAGCGCTGATGCAGCAGGAGGCGGCGCAGCGCGAGGCCGAGGAGCTGCGGCGCGTGCGGCGGCAGCCGCGGGCGGTGCGCGGCTGGGGCTTCCCGCGGCTGCTGTGGTACCTGGTGTTCCTGCAGCCGGTCATCACCGAGGTGCACCTGCGGCGCAAGAACGTGAAGTTCCTCTTCATCCGCTTCAGCGCCTGGCAGTACGCGGGCACCGACAAGCTGTGGGCCGGCCTGGTGACCACGCTGTGCGAGGGCATCCGCCACCACTACGGCGCGCTGCCCTTCAGCGTGTACTCGGTGCTGGGCAACAAGCCGGCCACGACGCCGGGCTTCCGCCGGCGCGAGTGGCACTGCCGGCGCCGCGTGTGCCTGGCGCTGCTGGCGCTGCTGGCGGCGCTCGGCCTCGGCGTGGGCCTGCTCTACCTGTCGGTGGGCGCCCGCGCGCCGGGCCACGGCGCCGCCGGCGGCAGCCTGCTCCGGGTGTTCGGCGGCGCGGCCACCACGCTGTCGGGCTCGGGGCTGCTCATGGCCGTGTACTCGGTGGGCAAGCACCTGTTCGTGAGCCAGCGCAAGAAGATCGAGCGGCTGGTGTCTCGCGAGAAGTTCGGCAGCCAGCTGGGCTTCATGTGCGAGGTGAAGAAGGAGGTGGAGCTGCTCACCGACTTCCTGTGCTTCCTGGAGATCTACCAGCGGCGCCGGCTGCGCGTCGTGCTCGAGGTCACCGGGCTGGACACGTGCTACCCGGAGCGCGTGGTGGGCGTGCTCAACGCCATCAACACGCTGCTGTCCGACAGCCACGCGCCCTTCATCTTCATCCTGGTGGTGGACCCCAGCATCCTGGCCGCGTGCCTCGAGAGCGCCGGCTCCATGAAGGGCACGGCCGACAACGGCTACCTCTTCCTCAACCGCACGGTCACGCTGCCCTTCTCCGTGCCCATCATGGGCCGCCGCACCAAGCTGCAGTTCCTGCACGACGCCGTGCAGAGCCGCGACGACCTGCTCTACCGCGAGATGACGCGCAGGCTGCGGCCCGGCTGCCGCGGGCGAGGCGGCGAGGACGCGCAGCTGCTGGCGGTGGAGACGCAGGCGGGCGCGCAGGGCGTGCAGAGCCGCAAAGACGCCGAGGCGGCGCGCCGCATCCAGGAGGCGCTCTTCTGCCTGCACGACGAGCGCGACTGCCTGTACGAGTACGTGCCCGACAACGTGGTGTCCATGCGGCGTATCGTCAACACCGTGCCCATCACCGTGCGCCTGCTGCAGCAGCAGGACGGGGACTTCGCGGGCCCCACGCCGCGCCAGGCCGTGGCGTGGGTCGTGCTCGCCAACCAGTGGCCGTGCCGCCTCAGCTGGGCGCTGCAGTGCCTGGAGGACCGGCAGCAGGCGGGGGGCGCGCCCGAGGCCCGCGCGCGCCTCTGGGACGTGTTCTGCGACAACAGCCGCGAGCTGCACGCCATGACCAAGGCGTTGCAGAACGTGCTGGACTTGGACGGCGACCCCGAGCTTTTCGAGCGCTTCCTGGGCGCCGACTTCCCCTTCACCGTGGCCGAGGCGCAGAGCCTGCTGCGCTGCACCGTCAACCTGGACCACTCCATCCGCCGCCGCATGGGCCTTATCCGGGCGGTCAGCGCGCTCAAGCCGCCCAGCGCGCCCGGGTCCCCGGCCCACGCCGCGCCCCACGCCGCCAACGGAGCCGGCCACGCGCCCGGGGCGTTGGGGGCAGGGCAGGGCGCCGGGCACGCCCCCGGGGACGCCGGCGAGGCCCACCGCCCACGGGACCGGGCGCACGGGGGCAAACCACGGCCCGGGACGGGCCTCGAGTGGGTGCCCCGGGAGCCCCGGGAGGCAACGGCTCCTCCCGCCGCCCAGATCGGGGTGTGAGGGGTTCAGCCGGGCTGGGATGAGGCCTCCGGTGGCCACCCCGCCCCCCACCCCCAGGCGGAGCTGTGAGCCGGAGAGAGCTGTAGGCAGGCGCAGCGTTGTCGGTGCCGGCGTCTGAGAGCTGGCGCCGGAGGACCAGTGAAGAAGCGGCCCGGGTTCAAGTGCAATAAATGGAGATGTGAAAGCCCCGGTGGGTCTTCATGTCCTGGTCTCCCTGGCTTAGGCCTGCCCTGTTCCGCCAAGCCCACGTCACCCCCTGGGGAGTCGGGCAGCCTCTGCCGGGGCCTCATTGCTGGCATCCCGGGAAGCAGGAGAGGGCGTGGGGGCGGTGGGTGAGGCCACTGAGGCAGGGCAGAAGGACGGATGTGCCGGGTTGACTCAGGCAACAGGGAGCGCCGAGAGGCCTCGGGGGATCCAGGTCCTTGTCCCCACACCCTAGCCTGCCCCTTTGTAGGCATTTCCGAGGGCGGTGTCCCCGGTGACCTCAGCAGGCTGGTCCCCTCCAAGGGTGGCGCTCTGCCCCTGGCGTAATGGATTAATTAGGGTTCGCCGGCACTTCCGCCAGCTGGGGCGGGCAGCGCTGCCTCCCCGGAACAAGTAACTGTCCGGGGAGCACCTGCCCACGGGCCATCCAGGGCCACCTGATGAGCCCCTTGGGGACTGGGAAGTTGAGGCGCAGAGACGGGCACCTGTGGGACATACAGGGTCGGAGCCAGAGCCGGGCCGCGGTGGGGGCGGTGGTGTTTCTTAGCTACTGCGGCTCACACTTTCCCCTCCCACCCGTGTGATACAGCGAGGAGGCAGGTGGCACTCCTCAGACACCTTCTACGTCCTCGCTGGTCCAAGTAGCCACCCACTCAGGCCCGCGGCGTGCCTGATCCAGTCCAGCTGGGGAGGGGGGACCAGCACTTAACCCGTCCCGTGTGACCAGAGCTCAAGGGTGTGACCTCTGAGCCAAGGCCCTAAGGGCTGAGGGGACAGGCCCAGAGGGAGCCGAGAACTCTTCGAAGGCACCCACCCTCAGGCCGTGCGGCCTGGTGGGGGTACTGACCTCGCACTGCTCAGCTCCAAGGCTTGGGCACAGCACCCCGACTCCACCGGCCAACGACTGCTTCCGAGTGGACACGGGGCAGGAAGCCGGCATGTGACTGAGGCGCTGCCTTCCAGTCCCGGCAGGGCTAAGCTTGGAGTAAACCCACACCTGCGAGATGTTCTCCGGCAGCGGGGGGGCGGGGGGGGGGGGGCATTGCCTGCCGAGAGTGAAGCCCCCACGGAGACACGTGGGACCCTGAGATGCCATTAGTTCACTGTCCGCAGGCGTGGGATTGGAGCCGGTGAGTCCCTCCCCTTGGCCTCCCTTCGGCCGATCTGGCTTCGCCTCCCGCTTCTCGCCACCTCCGGTTGAGGCGGGAACAGATGAGCAGCAGAAGCAGGGCCCGCTCCAGACGAAACAAACTCGGACACTGGCGGGGGGCGGGGGGGGGGGGGGTGGAAGCCGCGGCCCCCGTCACGTGGTGCCATCTGTGGCCCGTGTCTCTTAGACGCTGACAAAGCCTGAGTCCAACAAAGCTAAGTGGGGGGACAGGTGGGTGTCGCAGGGCAGCTGGGCATAGCCGGGACGGTGACGGGCCACCGGCCTTGCCACGGTCTGTGCAGCTTTGCCGCTGGGACCCCGCACCCAGGTGAGTCCTCGGGGCTGGTTCCCATGGACAGAAAGGAACGTAAGCGACGTGTGTCCCTTTCCCGTCGCGCCGAGTGAAGAAGCAGGTCTGCCTTCTCCACTCTCCTCCCCCATCCGCCTGCCGGGTGCAGGGGCTCCCCGGGGCCTAAGCAGAGGCAGAGCCACGCGAGACCTGGGGCCACAAGTCACTTTGTGGGGAACGGCTGCCTGCTACCTGAACTTTCACATGCGCGAAAACACACCCCGTGTACCGGCACGGACGTCTGGCCACAGCATCTAGACTCGCTGGGTCTTCACAAGCCCCAGCGATGCTTGGGCGGCCGAAGGCCAAGGGAAAAACACTTAGCCAAGGGGAGCCACCCTTGTGATCCAGGACTGGATCCAGGATCCAGGTGGAAACCAGGACCCCCGCACAGCCGGTCTGTTAGTGGCCCCGGGCTGTTACAACAGAGTCCCGGGCCCCGGGTGGCTTAGAACAGAAGTGTATTCTCCTGGCTCTGGCGCCCGGAAGTCTGAAGGGCCACGCACTCTCGGAGCGTCTGGGGCCGCCGGGGGCCAGCCGGTGCCCATGCTCCCTGAGCTGTGGACGGCTCGTCTCCACCACACCCTGAGAGCCTAGGCCTGAAGCCGGAAGATACTTTGGGGTTGTCTCCCTCTGGAGACACGGGATTGGCAGGTGGGAAGAAGATACAGGAGAGGGGAAAAAAAAAAAAAAAAGTCGGCAGAGGGGGTGCACCAAGGCAGGGAGTGTTGCGGGAAATGTGGCTTTTGTCCAGCCTCCCAGTTTCCCTCTGGGGGACCACGGCACGAACCCCGCAGACGACCGAGCCCTGCCCGCCCCGCTCCCTGTGCCCACAACTCCCGCAGGGGGCGCCCACGATCAGCACCAGCAGAGAGCAGGCGAGTGTGGTGAACCCAGCTCTGGTTTATTAGAAAAGGTGTGAACAGAGTTGCACCGACAGGAAGAGCCCCTCCCCCACCCTCTGCCCACCCGTACCCCACACCCACACCGCCCCCGGGGGTTGTAGTGCCTCTCAGGGCGCAGCCTCAAGGGGCCTGGACAGCAGGGTCTCCAGAACCCTGGGCTGCTCCCCGCCCCAGCTCCCTGATAGATTTATTGCACTTAAGAAAAAGAAAGCTCTGATTCTCTGCTCCCAGCTTCCCCCCCCCCCCCCACCCCCAGCCCCGGCCCGCACCCCAGCTGGGGCTGCTCTCCGCATCTCCACCGCCACCACTCACCGCCCCTCCGCCCGGTCCTGTGCCCCAGGGCCACCGGGGGGCCACCCCGCCACCACCCGGGACTCCTGCCCGCCACAGGGCAAGCTGGGCCGAACAGGCCCTCTTGAAAAGGCGTCCAGCCTGGTGGCCGATGTCCTCGGAGACCTCCTCCTCCCATTCCCCCCAGCCCAGAGCCTTCGAATGCCGGACACAGAGATACAAGTGCTTAAGTCAGGGCGGGGAGGGCACCCCCTGCAGCTCCTGCACTCCGTGTAGTGTTGTTGTGCGGGGCGGGGGCCCCCGGCAAGGCCCCCCACACCCCCGGCGGCCTGGGCCTCAGGGAGGCTGGGGGTGAAGGTGAGCAGATTCTCATGGCTCTGGCCTCAGCTCATCGAAGACTGATGGGAGGGGGGGAAAAGGAACTTGGGGAGGAGAGATTGGGGGAGGGCCCGTCAGAGCCAGGGGCTCTACTGCCAGCCCCCAAGCCCCTCCTCACCCCCAGCCCTCTGGGGCCCCTGCCTCACCTAAAGTGTCACAGTGTCTCCTGCCCAGAGTCCTGACTGGCTTCCAGAAGCAGCTCCTCGAGCTCCTTCTCGTTCTTGGAGCAGCTCAGCTCTGCAAAGGGCAGGCGACCTCCTGTCAGGCAGGCGGGGATGGGGGTTCCAGTCTGACCCCCAGGGCAGCATGGGTCTCGGGTACCAGTGAGACCGTTAGACTCCAGTTAACAGATCTGGCCTTGCTCCCTCCCAGGGAGAGCTGCCCCGGATCCGAGGGAAGAAAGGTGGGGGCCAAGGGTCAAGTCCTAGTCTTTCCTACCCCTGTACGGGCCATTTTAAAGAAGAGAAAACCGAAGCCTTCCGAGAGGCAGGTGCCTGCCTGGGGTCACACACAGCACCCAGGGCCCTTGGGCACCCTGCCCCAGAGCGGCACTCACCGTGTTCCAGGCCACAGCTGCCCGCCTTGGCCTCGGGCCCCGGGGGTGGCTCCGGGGGCAGTGCGAGGGCAAACTCGGGCTTTAGGCCGTTGGGCAGTGGTGGCCCTGACTGAGGCGGCTCCAGCTGCGACTGAGGCTCCGACACTCCCGGGTCCTGAGTGCTGACGGCCTCGGCTGGTGGCAGGGCAGGTGAGGCGGGAGGGGAGGCTGAGGCAGGTGGGGAGGGAGGACGAGGAGGGGCAGGGGAGGCGGGAGGGGTGGGAGGGGCGGGAGGCACAGGGGGCTCTGCCCTCTCAGGTGGACTCTCCACCCGGGTCACCACAAACACTTTGTGGCCCCGGCCCGGGCTGGACACAGAAATGCGCTGCTCGGTGGGGGAGGAGGGGCTGCCTGGGGGGCTCCTGTCCCCAGGGCCCAGGGAGTCCGAGGGGGGCACCAGGGCGGGGCAGGGGGCCTCGGCCCTCTCCCCATCCTCCTCCTCAGAGTCTGATTCCGAGTCCGAGTCCGGCCCGGCGGCGGGGTCCGGGGCCCCGTTCTCCTGGGCCTTGGCGGCGGGCTCGTCCCCGGGCTCCTCGTCGGGCTGGGGCTCGGTGATGGTGATCTCGGGCATGGAGGCAGACAGCTGCAGCCGCTGCTCCTTCTCCTCCTGCTCCCGAGCCAGCATGAAGTTCTGTTTGCAGCCGTTCTGGATCTCGGCGAGCAGCGCCTTCTGCGTCTCGATGAAGCTCTTCACCTGCGGGCAGAGCGGCCCGGCTAGGGCTCTGGCCGGCGGGGGAACCCCCGGGCCAGCCCGGCCCGCCCCGCCCGCCAGAGGCCTCAGGGGAGGGCCCACTCAGCTCACCGCCTCCTTCTTGGGCTCACGGTCAAGGTCCAGGCGCAGCAGTGAGCGGTTCACCTTGAGGGCCAACGACAGTGCCATGAGCCCGCCCGTCTTGATCTCGTTCTCCCGAAGGTCCAGTCTCAGGAGGCGGGGGCTCTCGGCGATGAACTCTGCCACCGCCACCGCGCCTGGGAGGGGGACCGCAGGGGCTGGCCACGGGCTAGCCGCCCGCCAAGCCCGCGGGCACCGCTCCCCTGGCCCAGCCCCGCGCCCTACCCTCGCACGTGAGCTTGGTGGCGGTCAGGCCCAGGCGCAGCACGCTGCGGTTGCTGATGAGGCCGTTCTTAAGATTCCGCACGCCCTCGTTCCCGATGGGGTTGTGGCCCAGGTTCAGCGTCTCCAGGCTCTGTGTGTGCGGCTGCAGGGGGCGGGGCGTGACAGTGAGGCGAGGCCCCGAAGGCCGGTCAGGAAAGAGGCACACCGAGTGCTCCCTCTCCGGCAGCGTCGCCCGGACAATCCTGCTTCAGGCCAGGTCCTTCGCGTACTTAGAAGCGGCCCCAGCGCCAGCCGCCCTGTCCGCCCCCAGCCCCGGGCCCACTCCCTGCTGGCACCCGAGGGCTCAGGGCACAGACCTGGCCGTTGGTGATTCTTAACTTAGACGGGAGTCTTTGTATCCTGTGGGCTTGTTTTACATACCACGTATTTATTTAAAAAACTTTTTTGGATGTTTATTTTTGAGAAACAGAGAGCGCGAGCAGGGGAGGGGCAGAGAGAGAGGGAGACGCAGAATCCGAAGCGGGCTCCAGGCTCCGAGCTGTCAGCACAGAGCCCGACGCAGGGCCTGAACTCACAAACCACAGGATCATGACCTGAGCCGAAGTCAGTTGCTCAACGGACTGAGCCAGCCAGGCGCCCCGCACGTATTTATTTTAAAAGATTTAAAACGTACTGAAGGCTTCCAGAAAGAGTAACTTCCCATGCATAACATGTTCACCTTGTGCGAGTCATTGTGCTAGGCTACCGTGCTGGGCGCCAAGAGACAAGGGAAGCCAGAGCAAGGCTACTTTCCTCGGGACAACGAGGCCGTGGGAGCCGAAGGAGAGCTCAAACAGCACGGAAAGGGCTCCTGCAAGGCTTCCTGAACTGCGGGAGGCGCCGGATCGGGGAAGACGACGGGGCTGAGAGGCGGCGGCGGACACGTGGGCGCCCTCCCCTCTCCCGGGTCCCACTCACCAGCGTCATGCCCAGGAAGGCCATGCCCGTGTGCGTGAGCTGGTTGTTCCACAGCACCAGGGTCTCCAGCCCCTTCTTCTGCTCCTTGAGACCCTCGCAGATGTAGGCCAGACCTGGAGGAGACCCGTGGGCGAGTCCCGCCTGTGGTCTAAGTGCCTCTCCCGGGGGCACCAGAGCCGCTGGCCAGTGAGAGCGCGGAACCCCCCCCCCCCCCCCCCCCCAGGCTCAGGCCCAGCACACGATGGCGCCCTGTCCACTTCAGGACGCTGCTCGAGTGTCGCCCTCGCGCCAGTCCACCGCCAGCCCACCACTGCTGCTCTGTTTTTCTCCAGAGCACATCTCACCGTCCGACAGACTCGGTAATCTGTTCATCTGTCTTGGCGGTGTCTCTCCCGAGGGCAGACACCTCTGTCTCACGGCTGTGAGCCCACAGGCAGCAGGCCCGGCACGTGCCAGCTGCTCACTAACTGTGGCGTCCGGGCCCGGCCTCGAGGCCCTGTGCCATTCCCCCAGCCCTCTCCTTCCACCGAGGTCAGGGGACCCCGCTCAACGGTAAAGAGGATGAAACGGAGTTCCTCTCAGTAACCGCTTCCTCCTCCTTCCCATTTACCCCCCAGCTCACCGTGGCCTCGTCTCCCCCCCAGACATCCACCATCTAGCCTCTTTCCCACCTCGGGGCCTCTCGCACTTGCTGTTCCCCTGCCTGGATTCTTTTTCTAGGTCTTTAAAATGGCCGGTTCCAGTCTCTCTCCACATGGCCGCCCAGAGGCCCCCTCCCCACATCATCTTAAATAGCGTCTGGTTGGCCCCTTGTCCCAACAGCCTTGTTTCCTTCAGGGCACTTTTTCCAGGTGGTAATTATTTTAATTATCTGTTCAATACCTCGCTTCATCCTGCACGTCTCCGCTGAGCTGTCCCCTCCTCCAGGACGCCCTCCCTGGGCTCCCACAGCCCAGCCCTGCCCAGTCTGAGCGGTCACTGCCTGGGGATGTTCCCTCTTGGACCGGCAGCCCCAGGAGGGCAGGGCGGGGATCGTCCTGGCCACCGCTGTGTCTCCAGCACCGCGGGGGCACCTGGCTGGGCACACGGCGGGTGCTCGGTGGCTGGGGTGGGGTGGGCAGACCTCTCACACACCTGAGTCCAGCACGTGGTTGTTACGGAGGTCCAGGATCTGCAGGGAGCAGTTGAACTTGAGGAGGTTGCCCAGCTGGGCCGAGTCCTGCAGGCCGTTGAGCTTGTTGTCGGCCAAGTACAGCTCCCTCAGATTCACGTTCATCTTCAGCGCTGTGGCTGGGGGAGCACGGGCAGAGTGCCGTGACCGGCCAAGCCCCGGTGCCCGGTGGGCGCCCCGTCACTGCCCGGCACCCCCAGCCCCCGAGCTCACCGAGCAGCATCAGCGGTCGCCCCGACAGGCTGGCGCTCTCCAGGTGCAGCACCGCGAGGCTGCTGCGGATGCGCAGGGCGCGGGCCACGAACGGTGCCGAGTGGTCCAGCAGGGGCGTGTTTCGGGCGTCCAGGTACTGCAGGCAGCTGGTCTGGTGGGGCAGGGGCGGGGCTGCGACAGCCGGCCCGGCCCTCCCTGCCCCCCGGGGCATCTCCCGCCCCACGGCCCGGTGGGCACCAGGGCCCCGTGAGGGAAGGCCCGGCCCGGAGCCCCGCGGGTGAGCCAGGAGGGGCCCCCAGGCTCCCCCGCGGCAGACGCCCCGCACGAGGGAAGGGGGTGGCAACCACAGCCACTTCCAAGGGGTATGTCGCGGGCAAGCGAAGGACGGGGGAAAGATGCGTGAAGGGAGGAAAAGGGGTCAGGGTTGGCCTGGGGCAGGGCACCCTTCGCGCCGCTTTCCCACTAGCCTGGAAGCTGGGCACCGGCGCCCCACCGACGGCCCACGCCCCGAGGGCTCGGGAAGCCAGGTCCCAAGGGACAGGTGCCCCGGGAAAGCGCCTGGACCCCCCCTGTGCCCGAGCCCCTTCCACCCCGGGTACAGGTGAGGGGCACCCACCTTGCGCATCATGTGGGCCGCGGCCTGCCAGCCCCGGGTGCCGATGTGCTTGTTGAAGGAGATGTTGAGGTGGGTGGCCGACTCGTAGTATTCGATCATGTCGAAGAGGGCCGAGGCGCCCTGTGGCACACACAACGGCGTTTAGGCTCAGGTGGAGGCAGGCCCAGGAGGCTAGGAGGTGGGGGCCACGCGACTAAGGGAAGGGGAGAGCCCTGACGCTGCCCTGGCACCTCCGGGTTCCGGGAACCAACCCGCCCGCTCCTGCCGGACTCCGTCTGCTTTCTCTTACTCGCCACCACCCCCGAAGTCGGGCAGATCTGGCGCGTGAACAGGACAGGCCCTGGTGTTCCTGGGTCTCAGTTCTCCAGGAGCCCACCCACCGGGTCTCCCGGTGGCCTCCAAGTCTGGGGAGGCGAGGACACCTAGGCCTAAATGGGGAGGCTGCTTTCTGAAGGTTTCTTAAACTCTCCCTTACAGGTGCTGTTAGCTCCAGCAGGGGTTCCCGAAAAGGTTTCCAGTGGTCACACGGCTGCCCCCACTAAGGCCCGGCTCCCCAAGTCCCTCCCTTGCGCCAAGTCCCCTGCCTTTGGGGTGGGTCTCTGACACCCCATTTTCTGGGCCCCACCCCAGAGCCCCAATATTCCTCACACCCACTCTGGTCACACTGGCTGTGTCCCCATCTTGTCCTTCAAGAGGCCCTGCCCAGCTGTTGTCCAAGGAGGCTCTTTTGCTGCAGCGCCCCCTCCCCCCAAACCTCAGAGGGGCCGGAGGGCTCAGGGAACAGGTGAGGCGGTGGCAGGGGCTGCTCACATCTTCGTCCAGGTTTGTCTGCTCCAGGTCCACGACCTTGAACTGTAGCCTCTTGAAGACCTCTTCCAGGGCCTCACAGGTCTTGTAGTCGAGTTTCTCGCCTGGGACAAGACAGAGGGCCGGGCACGTCTAGTGCACCTGTGTGTGTGTGTGTGTGTGCACTCGCGTGCCCCGGGGGGGTGGGGGCCGGAAACGCGGGCTCCAGGCCAGGGGAGGCTTATCGCGCCTGCCTCACGTCAGGGGGGGCGCCTGCCCCTGCCCCGGCTAACCTCCTCTTCCCGCAGGACCTGCCAGCCCAGACCCACCCCACAAGGGTCCCGGCCTTTGTCCAGACACGTACCTTTCAGGTCCAGACAGTCAATGCGGTGCCCAAGATCTGTGAACTCCTGGGGGAACAGAGCGGATGGTGAAGACAGGAAGACACCCTCAGGAGCCAGGCTGGACCCTGACAGCGGGGCGGGCGGGGCTCTGATCTGGCTCCATTTCTGAGGTGGGGGCCGCGCGCAGGGCCTCAGAGAAGAGGGGCGGTTCTGCACCCACAGGGCCCGGGCCAGGCAGCCGGGGCACAGTCCCTCCGCCCCAGCTGGGCATCTCTGGGGCGGGCATCCCAGGCAGAAGGAGCGGCCAGCACAAAGGCTGTGAAGCAGGTGCTGAGGCAGGGAAGGCTGACAGGCCTGGGGGTGAAGGCCAGGCCCCAGGCCCCACACAGCAAGCGATCAGGTGTGGGCCTGCTGGGGGTCACGTTCTGTTCTCGGGGCTCCACACACATTAACCCGTGGGGCGGGTGCTGTGACAAAACCATGGGCAGACAAAAGGCTCAGGGCCAGCCTTTGCTAAAGTCACTTGCTAGCGAGGGACAGGCTTGGTCGGAACCAGATGGTGGGCTCCAGGACCCACACTCTTGGCCACCACGCAGAGTGACTGTCTCTCCCTGGAGCTGCCGACAAGCCCTTCTGGAATTCTCCCAGAAACCCTTAAACCCAGTGAGCAGGAAGTCCCTAGCTGGATGGCAAGAGTGACTGCTCACAGTAATGCTAAGGAAACAACAACCCTGGAAACAAGCAACCTTGGAACATTCTGGAATGACCCATCCAGAGAGAGGACAGGCACCTTGTGGCACACGGCTACAGGGGGAACACGCCACAGGCACAGGAGTGCCCCGTTCACATAAAAGCGGAAGGTACCCTTGTGTCTGTGTAACTCTGGATAGTGAACTGCCCTCTCACAAACGCAGCACAGCAAAGGCCAGAGGACAAAGCCCCCAAGCTATCAACAGTGGGACTCCTGGGAAATGAGACCTGACTAAGAAGTGAAAGGTGGATCTTGTTTGTGCCTATAATATTTTAATTACAAAAAAAAAATCAGACACGGGCCGGTGGGTGGCTCAGTCGGCTGGGCGTTCGGCTCTCGGTTTCAGCCTGGGTCACGATCTCACGGTCTGTGGGGTCGAGCCTGGCATCAGGCTCTGGGCCGACAGTGCGGGACCTGCTTGGGATTCTCTTTGTCCCCCTCTCTCTCTGCCCCTCCCAACTTGTGCTCTTTCTCAAACTAAATAAACTTTAAAAAAAAATCAGACAACGTATATATTGAACAGAGAATATAAAGAATAAACGTGCACGTTTCCCCTGGGGAAGAGAATTTCTTTGGGGAGTGATAGATATTTGAAATTCTTATTTTTTTCTTTTTTGTTATTATTATCTTTAAATGTTTATTTTTGAGAGAGAGAATGCACGTGCACGTGGGGGAGGGGCAGAGAGAGAGTGGGAGGCGCAGACTCTGAGGCAGCCTCCAGGCTCGAGCTGTCCCACAGAGCCCGACTCGGGGCTCGAACTCACGAACCGGGACATCATGACCTGAGCTCAAGTCGGACGCTTAACCCACTGAGCCACCCAGGCGCCCACATTCTCACTTTATATAGTTCCATACTGTTTAAATATTCATGAAGAGGGGCGCCTGGGTGGCTCAGTCGGTTGAGCGGCCGGCTTCGGCTCAGGTCATGATCTCACAGTCCGTGAGTTCGAGCCCCGCGTCGGGCTCTGTGCTGACAGCTCAGAGCCTGGAGCCTGTTTCAGATTCTGTGTCTCCCTCTCTCTGACCCTCCCCCGTTCATGCTCTGTCTCTCTCTGTCTCAAAAATAAATAAACGTTAAAAAAAAAATTAAAAAAAAAAAAATATTCATGAAGAGCCCGATTGCTTTCACAACCGAACAGAGGATTTTCAAGGATGTATTCACACGGGCCCTGGGCTGGGTGGCCAGGCTGGGCAGTGCTTTGTGCACCGTCCCCTGCGCGGGGCAGGCAGAGGGGCCCGGAGGCTGCTGGGGGCCAGAGGGAGCCCGGCCTCCTCTCCCCGCCTCCCCCACCCGGGTACCTGGAGCTGCCGGAGGAGCTTCGGGATCTGTCTGCAGTTCAGCTTCTGGCAGGCCTGCTTGTAGGCACCAATGACCTCATCCACGGTCACGTTCTGGGCTGCGGGCACAGAGGACCCAGGCCTGTGACTCCCCACACCCCGGGCCCCCTCCCAGCCCCAGGCCTCTGCCAGCGCTCCCTTCCCCCCACGCCAAGCCTCCACAACAAAATGTCCCTCCCAACGACCTACTGGGTTCTGTCTTCCGTTCAAGGGCCCTCGCTGCCACCGCCGCCCCGAGGTGCGGCCAAACGAGCCACGCCTTCCCTCCACGTCTCCCCACGGCTCCTCGAGCAGCTTCACACAAACATCACGCAGCTAGTATCACAAAATTTCTCTGCTTGTCATTCGTCTCCCCCACTAGATGGGGAGCCCCGAAAGGGCAGGGCTGGGTCTATCTTTGTCACCACCTTGTCCCCACGCTGCCCAGCCTCGGGCCAGGGCCCAGAGCAGGTGTTCAGTTTGTGGTTTTGTTTTGTTTTGTTTTGTTTTTGTGGATAAGAGAATGAATCTGTACTTTGGTGCTATGAGGAAGCTGAGCCCAGAGAGGTGAAGCACCTTGCCCAAGGTCGCACAGCTGGTAAGTGGTGGAGCCAGGGACTGAACTCCGCTCTTAACTGTGATGCACGTGGCCTCCCAGACTCCCCACTCCTGAAACACCCTCAACAGCAAAACGTTCCCCAACGGCTACTTAGTGCCGGGCCTCGTCCCAGAGACACAGCAGCCGTCAGAGCAGACCGGGCACGGCCCTGTGTCCAGGGTAACAGCAGCGGCTCAGAGAATGAAGGGATGTAGCCCAAACCCAACAGCGGCCCGGCACAGTCCTGGGGAAGCCCGGGGCCAGCCACCGCGCCCCAGGCAAGGCTGGCCTCTCGGTCTGCACGGCTTTGCCTTCTGTGGATATCGCACTAAAATGGAGATAAACAGTACGTGGCCCTTTGCGGCTATAAACAATACGTGGCCCTTTGCGGCTA
>NW_026057588.1:10643793-10730395 GCF_023721935.1 Panthera uncia
TACGTGGCCCTTTGCGGCTATAAACAATACGTGGCCCTTTGCGGCTAGCCTCTTTCGTGGAGCATAAAGGATTTTGAGTTTTGCCCCTTTACCGTGCTGCACACGCGTGACACAGTCTGTTCGTCCATTCACTGGATGAGACATTTGTGTTCTTTTCAGTTTCTATGACGTACTGGATTCTGCCCCAGGGCAGCCAGGGAACGGGAGGCTCCGAGCAGGGGAGGGACGGAGTCAGGCCGAGAAGTCGATGCAGGACAGAGTCCTACACTTGGCTCCGGAACCCCATTCTCCCCGCTGTGCTGGGTGGGGTGGGGCGCTGGAAGAAACTGACGCAGGCCCCGGCTGAGCCCTCACTGAGCCCTCACTACAGGCGGCCAGCAGCCTCCCTGGCGCATCACCTTCCCGCAGACCTAGTGAGGGAGCTCTGACGTGGGCACGTGAGCCTGGTGGCCCCCAGGGCAGGGGGGGGGGGGGGGGGGGAGGGAGGAGGTGGGGGCAGGAGCTGGCCCTGCCAGGGAAGGCAGCCCTTGGGACTTGGGCCGCTGCCTCCAGGAGTCCCACCCAGCTGGGTCCACTGAGCCCCCAGGGTTCCACAAACTTGAGTGAGCAAAAGGGACATCTCTACTTTCACTAAGTGAACTGAAATGAGATTGAGCCTTTCCTTCTTATTAACCTGGGCAACAGAGAGAGAGAGAGAAGCATTTAGCAGCCCTGTGACTGTGTCATCAACTGCAATGACAGGTGCTTCCACGTCACGCAGGAGCCCCTGCAGACTGTGACGGCTCCTCACTACCTCCTGTTATTTTATGTGCCAGGGAGGAAGAACAGAAATACTGGATTACAAGTTTAAAAAATCTCCAGCTGACTGTATTTTAATTGGTATCCTTTGTAACCCGACTTTATTTTTCGCCTTTAAAAGTCATCGCTCCAGTGCCTGGTTGGCTCAGACGGTGGAGCACGCGACTCCTGACCTCAGCGTTGTGAGTTCAAGCCCCATGTTGGGTGTAGGGCTTACTTAAAAAAAATTTTTGTTTTTTTCAATCACCATTCTGAAAAGTGGTGCGCGGGCTTCAACTAGGCAGCCAAAGGGCAAAAAGTGCTCCCCTGGACAAGCTTGCTTCAAGAAAGGCCCCTAGGCCAAGGCTGGGTTGGCCTGGGCACATCAGACGGGGATGAGGGCCTGAGCACACGTGGGGCCATCAGTAGCAGCTCTCAGGGCCCCAGACAGCCTACAGGAAATAAGCCTCCTAAGCAACCTCTCAAGCTGCCATCAGTCCTTGAGGTGTTCAGTTCTGACATCCCTTCCTCCAGGAAGCCCTTCCTGACCATCCAGGCTGGGCCAGGCTCCTCCCCTTCTAGCTCCACCCTCCCAGCCCTGCCCGCCGGGTCGATCTGTGTTGCGAGGAGCCCCCTGAGAAGCTTGAAGCCCGGGGTCTCGAACCCGGCCTCCTCCACACCAGCCACAGCTGCCGTCTGGCCACCCCTTCAGCCAGGGGTCCCTGGGGTATACATGCAGCACGGCCTCACACAAGGTCACAGCCAGGGCTCAGAGAGGTCGCATCCGCCCACTCACTTACAGAAGGGGAAACAGAGCGGGAGGCAGGGCTGGACGGACTCGGAGAAGTGGGAGAGCCCCCAGGGCCCAGAATGACCGGGCGCCCTCTGCTGGTAAGAACAACTGCAGCTTGTCATTCTCTGATGCTGGGACACACTTTTGGGGGGGGGGGGGACGGCCCAGGGGAAAGACACTAAAGGCACGAGAGCGCGGGGTTTCGGTCAGCAGCCTGAGGGCACCCCTGCCCCACCTCGGTTACCCCAACATCGCCAGCGGCACGCCCCGAGGCCCGGCACGGCGCCGGCAGGCTCGGAGTGACCTCACATGTGGGGCTTCAGGCGCGTGTTAAGAAAAAGAAACTACTGCGAATTGCTCGCGGATGATGAGATGAAACGTATTCAAAAAAAACAAAAGAACCAATTTAAGAAAAACTGGTAAGGAAGCGGCAGTACGGGGGTCCGGAGAAGTAGCGTGCAGCATTTACACAGCACTTGTTTCCGCTGGGCCTGGCGCCACCCCGAGCACTTCAGAAGCCAGCGGAACCGGACTGGCCCCTCCACACACCTGCTCTTCTGTGACGCTGTGGCCAAACGGTCAAGGGGAGAACACCGCGGAGGCCTGGCGTCCGCGGACGGAGAGAGACAAAGCTTCCCAGACCCCGCGCGGGGCCTCCAGCCTTGGGTCATCCGCCCCAAGACTTCCACAACCTTAAGGAACCGCACGGGCATCGCCACGGCACGAACGGGGGGCGGGCGCGAATCAGCGGGCTCAGCAGTCACCCCGCAAGGGCCTGGAGGCCTCCCCAGGGGCCGCAGACGCCCCAAGGCGCTGGGCCCAGGGGACGGGGGAGCAGGGCTGCAGAGCAGTGAAGGCACAACTGCTGAGTGACCAGGGCAAGACTCCTTGCTGCCTCCCTCCCGGCCCTCCTGGGTAGGGCTCCCGAGTCTCCACCTGAGACACCGGGTCCCGCAAAGCGGTTAAGAACACAGGCTGCGGGGGACGCCTGGGTGGCTCGGTTGGTTAGACGGCCGACTTGGGCTCTCAGGTCACGATCCCGACGTCCGTGAGTTCGAGCCCTGCGTCGGGCTCTATGCTGACAGCTCAGAGCCTGCTTCCAATTCTGTGTCCCCTCTCTCTCTGCCCCTCCCTGACTCGTGATCTCTCTCGCGGTCTCAAAAATAAATGTTAAAAAAAATTTAAAAAAAAAAAAAAAAAAAAAAAAGAAACAGGCCCTGAGGCCACCAGGGTGGCTCAGTCGGTTGAGCGTCTGACTTCCGCTCAGGTCATGATCTCACAGTTTGTGAGTTCAAGCCCCGCATCGGGTTCTGTGCTGACAGCTCAGAGCCTGGAGCCCGCTTTGGTGTCTGTGTCTCCCTCTCTCTCTGCCCCTCTCCCACTCGTACTCTGTCTCTCTCAAAAATAAATAAAAACATTAAAAAAAAGAAAGAATAAATAAACATTAAAAAAACAAGACAAAACACAACACAGGCTCTGGAGCCACAGTGCCTGGGGTTGGATCCTGACTCCTAATTTAAAACTCTTGTGACTTCGAGGGGTTTCTGGGTGGCTCAGTCGGATGAACATCTAGCTGACTCTCGATTTCAGCTCAGGTCATGATCTCACGGTTCCTGAGTTTGAGCCTTGCCTCGGGCTCCATACTGACAGTGTGGAGCCTCCTTGGCATTCTCTTTCTCTCTCTCTCTCAAAATAAATAAGCTTCAAAAAACAAACTAACTAACTCTGCCTCTGAGCAAAGCGATTTAACTTCTGTGCCTTAATCGCCTTACCCGTAAAATGGGAGGAGGGTGACTAACTCCTCAGGTAACTGGTGATTGAGTGAGTACAAGTTCATCCCTCAGACCAGGGCTTGGCCAACTCACGGGTGCACATTAAACACCAGCCATCACTGTCGTGTCGCCCCCACTGAAAAGGAGGGACGCAGGAAAGGCATACAGGCACCTGTCCCTTATGGAATGGTTGGTGAGGCTGGGCGCACACACGTATGTAGGGGGGAGGAAGGGGGACAGGCGTGCGCACGCGTGTCTGTGTGTGTGTCTCAGGTCAGGGCTCAGACGTGTTCACTCAGCTCCCAAGTCCAATGCCCTGGAAGTCCCATTCAAGCAGCGGCTGGAGTTCAAGTGGTCGTCAGAGGAGGGGACGGTGACGAACGAGGAAGAGAGTGTGCGTGCGTGCCAGGAAAGGTATATCCAGAGGTTGTGAGAAACCCCGCGCTCAGTCCTTGTCCTGGTGAGGCTGCGGCAAACGAGTGTGGACACCTCTTCGCCTCTCTGGAAGGGGCATCGGCAGGGTCTCGGGAGATGAGGAACGTGAGGGCACTCGCTAAGAGGCCACACAGAGCCAGAGGTGACTGAGCAGGAGCCGCGACTGGACAAAGAGGACGCGGAAGGTGGTGGCCGCCACTTCCGGGTCCTGGGAAGTCACTGTGTGTGAGGCGCGACGCCGGGCACTTTCTAGGCACAGGTTCACTTAGCCAGCTTGGAGACGCGAGGCTGGCACAGTTACGACCCCATTTTCTACTAAGGGGAGGCCGGCCCAGAGAGCGCGCGTCGTCTGTGCAAGGGCCCGGAGCCAGGACTGGCAGGACTGGAACACACGTCCAGATCCGCACTGGTCTGAAACCAGAGCATGGCTGCTTCTACTACTTTGGCCTGAGGAGGAAGGTACCAGGGGCAGAGGCAGGCTGTGGGGGACCCCTGGGCGCGGGGTGGGACAAGGCGTCAGCTCTGGGGAGGGAGGCTGCCGTGTGGCAGCTGGCAGGCGGGGTCTCCCGCAGGGGTGAGGCTCTGCGGCACGCCCCGGCAGTTGGTGCCAGTCTCCCAGGAAGAGGCTGTGGGGCCCGCGGAGCCTGCCTCCCCCCTCCCAGCTGCTACAGCCCTCACAAAGGGAGGGAGAGAAACCCGACCCAGGCATCAGGTGACAGGCAGAGAGACATCTGTCTGGTCCCTCGCTCTTGTCTGCACATACTTGCGAAGGCACCCACGAGATGCAAGGAGAGGCTGGGCACCAGGGGGCGGCAATGACTCAGGCCATCCCTGCCAGCCTGGAGCTGGTGGGAGAGAGAAGACACAGTCATCCAAGTGGGAGTCAAAAACCAGGAAGCCACAGTGTCGGGAGAGAGGGAAGGGGACAAGGCAGATATGAACAGAGCAGTGGGCAGCGGCCCCTGGGAGGGGTAGGTGTGACAGAGTGAGAGCAGGCATGGCAAGATCCAGGACAGCAGGAGGCAGCACATGGGAGGCAGGCGGGGGGCAGCGAGGGCTCGGCCCCCTGCATGAGACAGGAGCCCCCAGGGCCGGGCACAGGGCAGTGATGGGAGCTCCTGGTGCCGTCCCAGGATCCCAGTGGGACCAACCACATTACCTCCGCTCTCCACTGTCCTCCCCAAAGGTTCCACGAGTGGACAGTGGCCTGTCCCTAGCCGCTGTCACAGGGACTGGCTGAGGCAGACCCTTATAGAACCAGCCACAGCCAGTCACGGGGACTAAGCTGGAACTGTCCAGAAGGAAGGGCTCTCCTCTGCAGGGGCGGGGCTGAGGTTACCTCTCATTTCTGGAGCTGCTGGCGGCCATCCTGGCATCCACCAGGAGGAGAGGGCCTCCTGAACTGACTCAGAGGAAAGGTGAGCTCAGACATTTGAGACCCTGGACCCAGCCGGGCCTGAAGCCTATTTAGGAGGACGCCTCGGGTCCACAAGCCAACAAGTGCTCCCTTTCTGCTTCAGCCCCTTGGAGTTCGGCTTCTAATCCGGGACAATTCCAAGTCAGGTGGCCTCTGGCCGTTCGCCCGGTGAACACCTCCTGAGGCCTGTCACATGCCAAGCTCGGTGCTGCAAGGGGAGAAAAGGGCGACTCCGACCCGGTCCCTGCCCTCCAGGGGTCCTCGTTGGTGGAGGCGGCCGTGCCCTAAGAGGGCTCTGTGAACGTTCCAGACCGAGCTAAAGATGAGGCAGTCAGAAGGGAGCCAGCTCTCAGAGGCCCCTTCTTTCTCCCTGGGCTCTGTGATCCAGCCTCGCCCAAGACATCTCAGCCCCGCCCATTTTTTTTTTTTTAATTTTTTTTTTCAACGTTTTTTATTTACTTTTGGGACAGAGAGAGACAGAGCATGAACGGGGGGAGGGGCAGAGAGAGAGGGAGACACAGAATCGGAAACAGGCTCCAGGCTCCGAGCCATCAGCCCAGAGCCTGACGCGGGGCTCGAACTCACGGACCGCGAGATCGTGACCTGGCTGAAGTCGGACGCTTAACCGACTGCGCCACCCAGGCGCCCCAGCCCCGCCCATTTTGAGTTGTCACTGTTGTCTCCCACCCACCAGACCGGGAGCCCCGGGAAGACAGGGGAGGGGCGGGGGGGCCAGGCCGTGTCCCCAACACTGCCCTGCATGGGGGCCAGGCGCGTGAGGGGCTCACAGACAGATGAAGGGGCTCACGCCCGGCCGCTGTGCTAGGCCCCAAAGCGGACAGGGGCTCTGAGCAGGAGGGGCCCACCTGTCCCGGCGGGAGACACTATTGCGGGGGCCGGGACGAGGGCCTCCCGGACCAGGAAGCCTGCAGGGAGGAGAGGGGCGCCGGGGCGCCGGCCCTGCCAGCAACTACCCACCTTGTGACAGAGCGCTCCTTGCACAGAACAGCAGGAACTCTTTGGTTCACCTGCTTCCCCACCAGGTGCTCTGCCAGACAATGTGCACAGAACCGTTCGTCCTCGTCACAATCCCGCAGAGGGGACATCTCTGGCCCACGGCCCACTACCCACTACGCAGAGAAGGAAACCTCCCGTAACGCTGAATGCTCTCCTGAGGGCATGAAGCAGGGAGGAGGCAGAGGGAGGGTCAAAGCCGGGACAGGACGGTCCCCGTCCTCCCTTGAGGTCCTGAGGTCCTGAGGTCCTCAGGCCCTCGGCTTCAGGCTGGACCGATGCGTGTGAGGGCCCAGAAACGCAGCCTTCTCTAACATCGGGCAGGGAGGCTGCCGGAGGGATTCATCTTTCTCTTTGGAGTTTCTTGGATCTACAGAGCCGGTCTTGTCCCTCAGCAGCACCTCTGGGGCTCCTCACGGTGCCTGCTGAGACCTGAGTGGCTGCAGTGGCTGAGCCTGAGACCAGCCCGGTGTGCTCCCGCCCCCTGGGCCGGCCTTCTCCCCTCCCCACAAGTCCCCCCAATAAGCAGCCACCAATCCCCACTGGCCCTGTCCCAGAGCCTCCCTGCACGGTGAGGGAGACAAAGCGGGAAGCAATCACAGAACAGCCGCACAGGGTAGGGAGGGAACACGGAAGCGGGGAGGATGGGCAGACTGGGATCTGCTGGAAGAGAACACATGGAAAAGTCTCAGAGAGAAGGACTTGAAGAGAGACGGCAGAGAGAAAGGCAACCTGGCCAGAGGGAATGTTGGGAACAGGTACAGGCATGGGGACTGCACAATGCACGTGGGCAGGAAGCCACACGATCAGGAGGGCCCAGGGGGGTGTGACAAGAGGGGGTTTGGCAAAGACGCTGGGGGGGGGGGCACCCATGGAGGGTCTCAGTCACGGAGCATGGGACAGGGGTATCATCCTAGAGACGTGGGTGGCAAAGCCCACACACAGAAGAGGCAGGAGAGCAGAAGCGGCTCAGTGGTCAAGGTCCCCACTCAATCCTTGTCCGCGACAGAGCCATCTATTCACAAGGCCTCAGGGCCTCTGTACCTGCCGCCCCTCTGCCCAGAGTGCGCTTCCACCTCCTGCCTCGGTGGTCCTCTCCCTCCCCACCTGCAAATCTCTGCTCCAAGGTCACCTCGTCAGAGGCCTTCCCTGATCACCCTACGCAAACAGTCCCCTTTGTCCATCCCTGCGTCCTGCTTCATTCTCTGTGTGGTACTTTTCACGACCCAACAAAGCTTTATAATCTGTCTGCTTAATTACATGCAATGAGGGGAAGGATTTCACTGCTTCTGTTCAGTCAAGTATCCCCAGAAGGGTATGCACTGGGCACACAGTAGGTGCTCAATAAACATTTGTTGATGGAACAAACGAACAGAGGTGGGGAGAAGAGCGGGTCTCTGGAGTCTGAGTCCCCGCTTCCACGCAGGCCAGCTGAGCTGGATGAACTTGGAAAAGGGTCCTTCTCTCTTGGGCGCCCCGCAGGCAGGCAGGGAGGACGTACCTGCAGGGAGGTCACGGACGGGCATGCTTAGCCCAGAGCTGACCAGGGCGAATGCCCTCCAAGCATCTTGACCAGGCATCCAGTCCTTCCCGCGCTCCTGAAATGCCACACACAACCCTCCGATGGCCCGGGCTGCCCCCAGGTGGGGCAGGGGGCAGGACAGTGGCAGGGCGACACAAGGCCGCCTAGAGCCTGACACAGGAAAGAGGTAGAGAGCACCCCCAAAGCTTTCTGAGGGGCCCTGTGCGCCCGAGGCCCCACCACCTCTGCAGTCCCCGTCCCCCGCAAAGCCAGGTACGTTACGCTGCCCACGTGCAGACAGATCTTCCTCGTTCCCACCTCCAAGCCCCTACCCACACCTCCCTGGGCACACAGCCCGAGGGGCCTCTCTGGTGCTTTGTGGAGCCATCATTCTGCAACTACTCCCAGACTGATCTCCAAGCCTGATCTCGCTGATCCCTCCAAACAGCCCTGGGAAGCTTTCCAGAAGAGGTCTGGAGGCGGGAAGTGACTTGCCCGAGGACACTCTTCTGGCTGGAAGAGGAGAGGCAGGGTCTGACCCTCAACGGCCGTTCTTCACATCGGCCTTCCTGACCACTGGGCTGGCTCCTCGAGCGGGGCGCCCTTCGCCGTGGGCGCTTATCTGCTCTGCCAGCCTCGCAGGGGGCCTCTTCCAGCCTGCTCCCCAAAGCAGAAATCCACCTATCACGCACATTCACTTATCAGGCAGGCCGGCAGTCACACACTAGACGGCAAGCGCTGGGGACCCCAGGAAGCGGGAGCGCCCTCAAGCGGCCGGTGAACGTGCCAGGCGGAACAAGCCCTTCCAAAGGCAATCCGGCAATACCTGTCAGAATTCCAAAATCCGAACGCGGACGCCCTTTGGTCAGCCATTCCACCCGCGGAGAAGCAAAGTTACGTGCCTGTCGGCTCATTCGCTGCGGCGGCGTCTACAGTCGCAGAGCGGGAACCCACAGCACTCACTGTCCACCGACAGGCAAGCGGCTGATAAAGGCCCAGTCCGCCCAGGCACCAGAACCCGTTGTGGCCATAGAGAACGAGGACGCTTGCTCTGGGCCAACAAGGAACAACATCCAAGATACACTAAATGAAAGAAAGCAAGGCGCAGGATAGCGTGCTTGTGAACTAGAGAAAAATGAAACTCTGCTCACTGTTAACAAGCAAACTGACACAGGGGGCGGCCTGGCTGGCTCAGCAGGTGGAGCATGAGACCCCTGATCTCGGAGTTGTGAGTTCGAGCCCCATGTTGGGTGTAGGGGTTACTTACAAAAACACGACACAACACAACACTAACACAGAGATGGAGTGGCAAGTGAAGCAGCTCAGGAATCAGGGAACGAAGGCACCCGGCCCCCTCACCAGGCTTCCCGGCTGCCCGCACAGACGCAATAAAAAGTTAAACGCCCTCTTACCCACGTCAGTTACAACCCCTGATGCCCTGGGCTTCGCAGCCACCGCCCCCGGGGGAAGACCCTCTACCCTGCAGGGCTGTGAGCTGCCCCCAGGACCTGGCAGAGATCAGCACACTACGGGGGGCTCTGGAGGCCAGCCGCTGGGGGCCCCGGAGGCCTGACACAGAGCGGTGCGGTGACATGGCCCAGACAGAGGGGAGGGGAGCAGCTGCCTCGGCCAGCGGGCGGTGGGCCAGCCGGGTACTTCCAGCAGCTCTGCCTATTTGGGAAAACCTCTGTCTGTGACTCTTCAGGAAGAGCGAAGGAACACTGGTCACGGGCAAGTCTTCCCAGTGAGCAACTGTTCAAGCTTCCTCCATCCCCACCAGCCTTTCAGGAGCTCAGAGGCACCAGGGGAGCGTGCAGCTGGAAAGTGTGCAGCTCAGGAAGCGACACCTGGCCCAGCAGAGGGGGCCCTTCCCACCGACACATGTCCTCGAGTCCGGGGACGTCACCGCAGTGTCTCCAGTAAATGTCTGCGAATGAACGAATGTGATGGCTCGAGCCGAGCAATGTCTCCCTTCCTTTCTCCCCAGAGACCCACGGGACCAAGGGGAGGAGACCCTGACTGTGTCGCCAGACAGGAGGCCCTTCAGGAGAGGCTGGGATGGCACAACCAGCTAGGAAAGGCCCAGGGCCCTTTGCAGGGCCGCAGAAGGACCTGCCCGCTCCACTGAAGGGCACAGACGGCAGGTGCCGTGGGCTTGCCCCGCCCCCCCTCCCCCAGCCTGACCTTCCAAGCCACTTGGCCCAACTGAATGAAGATCCTGTTACAGAAACACCTGAGGTCAGAGGATGCCTATGGCTTTCCAAGTCTCTCGGGACAGAGGGAGGAGGCCAGGACCTGGGGGGGGGGGGGGGGGGGGGGGGTGCCCCGCCCCCGCGGGAGGGGGGGGGGGGGCGGGGGGGGGGGGGGGGGGGGGGGGGGCGGCTACAGAGCCTCACACACAGCAGGAGCTTGACAAGGTCAATGGTGGATGAAGGGGGAAGTCACGCCTCAATCCCTGGGCCCCCAGTAGCACAAGGCACGCTAAATACCCAAGACCCAGCTGTATGATGGGCATATTTTCTTTTAAAATTTATGTTTATTTTTGAGAGAGAGAGCGAGAGAGCCCACGAGCGAGCAGGGAAGGGGCAGAGAGAGAGGGAAACACAGAATCTGAACAGACTCCAGGCTCGGAGCTGTCAGCACAGACCCCGACACGGGGCTCCAACTCACAAACTGTGAGATCATGACCTGAGCCGAAGTCAGACGCTTGACTGAGCCACCCCGGCGCCCGGTCAGGCCACTTTTAATTCTAAGTTATTATCAGTAACCACAGCTAACACACAGTATTTTACATATGTTACTTCATTTACTGTTTTCAACAACGCCGAGGTAGATCATCCCTATTTTTCAAGTGGGGAAACAGAGGCAGGGGAAAACTAAAGAGCCTGTCCATGGTCACAGAGCCAATCAAGAGGTAAGATTCAAGACCAACAGTCTGGCTCCACAGTCCTTGCTTTTAACACGTTTGACCACCTTTCTGATCGCAACCACCGTTTCGGGTGCAGACACGCCTCTCCCTCCCTTTCCAGAAGGGGAGACTGAGGCTCAGGGAGAGGAGAGCACTTGCCAAAGGCACACAGCTAAGGCAGGGAGGACCATGCAGACAGGCCTGCCTTCAAAGACCAATTCATCAGGCGCGAGTAGGGGCTGACCGGGCCCCCGTGAAACAGCTGTGACACTCAATAGTCTCGCGCAGGCCAGGTGCCCGCCCACCAGCCTCACTCCCGTGTTCTCTATCCCAGCCCTTGGCTCACTGGCTTCCACCTGCTTCTGTTGGTCTACAACGGCCGTGCAGGCTGCCTGGCCAACTTCTCTCTCCCCTCCCCTTCCGGCCAGCGAGCCTCTTAAGGCAGGGCCAGGTTTGTCTTGGCCGCTGCTGTGTCCCCAGCACAGGACGGGGCACAGAGCTCGATGCTGGCTGGCTGACTGCCGGAACCAGCAAGAAAACACATCGAATCCCATGGTGAGCGGAGACTCGTGGCACCCACGGAACCCAAGTGCCCCAGGCTGCCCCACTAACCGAGGGTTTTCTGCTGGGATGGGTGTGTGTGTGTGTGGGGGGGGGTCCCGGGGCCTCCATGAGCCCCCATCTAGAAGGGGCTCCCCCAAAGGCATGTGTGTATCTGAGAACACGGGTGACTTTCCGCCTCATAACCGGAATCCACCTTCTGCCCCCACAGAACAGCACAGACTGGTGGTTGAGGGCATGGCCTTCGGGGTCTGACCGTACCGGGGTGTCTGCAGAGCCCGGGCCCCCTTCTCTGACATCTTCTGCCTACCCCCACAAGGAGAAGACAGGCCCTCGTAGGCCCCACTGGGCAGGAAGGCTGGGGACTTTTGCTAAGCCTGCACGAACCGCCCGGGGCAGGCACCCGGACCGATCGGTCCCGCCCCAGCCACCAGGAAGGCCAGGCTTTTTTGGCCCGCGACCAGACACAAAGAGAAACAAATCAGGAGTGCATGTGGCCCAGACAGCCGGTACCAGTCTTGGTTCCTGTTGGCTTTCAGGACCCCTGGGAACTGGCAGAGGGCCCCGTGTCCTCCCAACGAACACCCTCATTTACCTCATGCAGCTCCAAGTGCATTCTGACCCTGACAACTTGAACAGACCCCAACTGTCACGGGAGAGGGCCTCATCTCCCCACGGTTGAGTCTCCTCATCTAGAAAATGGATGGAGCCAATGAGACTAAGACACACACACACGGAGGCTTCTAGAAGCAGCCACCGAGAGCGCTTGTGTACAACATCTGGCGCGGGGTTGGCTGCTGCTTGGTAAACAGCAGCCGGTCGTCACCGGGCCCAGGCCTGACACCCTGGCAACAGCTCGGAGTGGGTGCTGGATGAACAAAGGGCAAACAAAGTGACCAGCTCCAGCCAGAGGCTCACGGAGCACTTGCTCCCAACTAGCTGCCCCCACCTGTCCGCTGCCACCCGGCTCAGAAATACCGGTTACACACACTCCCACTGGCCCGTAGGCAAATATTTACCCAGGGCTGGGCTCCTGAGGGCGCTGAAGTGAGGACCTGGGGACAAGTAAGCACCAAGAGAGTGGCCGAGAAAGCAGGCTCGGGGGCGAGGAGGTGGAGGAACCCAGCCCGGGCTGACTGCCTCCCACTCAGGGGTGGCTGTGGCCCTGGGGGCGGTGCAGCTGTCTCACAGCTCTGCCACGGAGAGTCAAGTGCACCGGAGGGAAAGCCCTCAGTCCGGTGCCCCAGGCAGGACTGCTGGCTACTGAGGGGCTGAAGGAGCCGGGCCCCCAGGGTGGCTTCCGGGCTTCCCTCGGACTAGCCAGGTGAGCCGGCCTGAGGCTGTGCATCTCAGGGTCCCCCCTTCATCTGTACAATGGCACAGTGATTCTTCCTACCTCCTGGGATGGGAGAAGGACAGAAGGAGCTACAGCGTCCTGTGGCCGCTTAGCGCCCCACCAGCACCCTCTGGGACTGCACGGCTCCTACTCAGTCCGCTTTTTGTAAGGGTTCGCACAGACCTCTTCAAGAGAACACCGACGTCCACTCTCTAACTCCCAGGGGGCCGGGCGGACCTCACACTTCTCAAGGCACCTCTGCCCCAGCCCTGCACGCTGTCAGCAGAGCCAGATGTTGGGCAGTGTGACAAGACTCTAAAGTGTCAAGGGCGAGGGCTGTATCCTCTCTATCTGCCACAGAGCAGAGCACAGGGCCAAGCATCTGTGTGCTCAGTCACCTGGGGGCATGCTGGGCTTTGAGCCAGGTGGTCCTGGGGCTCAGGCCTACCTCCGACAAGTACTGAATACTGGACTCCTCTCCCCACCCCCCTTTCGAAAAAACTTTTTAAGTAAGCTCTCCACCCAACACGGGGCTCAAACTCACGACCCCGAGATCAGGAGTCACATGCTCTACCAAATGGGTCAGCCAGGCATCCCGCCGTTTCTTCCTCTTAATCCCACCTGCCTCGAGGTGCCCACGAGACACTCAAGGGTGCGTGCGTGTCTCAGCAGTAACTCCACAGATCCTTCGCCGAACACCTGCCCTGGGCCCCACTCCGTGTGGAGTGATGCTGGACACGGCACCCCAAACAGCTCTCATCCCTATCCACACAGGGATCCCAGGCCAGGAGGGGAGAGAGACCCATCTCCGGACGGTAATGGCAATGACCCAGAGTGGGCAGGGCTGGGGCCGAGGAGCCTGGGAGAGCGCCTGGCCCCATCTAGGGGTCAGAGAGGGCTTCTTGGAGGAGGGGCTACCCAACACCACTAATCACCCACGCACAGGGACCGGGTCGCCTTCACCACTGCACTTGGCACATGGCAGGTGCTCCATAGGTACCTGCTGAAGGAAAGACAGCGGGGAAGGAGAGCCTGGAAGAATGAGCAGGAGCTAGCCAAGCACCGGAGGGAAGAGCCACCGGGGAGTTGGCCAGGACATATGAAGCTGCACAGATCTACCAACTGCAAGCAGCAATTCCACTCCTAGGTCTTCACCCTAGACAAATTCTTGCTCGCAACCCCGGTGTTACGTACCAGGAAGGTCACAGCTGCGCCAGTCTGTCATACCAAAAAGCAGCCACAGCTCGACCGTCCACCAACACCACAATGGACAACCTAAGGCATGGTCACACAATGGAAGATTCTAGAGCACCTACATGGATAAAACAGGGAAATATAACGTCGGGAGTAAAATCAAGACCCAGGAGTCCACCCACAACACAGCGCCGTTTTTATAAAACTCAAAAAAACAAGCAAAACTAAAGACCATACTTTTCAGCGCACGCACACACACACACAACTTGAAAAAGGGGGCTCCTGGCTGGCTCAGTCCGAGGAGCACGTGACTCCTGATCTTGGGGTTTGAAGTTCGAGCACCACGCTGGGTGTAGAGATTACTTAAAAGTAAAATCGTGCAGCGCCTGGGTGGCTCAGTCAGTTAAGCATCTGACTCTTGATTTTGGCTCAGGTCATGATCTCACAGTTTGTGGGATTGAGCCCCGCATCAGGCTCTGCGCTGACAGAGTGGAGCTTGCTTGGGATTCTCTCTCCCCCCATCCCCCTCTCTCAAAATAAATAAATAAATCAAACAAAAATAAATAAATAAAATCTTAAAAGAAAAACAACCCCACAAGGCATGACAGTCATAACATTCAGACACTCAGAACACAAGTCTCGAGCTCTGGGGCTCCACCCTCCCACCCAGAAGTAGAGGTTAGTTAATAGCCATGTTCTCATCCCCAAATTGGGAGGTAGGCTCAGAGGTCCTCATTACAATTACATTTCAACTTAGGTGTCTGTTACACATATAGTTCATATGCCCGGAAAAAAATTTAATAACGATAATTTAAAAACCAGAGAGAGGGAGAAGAGCACTGCAGCAGAGGGAACAGCTTGTGCAAACACTCTGTGGAGACAGAGCTGATGGTGCCTCTGGGGAACTGAAGGTCATTGTCAGGGTCAAATGAAGCACACGGGTAAGGGACCCAGGAGAGGGCCGGGGGCAGCGACGTGCTTGAGAAAGGTCTGTGAGTCACTCAGTGGCTCACGGCTTCTCATCACTGCCACCCACTGAAATCCCAGGTAGGCGATGGGGCATACTTGGTGAAGGTGGCCTGTAAGAAAGTGGGTGCCCATCAGGTGACAGCCAGTCCTGCCAGGACCAAGCGGGCTATTTCAGGCTGCCTGCCTCAGGCTTCCGGTCAGGGGTACCAGATGGCCAGCTGGATTTGGAGGCACTGGGGGAGTTTTAGTTCAGAATTAAAATCAAGTTACTGTGAGCTGTTTACTGGTCCAGCAAAGGCTCCGGGGATGGAAACTGGGTGCCTGGAACTTCTCAGCGCCCATCCTGAGTTGTCCATGTGCGGAAGGTGAACAACACCACAACCTTCGTGAGGTCTGTTTGGGAACTAAAGGGTATATTTATTCCTTGATCCTCTACCAAATGACCTAGGCTGGGCAGACAACGGAGAACAAAACATTTTGATCCCTGCCCTCGGGGAGTAATTGCTAGGAGGACAAATACACACACAATTAAAAACAGCAAGTTAGGGGGCGCCTGGGTAGCTCAGTCAGCTAAGCTTCTGACTCTTGGGTTCGGCTCAGGTCATGATCTCATGGTTTGTGAGTTCAAGCCCCACATGGGGCTCTGTGCTGACGGTGTGGAGCCCGCTGGGGATTCTCTCTCTCTCCTTCGCTCTCTCTCTGCCCCTCCCCCACGTGTGTGTATGTGTGTGTGTGTGCACACGCGTGCACGTGCTCTCTCTCTCTCTCAAAATAAATAAACTTAAAAAAACCCCAAAAAGTGATTGGGGGGAAAAATCACTCCTATAGGAAAAACAGGGGCATATAAACTTAGACAGGAGGGTGTAGTTAGGAAAGACCTGTAAGAGAGAAGAACATGTAAGCTGAAACCTACAAGATGAGTAAGAGTCAGAAATTCATTCATTCCTTCAAATATCCCTCTCGTGTCTATTCCGGGTGGGCCTGGCCCTATTCCAGATGCCAGGGCTGCCATGGCGAACACCCCCATCAAACAATCCCTTCCCCAAGCCGCTTATACTGCAGCTGGGGGGGGGGGGGCACAAGACAGTAGTAGATGTAAAGCAGCAGTAAGCACACGAAAGTTGGGGAAAGCCTCCCAGGCAGAGGAAAGAGGCAGCGAAACCCAGGGATGGGGGGGGGGGGGGCGGAGGGGGAGGGGGAGGGGGCGGGGGGGGGGAGGCCCGCCCGGGGGGGGGGAGAAGGGGGGGCACCCGGGGGGGGGGGGGGGGGGGGGCAGCAGGAGATGAGGCAGGAGACGTGAGCGGGAAGCACAGTCCGCAGGGCCAGGAAATGTGAGTCTACAGGGAGCGGGGAGCTGCTCAGGGCTGATGGCATATGATAAAGGGGACCCTCACGCGCGGAGTGCCGACCACCGCAGGAGCTGGAGTCTGGGCTTCTGGGACTTGTCGAGCCTCTGCCAGCTGCGGCAGAGTGGATGTGCCCAGGGACCGAGGCGGGGCCGCTCTGCCTTCTGCCACCTTCTGCAAAGGAGTGCGACCTCAGGAAGCCACTGATGGCCCAAGTCACAAAGTGAGGCTTCACCAGGTCTGTCGGCCCGGTGCTCGGCAAACAGTGGCTGTAGTTGTGTTTGCAGGGGACCCTCCCTACGACCTACTGTTGCTCCGCCCAGGCCTGGCTGCCACTAAAGTGCCCTCCGCTGACGCCGCACTGCTGCCAGGACCCAGGCTGATACCGCCTCATCTGCTCTTGGACTTGGCCGCCAGAACCCCTCCACCTGGAGCTGCTCCGGCTGGGATGGGTGCCCTGCTATGCAGATCCAGTGAAATAGCAAGGGAGAAAATGATTCTTTTTTGAGAGAGAGAGAGAGAGAGAGAGCGCTCACGTGTACAAACGGGGAAGGGGGGAGGGAGAGAGACAGACAGAAAGAGAGAGAGGGAGGGAGAGAGAGAGACAATCGAGCAGGCTCCATGCCCATGCAGGGGCTCGATCTCATGACCTGTGAGATCATGACCTGAGCTGAAATCAAGAGTCAGATGCTTAACTGACTAAGCCACCCAGATACCCCAAAAATGATTTTTTTAAGAAGGAAAGAGGGGTGCCTGACTGGTTCAGTCGGTGGAACATGCAACTCTTGATCTCAGGGTTTTAAGTTTGAGCCCCATGTTGGCTATAGAAACTACTTAAAAAGAAAATCTTTAGGGGCGCTTGATGGCTCAATCGGTTAACTGTTCGACCTTGGCTCAGGACGTGCTCTCACCGTTTGTGAGTTCAGGCCCCACACCCGGCTCTCTGCTGTCAGCGCAAAGCCCACTTCGGATCCTCTGTCTCTCTCTCCCTCTGCCTTGTGCTTTCTCTCTCTCTCAAAAATAAACAAACATTAGAAAATAAATAAATAAAATCTTTAAAAAGAGAGAGAGAGGGAAAGAGGTGTCCTGCTCCACTCCCCAGCCTTCCCAGCAAGGCAAATGCTACGTGAGGAAAAATATACCAGTACAATGAAACTCCAAAGAGCCAGTATTTTCAATAGGGAAGGAGTCCTTACAAAAGGTCCCGAAACAAAAATGGGAAAGAGCATGAAGGAGGAATTTTATGTGGTTAACGATAAACAGGTTAACTACCAAAAGAACGCTCATTAAAACAAGACACCATCCTGGTATGAAGATACCCAAATGCAAATACTGTTCCTTCACGCATCCAAAAAAGACAATCAAGAGATAAAACCAAGTCCTGTCTCTCAGGGCTTGCAGTCCCAGGCGGGCCCGGATGGTACACCTCATCTAGGGTTTCAAAGGTTCCTACCCTCTGACCTGGTAAAACCACCTTCTAAGAATTTCTTCTGAGAAAGCTCCCCGTAAGGAACATAAAGATTTATGGACGAGGATGAACATCGCTGCATTATTTATGCTACTGAAAATGGGAAAGGACCCAAATGCTCAGCAATGTGGAAATGGCTAGAAGCAATTACAGTGGCCCGATGATGTATTTTAATCATGCTTTTTAAAAAATGGGAAAATGAAGTGAAAACACAGGATATTCAACCGTACAGAGTATCCGCCCAGTTTTATTTTTATCTTATCTGTGGCAGCGCATCTAGTCATAGAAAAGAGATGGAAAGGAAATGCTCTGGCATTTAATGTTGAAAACATTCCAGGTGGTGCAAATCATTTCTCCGGTAAGAGTCTTGCATCTAGAATATGCACAGAACTCGTACAACTCGATAATAAAAAGACAGACAATCCAATTTTAAAACATGCAAAGGATCTGAACAGACGTATCTCCCAAGAAGACACACAAGTGCCTGATGAGCACGTGAAAGGATGTTCAACTTCATGAGCCATGAGGGAAATGCAAATCAAAACCACAATGAGATACCACTTCACGCCCTCTAGGGTGGCTTCAATCAAAAGGACAGACACTGGGGCGCCGGGCTGGCTTGGTCAGTGGAGCATGTGACTCTTGATCTCAGGGTCATGGAGTTTGAGCCCCATGTTGGAAATAGAGTTTACTTAAAAAAAAAAAAAAAAAAAAAGACCGACATTAACCACGAGCTGGAGGAACCCGAACCTTCATACACTGTGGAGGGGAAAGTCAAGGGTGGCAGTTGCTCAAATGGTTAAACAGAGTCGCCACGTGACCCAGCAATTTCATTCCCGGAGAAATGAAGCCATACGTGCACACAAAAACTTGTACCTTAACATCCACAGCAGCGTTGTTACTCGTCATAGCCAGAAAGTGGAAACAACCCAAATGTACACCAACAGATGAAAAGATAAAGAAAACGTGATACAGCCACACAATGGAACATTCTCTAGCAACAATGAGGAATGAAGTTCTGGCACATGCCACAAAGTGGGTGAACTCTGAAAACATTATGCTAAGTGAAAAAGTCAGACACAAAAGGCTGCACAGTGCACAAATCCATTTATATGAAATGTCCAGAATCTAAACAGACAGAAAACAGATCGGCAGGTGCCTGAGTTGGGGGAGGGGTGATGGCCAAGGGGTGAGGGTTTCTACAGGGGTGATGAAATGTTCTAAAATCGACTGTGCTGATAGATGTACAAGTCTGTGAAAAACTGAAATCCAATGAACTATACACTTTAAATGGGTGAAATATGTGTGAACTACATCTCAAGAGAGCTGTTAAAAAATTTCCAGATGGTGAAATTAACGAGTGATTTTTTTATTTTCTTCATTAGACTTCCCAAGGTTTTTGTTTGTTTGTTTAAATGTTTATTTATTTTTCAGACAGAGAGAGACAGAGCGTGAGTGGGGGAGGGGCAGAGAGAGAGGGAGACACAGAATCCGAAACAGACTCCAGGCCCTGAGCTGTCAGCACAGAGCCCGACGCGGGGCTCGAACTCACGGGCTGTGAGATCATGACCTGAGCCGAAGTCGGATGCTTAACCGACTGAGCCACCCAGGCGCCCGTTTGTTTGTTTTTAACAATGAACATATCTTAATTTTAAAGTCAGGAGAGCAAGGGGCATCCCTGGGTAGCTCAATTGGTTGAGCAGCCAACTCTTGATTTTGGTTCATGGTTTGGGAGATTGAACCCCTTGTCAGGCTTTGCGTGGACAGCACAGAGCCTGCTTGGGATTCTCTCTCTCTCTCTCTCTCTCTCTCTCTCTCTCTCTCTCTCTCTCTCCCTCTGCCCCACCCCACTCACCCATGTATTCTCTCACAAAAATAAGTAAGTAAACATTAAAGAAATTCTTTTTGGGGCGCCTGAGTGGTTCAGTTGGTTAAGCACCCAACTTCGGCTCAAGTCATGATCTCACAGTTCACGAGTTCGAGCCCTGTGTTGGGCTCTGTGCTGACAGCTCAGAGCCTGGAGCCTGCTTCAGATCCTATGTCTCCCTCTCTCTCTGCCCCTCCCCTGCTCATACTCTGTCTCTCTCAAAAATAAATAAACATTAAAAAAAATTTTTTTAGTGAAAAAAATTTGTGTTTCAAGTCAGGAGATCAAGGTAGCGATCCTGTCCTTAGTGACAACTATCATCAGCCTCCAGGGTGACTGCACACCCCTCTCCCCCACTCCCCTCACCAGCTCCGTGAGGGAAGAGGAGAAAACCAAGACCCTAGCCGCCAACAAGCTCTTTGGGCTCCACGCTGGGCTGGAGTTGTTGTCCCCATTTTCCCAGAGCACAAACCCTTTCTGTAAATAACAACTTCACACAGCCAGTTGGGAGAACCCAGGTGCCAAGGCAGGTCTCCCTGACCACCCCCCAGGATGGGTCACTCTGCCCCTCGAAGCTACAGAGGTGGCCGAGGAGAGCAGCAGGAGCCCTGTCCTGCGTTCCAGGCCACTTCTCTCTGGCCTGCTGCCTCGTCGGTAAAACAAGGAGGTTACCTACCCCTCCACCTCCAAGAATCTATACTCTGGCCATGGGGAAGGGGCCTGCACTAGCCCTGGATCCTCTTGGCTGGGTGGTCAGTGAGGACAAGCATTTGGACCCGACAGCTGGTGGTGGCTAAGTCAGAGGCCCCGCCTTCAGATGCCTGCTGCTCCCGCCAGGCTCCTGGCCGAGGACGTCTTCCCCCAGGACCAGACAGGATCGGGCTCTGTCAGACATGGTAACTCTAAATAGGGCTCCACAGAGAGCGTCATCTCTGGGCTCTCCCCATACCCACTGCCCACCCCCACCCCCCAACCCCGTCCTAATGTTATGACACTCCCTGAGCACCTGCTCTGTGCCCAAGACATCCCAGTAATGGGGACGGTCCTGGCCTGGCCAGGGCTCACGGTCCACTGCGGAAGACAGACCTGTCACCAGATAGGGACCGCCCCGAGCGGGCAGAGCTGAGACAGGGAGCCCACAAAAACTGAGCACTGCAGATCCTGAGGGCTGAGCCCAGGCCCGGCAAGGAAGGAGGCTCCCCAGGGGAACGTAGCTTTTCCCGGTACTCTGATCAAAGTGGGGAGAGCTGGGTCAGGAAGCAAGGACTCCACCCGGGGGAAGAAGGGAGTTACAAAATAAGTGAGACGGAGCAAAGACAGGGAGGAGGGAGGCCTGAGTGGGTGGCCGCACACCACTGACACCCTCCACCTCCTCCTGTAACACCCTGTTGTTGCGGGGACAGGGGATCGGGTCACCTGCCACAAGGTGGAAAGGCAGATCAGCTACCAGCACCTGGGCTGTCCCATGATGGGGAGGAGGTCCTGGAACCTATTTAGTTCTCTAAATGGTGGGTGTGATCTATGCAGAGAGATGGGGAAACACACGCAGTGGGAAAGGACCTCAGACACCATCTTGATGCACAGAGAGGGCAGTGCCTCGACCTATAACACACAGCAAGTCAACAGCAAATATGGCTTCCCCTGTGCTCTACCAGGCTGGCTAGCTTTGGGGTCCGCCAGACTTGGCAAGGGGACACTAGGGGCAGACTTGGGGCCCTCCCTTCTTCACACTTCCTTTTCTGGACCTGGGCTACATGAGGGCAGGGCCTGTCTGGTACCCAAGGCCCCGCATCGCATATCGCTTTCATTTTCACCTGCCACATAAGCTCCTGCTCAGAGCCCGCACAGTGCCACACGGTGTGGGCACCGCGGGACACAGTGGCACCGAACCAAACCCATCCCGCCTCATGATCCTTACAGTCTAAGAGGCAAGAGAAAATCTCAGGAGGCCTACAGATGCACAGATCGCTGACCACCTCACAGGGGATTTAGAGGGCCAGGAAGGAAGAGTCTGCTGGTACCTGAAGGACAAACCGGAACGGTGACAGCAAGGCCAGCATTCCGGGACGGGATGTGGGGAGCTCCTGGCACATTCTAGGACTCAAAGAAAGCCACCACACTTGAACCCAGGGAGAACATGGGCCGGGGTGATCACAGCCGTGGTCAGCGAGGGTGGCTAGTGCAGGGACTCTGGACTGGGGGTTGCGGGTCACAGGGCAGGATTTGAAGCGAGAGTGGAACAAGCACGAGGGAGCAGGGGTGGCAGTCAGGACCCGTCCGCCTGGCACCCGGGAGGTGAAGTAAGTGTGTGCCCGCAAGGAATAAATACATGGGAGCGTGAACAAATGATGCCTCAGTAAATGCCTTCTTCCCTTCCCTGCTCTCTCCACGGCCCCCGACTTTCCCAGGCCGCGGGGACTGGGTTTCGAGGGTTCCAAGGCATCCAGAGTGGGACACTCATTAGCAGACCCGCTTTGCCCTGAGTCCCTAGGGAAAGTGCCTGGGTGTGTCGGTGGTTTGCCTCCTCTGGGGAGCCGGATGGACAAGGTGTGGTCCCTCATGGAGCGTCTGGGTCCAGTGCGGGGAGATGGGCCCAAACAGATAACGACAGCATGAGGGGGCATCACGGGAACCTGGGCGGGTCCCTGGGCAGCAGCACTGCCTGGGGACCAAGGAGGTGATGTGGGAGCCAGCTCGGGGAGGATGAGCGGGAGCCGGGCAGGAAAGGCAGGGGACTGGCTTAGGGCACCCTGTGCAGAGGGGGGTGGCGTCTCTGGGTCAGGAGGGAGGGTCTCCCGCCAGGCTCGGAGGTGGGGACTCGATCCTGTGGTGGTGAAGGGGCCCTCAGAGGCTTTTTGGAAACACAGCGGAGGGTGGGAACCATCCCTTGTAGTTTGAACGCGGCTCCCCCCATCCCCCGAGCCCCGGCTTTCTGCTTCTGGCTGCTGTGGAGATTAAATGAGCAGACGCACACGAAGCGCTGAGGCCCGGTAAGGGCTCCACGAAAGCGGGCTGTGCTGACCGCCACGGCCGCCATCATCCGGAGGCGTGACCCCTCTGCAGGGTCACTTCCCCGGTGTCTGCCCTCAGCCTCCCGGCAGCCCCTCCCAGACGCCCTGCTGCTTCGAGAAACAGCAGGGAGCTCAGCTGGGAAGGCACTCTGCCCAGGACGGGGGCAGCTCTGCCGCGACATGGTTGACGACAGCCGGCGGGAGACGAGAACTGGAGAGACGCGGGGGTGGGCGTGAAGGTGGCACACGAGCCTGACCCCAGCGGGTTCCCAGAGGGGGCTGCCCACCCACCCCAGGAGCACCAGCTGGGATCCGACGAGACCCTCCAGGGAGCGTCAGACAGCAGGGCTCTCAACCCGGGCTTCTGCTGGAAAGGAAGAGGGCGTCAGGCAAGTCACATGAGCTGTCACATGAGTGGCTGTCAGCAGCCGCTTCCAAACCACCCCCCCAACCTGAGGCAACGGCTCTGCACCAGCTGCAGCGTAAGCAAGGGGGTGAGAGTAGCTTCAGAGTGCCTACTGTGCACCTCCGTCCACCATCATCGGACGTGAGGGCCTGAGGAGAGACAGGAGGCGCAAAGGCTTCTGCGGACGGCGAGGGGAGCCGAACGGATTTAGGCCCTGCCTTTGTGGAATCTGTATTCCAAGTAGGGGGAAATACAATCAGAGCACGATGGGGTCCGTAGGTGCTTTGGGCACTCACCCTCCGAAACCCCTCCTGGAACTGGGACCCCCCTCCGTCTCTCCCACGCTAACTCCAGCCCCGGAGACCCACCCGGGCTCAGCCACGGAGGGCTGCCCCAAATCTAGCCCAGTCGCCATCGGTGCCGCAGGCCTCCCTGACACGAGCAGCATCCAGGGTCAGCATGGGCAGTGCCAGCGTCTGCCAGGGAGCGGTGACGTCCAGGACGTCAGGCACTCTCGCCAGATCTGCCTGACGCTGGGATGTGCTCCCGGCTTCGAAGGCCTGAGGGCTGGCTCTGTTCCCAGGAGTCTGAAAGCTTTGAAATAGACTCGTCTGCCAAAAGGGCTTCACAAACGGGGACAGCGCGGCACAGGGATGTTTCGGGACGTGCCCACATTCACACGGGTGAACCCACACCTGGGCCTGTGCCATCTAGCGGGGGAGGTGGGGCTATCATCTTGCTCTTAGAGATGAGGGAACCAGGGCAGGCTCCCAACAGGGGCATGACCTCATTCAACTTCGGCAGATCCTCACGGAGTGCCTGTAATAGCTGGTCACCCTTCCAGTCGCTTTCCAAGTATGGAATAATCTGATCCTCAGGCCCCAGACAAATGAGGATACTGAGGCAGAGAACTCGAGGGATTCGCCTAGGGGCAGAGCTGGACTGGCACCAGGGGGCTCCGGAGCCCGAGACCTGGGCGCCTCTCCTGTTGCTACCATTACACGTTTTGGGGAATGAGGCCCACAGAGGACTCCATGGTCTCCTACTGGAAACCCTCGGGCCAGATGTGGATTCTGGATTCAGAGATGTCCTGGGTTTTATTGTTTTAAGTTTATTTATTTTGAAAGACAGAGAGCAAGTGGGGGAGGGGCAGAGAGAGAGAGAGAGAGAGAGAGAGAGAGAGAGAAAGAGAGAAAGAGAGAAAGAGAGAATCCCAGGCAGTGCAGAGCACAATGCAGGGCTCGAATTCATGAACCGTGAGATCACGACTCAGTCATGAGATCATGACCTGAGCCAAAATCAGACGCTCAACTAACTGAGCCACCCAGACACCCCTGGATTTTATAAGAGGGCCAGGACAGCTATATTATGCTAAGACCCCAGCAAGGTCTGGGACAGTTTTTAGAGCTTGCCGGATCTGGGAAATGTGGGGTCTAAACAGACCATGCAGGTGAAGCCACCTGGGGGAGGCGGTACGGGAATCTGACCGCACAGCCTACACGCTGCCCACCTCCCCTGCCAAGGGCAGGATGAACTGACTGGAGGTGTGGGCAGGGGCTCAGATCCAAGGAAAGAATGGGGGGGGGGGGGGGGGCTGTCACCTTAGAAGGGTCACAGATAACACTGGCAATAGTAAAACCTTCGGGTAGGGGGGCGGGGAAAGTTCAGATAAAGCCAATGAGTAAATCAAAGAAGTCAAATATCAGCTATCATCCAATGCAGGACCACACGAAGCTAAGCGCCTACAGGTTCCTGACCCCGTGGTCACCTTCCTGGTCTCTAAGCCTCAGTCTCACCCACCTCACACCACCCAGAAGGTTCTGTTAAAAATACCAGGCATGGGGCGCCTGGGTGGCTCAGTTGGTTAAGCGGCCGACTTCGGCTCAGGTCACGATCTTGCAGTCCGTGAGTTCGAGCCCCGCGTCGGGCTCTGTGCTGACAACTCGGAGCCTGGAGCCTGTTACCGATTCTGTGTCTCCCTCTCTCTGACCCTCCCCCGTTCATGCTCTGTCTCTCTCTGTCTCAAAAATAAATAAACGTTAAAAAATTTTAAAAAAATAAATAAATAAAAATAAAAAAATAAAAATACCAGGCATGCCCCTTCTTAAAACCCTTCACTGGCTCCGGGCAGCCCTGAGGCTAACAGGGCCTGTGAGGCCCCAGCTAGCTGGGTGCTCTTTCCTGCCTCCTCCACCTCGCCTCTGACCCTCCTGCCTCCACCTCCCGGAAGACCGGCTTTTTTTTCCTTTCCTCAGATGCACCTCCCCCACTCTGCCCCCAACCCCTCCCGCCGCATACTTCCAACTGCTGCCCACCCGACCAACTCCTGGGATTTCTGGGCCTCCGATGGCCCCGACTCCGGGAAGCCCCCCTTGCCCGCCTGCCTGCCCAAGTAGACCTATGAGCTCTTCCTAATCAGAGTCCCGGGCACCCTGGTTTGATGAGAATTGTTTTCTGTGTGTCTCTCTTACTCGGCTATGACCTCCATGGAGGCAGGGACTGGGCCCGTCTCATTCCCCGACCTCGAACACCTGGCACGGCCATGCCATGCTAAGTGAGTGGCAGCTGGCCGTGGGGGAACTGGGTCACACGTTCAGCCAGGAGGTCCCGCGCACCTACCAGGTACCGGACACCGCGCAGCACAGCAAGAACTCGGGCCAAGGGTCAGAACAACGAGGACCTAATGCGGAGGGCAGGGGAGCGGCAGAGACCTCCCGGGGCTGTGGAGCTGTCCAAGAAACACAGCAAACCCGCATCCCCGAGATGCCAACTGGGCCGGGCCCTTTACTCCATCGCTTTCTCATCCCGGCCACAATGATGCACAGCTGGAAGTGTCCTCTCCACTTCGTAAAGGGTTATGGGTTGCAAGTGAAGAAACCAGGCAGCACGCTGAACTGAATGCGGCAACTTGCGGAAGTCCAGGCAGCCAGGAGACAGAGGTAAGAGCAGGGGACTGCCTGGTTTGGATCCGGCTCACCCATTTACTGGCTCTGTGAGCTCAGGTAAGCCCCATCACTTCCCTGTGCCTCTATTTCCTCATCTACAAATTGGGAGAACAGCACCTACCCCCTGGGGTGGTCGTGCGATTGAACTGAGACAATACGTGTAGCCCAGTGGTGAGCACACGGAAGGCAAGCAGTCGTGACGATTAAGGTCATCCAAGAGCAGGGATTTCAACCCAGGCTCCTCTACGCTCCACTGCAGCAGGCTGCCCTTCCCAGCTCGAATTTCTGCTGTCACCGCAAGCCAGACGCTTCCATTTGCTCCAAACAAGCTTACCAGGTCAACCCCAGCCACCCCTGAACGGAGGGCTGGAAGGCAGTCTTGGGATCGAGTGTTGCGTTGGCTCAGCCCTGAGCAGGACAGCCAAACCTGGCTGTCACAACCACCTGGGGAGCTTTCTAGAAACACAGATTCCTGGCCCCCATTTCCAGAGGCTGCCTTAGTTACAGCCAGTCCAGCCCAGGGGATCTGGCTGCACATTTCTTAACTTTCGGAGCATCAGACCGAGGAGAGCCACGCGTGCCGCGCTCCCAGAAGCACGCCCACGTGCACCGCCACTGACTCACTCACCGACTATTTACTGCCTCCTGCCCGCTAGGTTTGCGTGATCCTTCTGGGGGCTTGTGATGGGTGCCAAAGCCAGCCTGCAGATCTCTGGGGAAGAGCCCCCGGCACAGACCGGATTAACTACCCCAAAAAGCTTTCTCCCAAACACCACCACCGGCTGAGATGTGAGGCTAACCTCACTCCTCTGACATTCATCCAGTGCCCAGGCCCTCTTGAGCGCCAGGCTGAGGTCAAAGAGGTGACACGCACACAGTCTGTGCCCTTGAAGAGGGAAATACGATGCGAACACAAATAAAGAGTTGGAGGTGGAAAGAATGAGGGCGGCCCGCCTGAGTTTGAGGATGCAAAGGGCCCGGCCCAGCAGAGCGGCACTCCCAACACACTGCCGGAGGCGGGCAGAGGGCTGGGGGCTGGGGTCCATGCCTCACACGGGACTAAGGCCCGGGGAGGAGCCGTAAGTTGTCCAAAGTCAGCAGCCGGTATCTGGAGAGGCTAGCACTTCGAGTCTAGAATCTGGGTTCTATTGCCTCTTTTCAGGCTGGTGAGAAAAACGTGTTGATTTAGTTTCAGCTCAGAGAGGTTGGGCAACCTGCCCACGGTCACCCAGCTTGTAACAGATGGGATCAGGCCTGGGGCCTGTGGTCTTTCCCATGCCCGGTCAGGGACAGGGCAGCAGGTTTTGCCCGGGGAGTGGGGGGAGAGACCAGGGAGAAAGACGAGTGCAAATACACAACAGACACAGGAAGCGCGCTGACGGTGAGGCGTTAGGTGGGGCTGCAGGACTGGCACTGACAGGAAAAATGAGGGAGACATGGGATGAGCATTCACTATGGACTCTGTTATCTTACTTAATCCTCACGATCACCCTATGAGGAGGTACTATTGTCAGCTGCATTTTACAGACAGAAAAATCGAGAGAGCACAATTGTCCAAAGTCACACGGCACATCGCCCAAAGTCACACGGCAGACGATGTGCCAGGGCCGGCAGTAGGAGGTGAAGTTGGGCCCGGATGGAAATCCGGGCAAAGGCCCCAAAAGCTGTCCCCCACGACCCCATTCCCTACTCTCCAGCAACACCACCACTTGTGCTAACGCGAGCTGAGTCCTTTTTTTCAAAGTTCATTTTTTTTAGTCATCTCTACACCCAGTGTGGGACTTGAACTCATGACCTCGAGATTAAGAGTCACATGCTCCACCAAATGAGCCAGCCGGGCGCCCCTTGAGCTGAGTCTTTTGAGCTGATTCTTTTAACGGAGGGCCTCTTCCTACCACTGACAGGTGCATTTCTACCTGCCAAACCAGTTTCAAGGACTAAATCTACAGCATAGGTTTCAATGAGAGCACCCAGTGAAGCATTTCCACCCCCTCTGATCCCCATTTGAGAACACCATCGCCACTGCCCTCACTGCCCCCTCCAGGCCCCAAGCTCAGGTGGCCAGAGGTCGCCTCGTCCTTGGGACCCCCTCACCCTGCAGACACGCCACAGCAGTTCCTGGTAGGCAAAACTCCCCCACCCCCCACCGCGGGACTGAACCTCCTGGGCCAGAGGTCAGGGGGAGGGGAATGGGTTACCGGCAGGCCAGGAGGGAGGGGGGACAAGCCTCCCAGACTGCGGCCGGTGTCACATGCTCTCCGACACCTGTCTCGCGAAGCCCACACAGCGTTCATGGGACGGGAAGACGAGCCGAGCCTTGGGTCACGCCTGCAGTTTGGTCTACAAGGGTCCCCAGCACAAGTCCCTCAGGAGAGTTGGGACCACGGGGCCTGCCACCGTGGGGTGGGGTGCATCCAGCCAGCCCCTCCTCCACTGGGGCCCCCGTCTACCCCCAGGGAGAGTGGAGCCCACAGGTGGCCAGTGTGGCAGCTCTGAGGCGGTCTCTCCCCCTCGGTTTCCACCCTGCCTCCTCCCCAAGCTTCCCTTCCCGACCACCCACGCTGGCCTGTGGAGCAGGCCCCGCCCCACCGGGTTCATCCTATCTGCTCGGACATCCTGGGTGGTCAGCGGGGCAGGGATCACCACTTCACAGATGAGGAAACAAACTCAGCAAGAACAGGGGCCTCGCTGGAGGCCACAGCGCGCTGCCGCCACGGCTGGCCTGCACGTGCACGCTGGCTCCATGGGGCCCGGGTCTGGCCTGGGTCACCCCTTCCAGGATAGCTGCACACATGCTCACCGGGGCTCGTTCAACCACGATCACTGCGTGTCCTCTGAAGGGCCGAGGAAGTGGAAACGAGGACGGACGGCGTCTGCTCTCCCATGTCAGTTGGGGAGAGAGACCACGAGCGTGGAAACGAGCACGTAAGGAAACATCAGACGGCCATTAGTGCACGGAGGGAAATGAGCAGGACCCCAGCACTGGGGGCAGGTGGGTGGGGACACTGCGTGACACGGGAGCCAGGCAAGGCCCCTCTGAGTGCTGGGCTGGGTTGAGCTTCCGTAGGCCTGAGACAACTCCCCCAGTCCAGATCCATCTCATGTCTAGGGATCCCCAACACGTGACCTCTGGCAGGGCCTGATGGGGCTCTCGCCCTCAGGAAGACACCCCCTGAGGCTCCCGCCTGGCTGGGCCACCGCTCTAGTCAGGGCCTGGCTCTCCTCCACCCTAGCTGGAGGCTCGGTGAGGGCCCGGCCCAGCTCTCCCCGTTGAATGGTCACCCTGTACTGGGGCCCCCGACTCCCCTAGTTCGGGAGTGCCCCTGCACCTCTCCTGGTTCAGCCGACTTCTCCATCTCTACGACAGAAGAACGGCTTCCGGATGACCTCACTCCCAAATTGGAACTGCCAAGTCCCCTGACCCCTGACCTCAGGGTCACATCACCACAGCAGGCCCCAGAATGACTCCTCCGTCACCCTGCCCACCAGGTCCGCAGCTCAAATGACACCCTCTGTGCTTTCCCACGGCTTACAGACCAAGTCCAACAGATCTCCCGCCCTCCTCTAGGACGGACCAAGTCCTCCCTGCAGCCCCCAGCCAAGACCCTTTGGCCTCCCAACCGGGTAACCCCCTTGGCCCAACCTTCTGTACTGAGTCTCCGCTTCTACGGCCTGGCAAGACTCCACCTTCCCTGGTCCTGGGCCAGGCAGCAACCTGCTGTCCTCCCCAGGCACAGAGGCTAGCCTCCTGCTCCTCAGCATGGCAGGCCTTCCAACTTCCCGTCCTGCGAATCCCACTAACCTCACCAACTGCACCCATGACCCCTCCCTGCCTGGGGACCAAGATCACCCAACTCCGTCACAGCCAGGCCAAGCCCCCACCCCACCCCACCCCAGCCACGACACATGCGCTCTTCCAGCCCGCACACTGATTTCTCAACTTCTCCGTGTCGCTGCCTCTCTCCCTCAGACCCACCGACTCCTCCGGAGAGGGAGTCCTAACCAGTCCCTGTGTCCCTCTTTAAACTGCCAGAAAGGAGGGACTCCCCCAGCCCGTAAGCTGTGGCCACCTCCGCCTAAGCCGGGGAAGACTGATCGGCAACCATCCCCTCAAACTCCTCCCAGCCAGACTCCAAGTGACCCCTCTTTCTTGACGTTCTCCCCTGCCGGGGGAACAGCAGCTGCTATTTATGTGGCCAGAATTTACAAGGACTATTGTATTTAATCCTCACAACTACCCGGCGGTAGAAATTAGCACCTCCATTTGCAGAGCAAAGAACAGGAGGCTCAGGGTGGAAAAACAGCTTGACTCAAAAGCAAACAGCTGGTTACACACAGCTGTTCCTCTTCTGGGAACCTGCACACCAGAAACTGCCCCCGCTGCTCCACCCCGTGCCAACTCTCCCCCCCCCCCCCCCCCATGACCCTGAAGCCCACACAAACTGCCCATCCGCCCTTCTCCCTGCCCCGGGGCCCACACACACGGCCCACCCTCTCCGCCCCTCTGCTGGCAGCTTGTGAAGCAGAGACATCCAGGCCCCAACCCCATGAGCTGACTTCTCCAGACTAGCCCCTCAAATCACCAGTATCACCGGTATCACCCCACATCACCCACGTTGACCGACATCAACTGCAACTTCGTGAAAGCTCATCCTCGCCAATGACCTTTCGTACATCATCATATTTAGTCCTCTCTTAAATGCCCCCGGGGCAGGGGTATTGTCACCCACCTCACAGTCGGAAAACTGAGGCTCCGAAGAGTTAGATAACCAGCCCGAGGTCAGGAAGTGGGTAAAAAGGAGTCAGGATTTGAACGAAGTCCTCAATTCCTCCACCGCACAGACTAGCAACAGTGCCTCCTCTCTCCAGCGGCCAAGTGACCAACTTCTACTGAGCCGGGACCAGGCTGATCCCTCTCTTGGTGGGCTCCACCCTGGCAAGACTGACCGACGTCCCCCGCACAGAAAGACTCAACACTGCCGTTCATCTATGAAGTGACTTTCCAACTTTAGCTCTATACGCAACACACACACACTCCTCCAGCTGCCCTTTCCGACACTAATCTGACCTCCAGGGAACCCAGAATCGGCAGACTTGCTCCCTCTCCCAACGTCTCAAGCCAGCAAACTTCTTCCGGCTCCTACTTTCTACCGACCAGCAACTCCAAATCCCTAACTCTTTCTCAAGGCGGGGAGGGGGGAGGAAAATTTTAAAAAGAGACCCTTCTAGAGCCAGGCCCCAAAATTCCTCTGCTCCTTAATGGCTGATCATGTTTTGCTTCACTTTTGGGCGAAAGCAAAGAAGGCATGCAGTGACTTTTCTTCTTCTTAATGCCAAGATCCAACACCTCCTCCGACTATCTCGTCCACCCCCAAAGTGACCACCAACTCTGCTCCTTTTCTGGGAAGCCGTTTAGCTTGACTCCCTTTTCCCAACCCCAGGTTTTACCAACTCCTCCACAGCCACAGTCCCACTGGTTTATTCTTCCTCCTCACAGCCAAAAAAGTGAGCGGCATGACTACCCCCCCCCCCCCCGAGGTTTGCAGACTAGCAGCTTAACCTCCTTCCAGCCCTATGGGCCCATCAAACGTCCACCTGCCCTTGGAACGCCAATTTTGACCCCCTCTTCCTCCCCAGACGGCTCTCTTTATCCTTTCGGGCGGGTGGGGAAGTGGGACTATGATCTCAAAGGCTACCGCCCGCCCGATCTCCCTGGCCTCCAAACTTTCTTTGATTGCTTATCATTTTAACTCCTAAAACGACCACCTTCAGCGTCCGCGAGGAGTGCAGCGGGGCATAAACCAGCTACTTTTCACCTTCCCAATCTAACAGCCACCCCGTCTCAAACACCTTGCAGCCCTAAAGTGACGACAGTCTCCTTAAATCATTAGGTGCAACTTCTCGAGCACCGCCTCCATGCCCGACGCTGCCCTGACTCCCGGTCAGCCACGAGCCCGCCCCCGCGCCCCGGCAGTAGCTACCGTGTCTCCAGGGGTCTTTGGGCTCCACCGCTCCGGACACGATATCCTCGTCGGAGGGGAACGTGACGCGCTTGGCCGCAGCCTTGAGGCGCCCGTCGGCGGGGGACGATGCGGGGCTGGGAGACCGGGCCTCGCCGGGGGCCTCCTCGGCGTCGCCGTCCGCGCCCGGCCCGGGCGGCCCCTCCTGCGGCGGGGTCTCCATCGCCGCCGCCGCCGCCTCTTCACGGGGGCCCCGGGGACATGTCCCGGGCCCCGGACTTGTCTCTCCGGGCCCGCCCGCCGTCCCGGGGCATGGGCTCCGCCGCTGCTTCAGGCGCCGCCTCCGTCCTCCCTCCTGGTCGTCGTAGTCGTCGCCGCCGGGAGCTCGAGCGCGCCTCCCCCGAGCCCCGCGCGCGCCTGCTCGTTCGCAGCCGCACTTTCGTTAACAGCCGGGGAGCTCGGCGCGTACTAATGAAAGCAGAAAATCAATTTACGCTATTCGCGGGTAGAGTGGTCTCGCGGGTTGTTGAAGCAGGTAACAAAAGGCAGAAAGAGCCACGGGAAAAAGAAACGTGAGCTGTGAATCTGCAGAGCCGGAACTGCAGAGTACGAGGGGCGGGGCGAGGTGGACGCCGTCTCCCGGAGCAGCGCGCAAGCGCGAATGTGGGCCGCCCCCACGCCGCCACCCTCCTCCGACTAGATAACTAACGTTCAGACTCGCACACATTCGTCACGAGCTCAGGCAACTGTGAGGGGAAGGGAGTTGATAAAAATAACATTTGCGTGGCGGAGCTAGGCCAACTGATAAGGAGAGAGGCAAAGGGACAGAGAACTTGAAAGGAAAGGGACAGAGGCTGTATTGAATATATGAGTACAGGTGATGGATGCTGACAGACGGATCCTCTGCCTGGAGACGAAGCCTTGGCCTCTTTGCTACAGACGCTCTAGCCTTCCATTTGCAGACTGCAGTTTCATCAGTAGCTCTCTGTATTTGGACAGCGTTGCGTGAAATACAACTTAAATTAAAAGACTAAAAGAAATATGAGCCCATGAGGAGTATCATAACCTCTATTAAAAAACAAAAAACCCTGGATGATGGAAGAAATTCCAAAACCAGGAGACGAATCTGCCAACCAAACTACCGGGCGACGGAGCAGGTAGATTACCAAGCCCCGAGGAACCCGCACGAGTTCTAACGCCCCACACACCCCTCCCTCCACACGCACACGCGCGCGCGCGCACACACACACACACACACACACACACACACAAACACACACATCACGGCTCGTTTCAATCGCTTAATATTCGCCTCGGCACTTTCGCCAGGCTTTCCCAGCACTTCCAGCAATTCGGGGGGGGAAAGGCGGGGCTAAAACTAAAAAAGGGAGGGAGGATTCGGGGAGGAGACAGAGCGCGCGACGTCGTTGCCTAGGCAACTAGAGAGCTAGACCCGCGGCTCGCTGGAGGCGGTGTCTTGAATGGACGGACGTAGGGGAGCTGAGGTTCTCCGCCCGCCCCGTTCAACATCACCAGCCGCCGCACTTTCGCGACTGAAGACGAACAAAGCAAATCTCATCTATACTTAATGGGATCTTCACTTACATTCCAAAGTTGATGGGATTACAAAGGGGGCAGAAATCACTTGAGCCCAGCGAAACCAGAAAAACGACTAGTGGCGGGGATAAGGGAAGCGAGTGATAATGGACGGCTACACAGCTGGAGCGAAATGGAGAAAGGGTGAAGCTTCACCCCAACCCCGTCCTCAGCCTGTCCTGAAAGGCGCGGCCGCACCGGGTCCGGGTCCGACCCCTTCCGGAGCGGGCGGGGAAACGAACCCGCCTTCCCTAGAGTGAGGCCCACGCCACCCAAGGGCCCGGCGACCGTGTAACCAACCCAATGCGAACCACGCCCCTCGCGGTGAACACACCCCAACCCCCCCCCCCCCGCCCACCCGAGAAAAGAAACCGCATCTGAATCTCCCAAACCCGCTGCTCAGGTAGCTCCAGCCACTCCCCCAGAGAGTGAGGACCAACCCAATCTCCACCTTTATCCCCCAGTTCCTCCCGGCCCCTTGATGTGGGCCCCTTGATGTGTCCTCTTCTCGAGGGCCACCAGGATAGTCAACCTCCCATTTCCTAAATCCGGTTCCATCCCTATGTGGCACATTTAAACAAAACAAAACAAAACAAAACAGGAGTCTTCCTGGAATGATGGGTTCTTTAGTAGAGGGGACTTTCTCCAGGGTGGCTGTACTTTGCAACTTCAACAGACAATTTCCCACTCTGCGATGTGCCGCCCTTTGTTAACCGCCCCCAACCCCCAGTCTTCAGGAACTGGCATGAGGCCCTGTTTTAAGAGCTTAGATTCCTGTGAGGCAGAGCATTCCTTCCAACGGGCTCCAGAACTCCCGCGGTTGCCGAATTTTACTGACTGGACTCCGCAGGTCCCAAGAAGCCAGAGTTGCCCGGCGCTCGGCTCAAATTTCCAAGGATGTTCCAAACCCTGTGGGGCCCAGGGTGCTGGGCTCCTGAACATTTGGAGGCTGGGATACTGCGGCCAGGCCTCGGGCAGAAAGGTGAACACCGTCACGTCCTCACGGCTTGAAGGTGTAGGAAATAATGTCACTACACCGCAGCAGCGCCTCGGCCTGCACGCCTATCGGCGTCTGCAGCTGCAGCACGTAGAAATTGGCCACGTCCAGGTCGGCGGCTCCGAAGTGGGCGGTCACGTGCACACCCTCGTGCAGTGTGAAGTTCACCTGGTGACCCACCATGGCCAGCAGGCTGCGGAGGTAGCGTTCCCGAAGTGCGGCTCGGGCCTGCTGTTCCCGGGATTCCCGAGACTCTCGACCTACTGGAGATCCCGGGCTTCCAGGAACCTCTGGCTTCGGGGGGGCCCTGCGTCCGTCTGGGGCAAAGCCTCGGCTCAAGCCATCGGGGCCCCGGGGGAGCCGGAGCACAGGCACAGGAATGGCTGGTGGAGTCTGCATTATCCTGGCTGTTGGGTGAAGGGGAACAGAGGGAAGCCATTACACAGGGAGGGTGGGACTACAAGGGGGAGGCGGGGAGCAGGGGCTTGTCTACCCCACCTCATCTCAACTTGTCCCAAACCCAGTTCCTGCTTCTCCTTTTAGAAGGCCGCGGGGGTGCCTGGGTGGCTCGGTCCGTTAAGGGTCCGGTTCTTGGTTTCCGCTTAGGACATGATCTCACAGTTCGTGGGTTCAAGCCCCACACCCGGCTCTGGGCAGACAGCGCAGAGCCTGCTTAGGATTCTCTCTCTCTCCCTCTCTCTGCCCCTCCCCGGCTCTCGCACTCTCTCTCAAAAATAATAAAAAAAACCTTTTTTTTAATGTTTTATTTTTGAGACAGAGAGAGACAGTGCGTGAGCAGGGGAGGGACAGAGAGAGCGCGAGAACACAGAATCCGAAGCAGGCTCCGGGCTCTGAGCGGTCAGCACAGAGCCCGACGCGGGACTCGAACTCACAAACCGCGAGATCATGACTTGAGCCAAAGTCGGAGGCTTAACCCATTGAGCCACCCGGGTGCCCCATCTCTCAAAAATAAATAAATAAAATCAGCCAGTAACCTCCTCCTCAGGAATTGGTACCACCATTCACAAGGTCCTCCTTTCCTCCCTCACGCACAGCCCATCCCATCCATAAGGAAATGCTCTCTTCCAAATAAATTCCCAATTACACCGAAGCCAATTTGAAAGGGCTTCCAGTGGCCAACTCTGGAATGATGTGAATGTTAAAATAATGCCAGTTACAGATTGTAACCCACTGAATAAAACAGAAATTCATGACTTCATGCTAATTATAAATAAATAAAAGAATAAATAAGGGAAGGAACTAAAATCACCAATGGACACTAAAATTTGTAGACGAGCGTTGGATGAAGTCTAGTGTATCGACACAGTCTTCAAGTACTTCCTCACAAAATACTTATTTGTTGTAAAGAATAAACAGTAGCTTTATTTTTTTTTTTAATTTTGTTTAATGTTTATTTATTTTTGAGAGAGAGACAGAGTGTGAGCGGGGGAAGGGCAGAGAGAGAGAGAGACACACACACAGAATCCGAAGCAGGCTCCAGGCTCTGAGCTGTCGGCACAGAGCCCGATGCGGGGCTCGAACTCACGAACCTCGAGATCATGACCTGAGCCAAAGGCAGACGCTTAACCGGCTGAGCCACCCAGGCGCCCCAATGGTAACTTTATAGTGGAGGAATCTGGTGGACCCTACCTTCACTTAGGCATCAAAGCCATCATGTGCAGTAAAGGGACAAAAGACCCCATGTGCCTTCTGAGGTGATACACTGAAGGACAGGGCACCACTTCCGTGGTATTCCTACCAAATATGGATTACTGAAATCCAATCACGAGAAAGCTCACACTGAAGGACTTCTACAAAAAAGTGAGCCCGAGTTCCTTAAAAATAACAAGGTCCTGGGGTGCTGGGCTGGCTCAGTCAGTAGAGTATGTCACTCTTGGTCTCATGGCCAAGAGTTTGACCCCCACTTTGGGCACAGAGCTTACGTTAAAAAAAAAAAAAAAATGGGGGCACCTGGCTGGCTCAGTCGGGAGAGCATGCGACTCCTGATCTCAGGGTTGTGAGTTCAAGCTCCGTGTTGGGCATGGAGCCTACTTAAATTAAAAAAAACAAAAGGGGCGCCTGGGTGGCTCGGTCGGTTAAGCGTCCGACTTCGGCTCAGGTCATGATCTCACAGTCCGTGAGTTCGAGCCCCGCATCGGGCTCTGTGCTGACAGCTCAGAGCCTGGAGCCTGTTTCAGATTCTGTGTTTCCCTCTCTCTCTGACCCTCCCCCGTTCATGCTTTGTCTCTCTCTGTCTCAAAGATAAATAAACGTTAAAAAAAAATTTTTTTTAATAAAATAAAACAAAAAAACAAACAAACAAAAAAAAAAAATGGGGCACCCGGGTGGCTCAGTTGGTTAAACATCTGACTCTTGATCTTGGCTCAGGACCTGAGCAGTACAGAGCCTACTTGGGATTCTCTCTCTCTCCCTATCTCTCTGCCCCGCCCCTACTCGTGGGCGCGCGCACTCTCTCTCTCTTTCAAAATAAGTAAATAAACATAAAAAAAGAAGAAGAAAATCATAAGGAAGAGAAAATACATTTACAGTACTGTACTGTATTTATTGAAAAAAATGCATGTGTAAGTGGACCGATGCAGTTCAAACCCCCCACCGTTCAAGGATCAACTGTTGTGTACGTATTCCCAGCCTGACACCCCTGCCCCCATCTTGCCCCCCATCGCTTCCTTCCTGGATTACTGAAGTCAACTCCCCCCGGGGCCCTGGCTTCCACTCTCACCGTCCCCCCACCTGCAAGTCTGTCCCCACGCACAGTCAGAAGGACCTCGTTCGCACCTAACACCTACCATCTAACACCTGAGTCAGGTCACATGCCTCCTCTGCCGAGAACCTTCCCCCCGGCTTCAGCCTCGCCCAGAGGCAAAGCCAACGTCCTCACCACAGCCCTCAACGGCCGCTGGAGCTTCGGACCCCGCCAGCACCCTCGTGGCGGGCCAAGCTTCCCTCTCTAGCCCAGCCCCTCTGGCTGCCTTGCTGGGCTGCGAACGCGCCTGGCACAGAAGTCCCTCTCAGACCCCTGCACTTGAAGTTCCCCTCTGCTTGTATCTCCTCTCCGCCTTCTCTGCGCTACCCCACATTCTTCCACGCCCTCACCAGCCTCGTTGGTAGCGCGCAGGACTCTTCTGACGTGATATTGTATATTTATTGTCCTGCCTAGGGCCCTTCTCCTCCGCTAGATGCCTGCCTCCCTCCCCGTGGGCAGCGACCTTGCTTTCTCCCGGGTGCTGACCCCCAGCTTCCTGGAACACTGTGTGGCAGCGGCCCAGAGACCAGGCTCCTTAAAACATTGTTCCTGCTTGAATGAATGGAGGGGAGATTGAGCTCCCAGGCCTGCTTAGCTGGGTGACTTCAAGGGACAGTTTCCAGGCTGGACAGGGCCTGGTGATTAACAGAAGTGACAAATTTTAGGCACATGGTGTCCCATCCCTGGGCCACTCCCGGTACGGGGGAGATCAAGATGATCCTTGGGGCGCCTGGGTGGCTCAGTCGGTTAAGCGTCCGACTTCGGCCCAGGTCACGATCTCACGGTTCGTGGGTTCGAGCCCCGCATCGGGCTCTGTGCTGACAGCGCAGAGCCTGGAGCCTGTTTCAGATTCTGTGTCTCCCTCTCTCTCTGCCCCTCCCCCACTCGCGCTCTGTCTCCCTCTGTCTCAAAAATAAACATTTAAAAAAAAAAAAAAAAAGATGATCGTTTTTCTTGTTCAGCTCTTCCCGTCTCTGCAGCTCAACGGTGAGCTCCTTGGGAGCACGGACGCCACAGAGAAACGGGTCAAGGCCGTAGAGGAGGGTTTCTCCCCAACATTGATGACATTTGGGACTGGATCGTTCTTTTTTTTTTTTTTTTTAAGTGTATTCATCTTTGAGAGAGAGAGAGACAGAGCATGAACAGGGGAGGGGCAGAGAGAGCGAGGGAGACACAGCATCCGAAGCAGGCTCCAGGCTCCGAGCTGCCAGCACAGAGCTCGACGCGGGGCTGGAACTCCCGGACCGTGGGATCGTGACCTGAGCCGAAGTCGGATGTTTAACCGGCAGAGCCATCCAGGCGACCCGGGACTGGATCGTTCTCTGTGGTGGTGTGGCGGGCTGTCCAGGGCATAGGTGTAGGACTTTAGCAGCAGCCCTAGCCTCTACCCACTAGATGCCAGTAGCACCCCTGCCCACACACACCATTACCCCCTGCTGTGACGACCAAAACTGTCCCCCGTTGGTGAAGAGTATGGTATGAGAATTACACCTCAATAAAGCCTTTTTCTTTTAAAAGATTTTATTTATTTCTTTAAATATTTTTTAAATGTTTGTTTATTTTTGAGAGAGGGAGAGAGTGCGCGCGCGCGCGCACCCTAGTGGGGGAGGGTCAGCGAGGGGGCGGGGGGCAGAGGATCCCAAGTGGGCTCCACGCTGAGCGATAGCAAAGGGCACAATGCGGGGCTTGAACCCACGAGCCTCGGGATTATGACCCGAGCTGAAGCTGGACACCCCACGGATAGAGCCACCCAGGTGCCCCTAGAAGATTTTATTGTTTTTAAAGTGATCTCTGCACTCGGCGTGAGGCTGGAACTTACAACTCTGAGATCGAGTGGCAGGCCGTACTGACCGAGCCAGCCAAGTGCTGTAATATACGGATAACTTTAAAAAAAAAAAAAAAGGCTTTAAAGGGGCGCCTGAGTGGCTCGATGGGTTGAGCGTCCAACTCTTGACCTCGGATCAGGGCATGATTTCATGGTTCTTGGGATCGAGCCCCACATCGGGCTCTGTACTGATGGCACAGAGCCTGTTTGAGATTCTCTCTCTCCCTCTCTCTCTGCCCCTCCCCATGCTGGTGCACGCGCGTGCTCTCTCTCTCTCTCTCTCAAATAAATAAATAAACATTAAAAAAATAAATGAATTAACATCACAAAAGGCTTCAGGGGGATGCCTGGCTGGTTCAGTCAGTAGAGCATGTGACTCTTGATCTCAGGGTCGTGAGTTCCAGACCCACATTGGGCATGGAGCCCACTCTTTTTTTTTTTTTTTTTTTTTTTAAGTAGGCTGCCACCCCAGTGTGGAGCCCAACGTAGGGCTCGAACCCATGAGCCTGACGTCATGACCTGAGCCGAGATCAAGAGTTGGACGCTTAATCGAACGAGCCCTCCAGGCGCCCCAGTAGTTTTAAAATTCTAATTTCAAAAAGGCAGGGGCGTATCGTAATGTTTCCGTGTCCCTTAAAAGATGTTAGACTCCCGGAGCCTCTGGCTGGCTCAATTGGTAGAGTATGAGGCTCTTGATCTCAGGGCTGTGTATGGAGCCTACTTTAAATTAAATTAAATTAAACTAAATTAAACTTAAAAATGTTAGATGTCCCCCTCAGGAATCTGAACTTCCTCTCCTATCCTTCCCTACTCCCCAGACTTTCTGTCCCGGTCCAGACCTTTCCCAGGGACTGGCTTTTACGTCCTGCAGATCAGACACCCCTACTGCTGACCCAGATTGAATCCCTATTAGCAGAAGTTGGCACATTTTCTCTGTAAGGGGCCTGACGGTGAATACTGTAGGCTCTGTGGGCTATAGGGTCTGTCACAACTACTCAACGTTGTCACAGTTGCAACACAGCGGCCACAGACAGACACGAAAATAATCAACACGGCTGTTCTTAAAACCTCACTTATTGGGACACTGACATTTCAATTTTATCTAATTTCATGCACCACAAAAATTTCTCCAAGTCTTCCAAGCACTTCCAAAGTAAACCTTGGCACTTGGGGGACTCAGTCGGTTAAGTGTCCCGGCTCTCGATTTCAGCTCAGGTCGTGATCTCACCGTTCTCAAGTTCGAGCCCCGCGTGGGGCTCCGTGCTGACAGGGCAGGGCCTGCTTGGGATTCTCTCTCCCCCTCTCTCTGCCCCTCCCCTGCTCGTGCTCTCTCTCTCTGTCTCTCAAAATAAGTAATAAAGTAAACTGAGGGGAAAAAAGGTAAAACCCACTCTTGGCTGGCAGGCCACACAAGACCGGGAGGCGGGCCATTAGCTTACCCCCCTCAGCGGATAGGAAGGTGTGGATTCGGGGAGACGGGTGGTTCTTAGCCCTCCCAGATTCGCTACGAGGGATCTGGACAGGTCACCGCGGCTCTGCAAACAGCCTCCCTGTTCGGTTTCCTCATCTGTAAAATGAAGCAAAAAAAGAAAAAAAAAAAAAAAAGACTCAGACTTCCTAGGGTTCCGGGAGACCCTTTCAGGCGGCAATGGGTGATCACACAAGGGACATCCCACAGCACCCTGGACTCCCCCTGGCTTTCTCTGCCGCCCACGTTCAACCCAGCGGTAAAGTCACCTTCGGAAAGGTATCCAGAATCCAGCAACTTTTCACCTCCGCTCGCTCTCCCCCCCCCCCCCCCCCCCCCCCCCCCACGGCCTCCTCCTCCAGCCACTGTCTCCGTCCCCCTTCACAGCCTCCACCGCCACCCTGCAGTCTGTTCCCTACGCAGACACAGCTCAGTAAATATTTGTTGAAGGGAAAGGAAGGATCCACCCGTCCACATTATCCAAGTGCCTGCTCGGGGGCCCAGCTCACGTGGGGTGGTGCCAGGGAGGGACAGGGTGGTGAGGGAAACCGCCCTCCCAGGCCAGTGGGTGACACAGACTTGTTTCTGGACAATGCCTACCCAGAGCCGGCAGGGCTGGAGGAGCCTCAGGTGCCCAGAGGGGCCACCTGGCCCAAGAAGGGGGCCAGAGATAGCCAGCCAGGAAGGGTGTTGTATCTGAGCAGCCCTAAATGAAATAAGGAACTGAGTCCTGTAGACACATCTCGGGGGACAGCGTTCCAGTCAGTGGGAACAGCAAATACAAAGCCCAGGGAAGGGTGACTCTGAGGCAAAGCAAGGAGGCCAGCGTGGAGGAGGTGGGAGCAGGGGCAGATCGGCAGGGAGGGGCCTCGAAGACTGAGGTGAGGGCTTGGCTCACTACTCTGAGGCAAGAGCCTTGGGATGGTTCTGAGCAGGGGAGGGACAGGACCTGACTGATTTTCACATGATCCTTCTCCCTGCAGGGAGCCCAGTGAGGAAGGTGCCTCGGTGGCCCAGGCGGGCAGAGCATGATGGTGCCTGGAACAGGGTGGGGGCCGTGGGGGTGGGGGAAAGTGGTCAGATGAGGGTTGGGTTTTTTTTTTTTTAATGTTTTTACTTATTTATTTATTTTTGAGAGAGAGAGAGAGAGCGCGCGCGTTGGAGCAGAGAGAGAGGGAGACACAGAATCTGAAGCAGGCTCCAGGCTCGGAGCCGTCAGCACAGAGCCTGACGCGGGGCTCGAACTCGCGAACCGCGAGATCATGACCTGAGCCACAGTCAGGACGCTCAACCAGCCACCCAGGCGCCCCACAGTTTTTGATCTGTTAGTTAACATGCACTATTATGTCAGTTTCAGGACTCCATTTCCTTTCTTTGACCACTACCACTGTAGATGGGATTAAGGGATACACACACTTTCTAATTTATCTGACCACTGCCCTTCGCACTCCAAGCTTAGCCAAGGCTCATCAGCCCCCAGGGCTTTCACCCAACCTAGGTTAACACTCCAGTGATTTAAGAGATACACCCTAGTCTGTAGGGCTAGGACGTCCCACGGTACTGATGGGAATTAAGCAAATGGCCACAAATCACATGAGATCCCTAGATAAAACAACCAACGGAGATTTGGTCATACCACGTAATCCCCGTTCTCCTGAAGAGGAAACTGGCACTGGGAGATGCCAAATCATTTACTGGGTGCAAGCTGGTGAGTGGCAGGAAAAGGGAGCGAACCCAGGTTGCCCTGGGTTGGACAACAGACCCGGGCCATCACCCCTGCTCTCTGCAGGGCAGATTTGTTTCAGGGTCAGCGCACCACTGGAGGTCTTGGAACCAAGGTGTGACCTGATAAGAAGCTGGTTTAAGAAAGGTCAGGTAGGGTGTGCCCAAGAAGGCAAAAGCAGGCATTATCCCTTCTCCCTGGTGACCAGGCCCCAGAATCCTTTATCCTCTAAGCCAAGGGTTTCTGGCCCAAAGATTTCAGAAAAATGGCCGAACCCACCCCCACGACTTGCACAGTCAAGACTCCAGACCCCATCACTTAGGTCACGGACAAGGAAGGGCAGGAGATTCACAGACCTCCCTTCTTGGGGCCTCAGTGCTGACTTCCAAGAAAGCGGGAATGGATCAGTTCAAGGGACAGACGTTTAGTGAACCCTTCAGTAGCCAGGGGAGGGATAGCAAGTTACCAGGTTAACAGTGAAGACCCCAGACCTTCGCCAATTAACCAAGGTGCCGACAGGTCCACACACACCCCAGAGGTGGCCCTGTGGGATGCAAATCAGTTAAAATGGAGCCTCCAGAGAGGGTCGGAACCTCAAGCACGGAATACTTCCCCTCCCCTCTGCCCCCTGGGCTGGTCAGTTTCCTTTCAATTCCGCCCTGGCCACCCACAGCTAGCCTTTTCTTATACTAAGTAGGTCCTCCCGGCCCCCAGGCGTCCATTCCCCACTCTGCCTGGGCTGGGTGTCCTCCCGGCTCAGATCAGGCAAGCGATTCCGTCCCGCCAAGGCGGGAGTCACAACTGCTGCCGTTGTTACTGTTACCATCGTCGTCGTTGTTATTTTCCCGAGGGAGAGAGAGCATTCTGAGCGGCCCGGGCCCCTCACCCCAACCCCGGCGCCGGAACGTCCCCGATGCTGCGTTCCGGACCGGAGTCCCCATGCAGGCGTCCGGGGACCACAACGTCCCCACGGCCAGCGTTGCAGGCGCGGACCTGCCCCTTCCCGCCACTCCCGGCCGCGCACGCGGGCGGGCGTCCGGGGCCAGGCCCGGGGAGAAGGAGTGAAACGTGCTCGCGCCCCACCACCGACACCCAAGCACTCACCGAGGTCCGCGGCGCCCGGCGCCCCCACTTCCGCCGGCGCCCCAGCTGCAGAGGCCCGGGCGGGCCGCGAGCCGCCCAGCCTGGGTTCCGCCCGCGCTGCCGCCGCCCCACGTGGTGGCGGGCGGGCTCTCGGGGTCGGAAACCAGCGCGGCCCTACGCACCACCCCGCCCCGCGGCTTGGCCCATCGCTTCCATCTGATCCGCCCGCCTGCGAGGTGGGGGGCGTCCGGGATGCCCGCTTTAGGGAAGAAGAAACTGAGGTTCGGAGAGGAGGAGACTTCCTCCGGGCTGAGTTAAGGACAGAGCTTGGTCTCCCCCTACACGTGCACACTCCTTCCCTTCACCTGCAGTCCAAACCGCAGCTCCTCTCTTTGAAACCTTGAGCAGCCACACGGCAGGAAAAAGGCTTGGAGAGGGCAGCAGCGGGACCCGAGGTGGTGGTTCTGTCTAGCAGTCCCCCCCCTGCCGCCCCGTTTTACAAAGGGGGAAACTGAGGCCCTGAAAAACGGAATGTCTGGCTTTAAGTGCTATGGAACCTCACTGCCTGGGGCTCAGATGGAATTCACTTCTTCCACATTTTTTTCCATAAGCCAGGGGCTTCACGGCCCCAGCAGATCCCCAAGACCGAGTGCCTGGCACACAGCCCCTCTGTGAGGTCTGTTGAAAGAACGTGCTGGAGGGGCCTGGGCGGCGCAGTCCGTTAAGCGTCCGTCTCTTGAGCTCGGCTCAGGCCATGATCTCTCTCACATTTTGTGAGTTCCAGCCCTGCATGGGGCTCTGCACCCATGGTGTGGAACCTGCTTGGGATTCTGTCTCTCCGTCTCTCTGCCCCTCCCCAGCTTGTGCTCTAAAAAAATAAATAAATAAACAAACAAGAAAGAAAGAAAGAAAAAGAGAATGTGCTGAATACCCATTTGTTGACCGACCTATGAAGAAGCAGGATTTATGTGAACCAGGCCGATTTGACTCTTGCCCTCTGGAACCCACATTCCTGGAGGGCCGGGAGGGGCAGAATAGGATATACCTGAGCAAATACATCAACAAGATCCTGCAGGGCTTGTGATGAGTGATACAAAAGGAATAAAATAAGGATAATGGGGTAACAGGTGGTAGAGTCAGGGGAGCTTCTCTAGTTGGGTGGTCAAAGGAGGTGGCAGTGAAGAAGCCCCTTTAGGTAATAGATGGGGAAACTGAGGCCCAGGGAAGAAGTGAGGACAGATGGAGGTCACGGTTGTAAGGCCTTGAGCAGGGTGGAGATGCTTTAGATACAGTGGCCAGGGAGGCCCTGGGCTCTCCGGAGGACGATTGAGCTCAGACCTGAATAACAATATGAGGAACCCTCTGGCCCGGAGCAGTGCTCCTGGGACATTAGCATGTGCAATTCACTCAGAGCTGGGCTGGGGACCCAGGGGAGGACAGACCCGGGCCCCTGACCTCAGCGAGCTTGTGTTGGGTGGGGGTGGGGAGGGAAGAGAGGACCGTCAACAGATAGGTCTATGTTATTATGATGTGGCCGGTGCCAGGAAGAAAAGGAAACTCGTAAGGGTTGGAGGGTGGGGCGGGGTGTTGATGCCACTTCAAACAGTGATCGCAGTGAGCTGCTTTGCGGAGGCAAGTTCAAGGAGGCCCGCGTGGAGGGAGGTGAAGACAGTTGCTTCTTTGGTTTTTATAGTGATTCCAGGTTTAGGAGCAGAGTAGATGTATATAACCGCAACCCTCCTCGCCTTAACCAGCCCTCCGCCGCAGGCGTTGGTCTCAGAAATCCAAAGCCCTTAAGTGGACACAAGACCCCCTCGGCCCCAAGGCAGTTTTCTCACGGAACTCAATCACCCACGCCTCTCCCCACGCCCTGCCCCCCTTCCTTGTTATTCTGGAACATACAAGGCTGGCCGGCCCCCTCACCTCCTTCGGGGCTCAAGTGCCCCACGCTCTTCCCCTGTAGAAATCCGACCAAGGCCCCACCCCCACCCCCACCCCGGCAACCCTGCCCCTTTATAGCCCTTCCTAGTTTTTTATTCGGCCCCATCGCACTTGCCGGCCTGGAAGGCACTCCGTTTTACAGTTATCTGGTTGAGAGTCTGTCTCCCCCCCACGAATATACTGCGTGAGAGGAGATTATTGGCTGTCCTGTTCACCGCTATACCCTCAGTACTTAGAACAGAATCTAGTGCAAAGTGCTCAATAAATGTTTGCCCCCTGAGTGTTTATTGTAACGCATTTAATGGAATAGACCGAAACGTGGCCCCCGCCGTATTCTCTCTCGGGGGTGCATGTAGGCACCCCGCGCCTCGGTTCCACCGGTCCTAAAAAGGCATCAGGAATGGGCGTTTGTGTGCACGGTCGTGTGACCTCGGCGTCGTTAAGGTTTGGTCGCTAAGAAAATGCAGTGGGCTCGTCTTTGATCGAGTTTGGCTGCCGCCCGGGCCCCTGCGGGGCCGCCCCGTCCTCGCCCGCCAGGTCCCGCCCCGGTGGGTGGAGCCACGGGCCGGGCCAGCACGTGTAAGAGTTCGCGGCGGGTCGCCGCAGTCACTCACCTGAGCGCCTCGGTCTGAGCGCGCACGGCCCGCGCGTCCTCCGCCCGCCCGCTCACCAGCCCGCCCGGCCCTCGACTCATGTCCCGCCGCAAGGCCGGCTGCATGCCCCGCCGAGTAGACCCCGCGCCCGCCGCCAACACAGACGACGAGATGGAGATGCCGGACCTCGTCATCGAAATGAAGCCGGAGCCAGACGTGCGGCCCCTACAGGCCCCGGGGCTGGGGCCCTTCTCCCCGAAGGAAGTGCCCACGCCGGGGCGGTTCGAGGGCGAACCCCGCCGTTCCTCCGGCCCCGTGCCCGTCGGGAGCCCTCTCCACGCCCTCGGCGCGCGGAACCAGTGGGCACTGTGGACGCCGCTGATCCTCAACCCTCGCGGTGAGCGCCCCCTGCCCCTGCCCCGCCTCCCTCCCCCTTCACTCGGGTGGGACGCCCTCCTCCGGGCACCGACCCCCGACCCCCCGGCCTTATTTCCCTTGCTTGGTCCTGGCCTCCAGCCCCCTTTCTGACCTTCGGGGTTTCCCTCTCCCTCGGAACCCCCAGCCCCCATCCGGGCCCCACCCGACGCTTACCACCCGCTTCCTCCCAGCAGACCGCCAGCCCTGGACCGACAAACACCCAGATCTGTTGACCTGCGGCCGCTGCCTGCAGACCTTTCCTTTGGAAGCCATCACTGCTTTCATGGACCACAAGAAGCTGGACTGTCAGCTTTTCAGAGGCCCCAGCCCCGGCCAGGGCTCAGGTGAGTCAAGCCGGGATGCAGTCCCCCTCTCAAGTTCAAGGGCCTGGCTTCCTGTGGGAGAAGGGGCTGAACTGGACAGGCGGGGCAGTGAGCACTACTTCCCCTTTCTCGCTCCCCATCGGGTGCAGCCTAGGCGTGGCCAGGGCCTGCCCTGTCCTAGGGCTGGGACTGGTGGCGGGGGTGGAGGGGGGGGGGGGGCGGGCGGGCAGGGGCTGGGCATGAAGGAGGGCCGCCCACAGGGTGTGGCCAGCCCCTGAAGACTGGTCTGGGGATTTGCCGCACACACACACCCCCAATCTGGTTTCACTTCTCCTTCCCCTTGGCCAGAAATAACTGGCCAGGTGGCCGGACCAGTGTGGCAGTAGGGGGACCTCTGGGGAGGGCAGCGGCCTGGGGGAGGGGAGGCTGAGGCCAGCTGGAAGTGCGGCATTACCACCCCCTCCCCTCCCACCCCATTATTAGTGCCGATTGAGGTGCCGGTGCATTTGCTCAGAGCCAAGGAAGGGGCTTCTGGCTTCCCTCTCTGATGGAATCTCCCAGCCCTGCCCGCTGGGAAGCCCCTGGTTTGGGCCAGGTCCTCGGAGTCTGGACATCTGGGTTCCTTCTCTTAGAAGGGAATGAAAGCCCTTAACGTGGTACTAGACTCGCGGGAAGCTTTTGGTCATCACAGGCTGTGGGGGGGCATCTAAACCTCCAAATTTTCATCCCCTGGCCATTGTGCTCCTAGGACTTTTGAGAAATAGAATTATATTCAGGCCTGGGGGGTGGGGGGGGGGGGTCTGTGAGGGGGGGGGGGAGGGAGGGGCTGTGACTGGATCAGCCCGAGAGTTGAAGCCGGCAGGGTGGCCTGGTGGCCCAGGGAGGGGCTATGATGGGATCACTGGAACACTCCCAGGTGCTTGGACTTGGTGGAGCGTGGGCACTCCGGCCACGTGGGTGTAGTGCAGTTCATGTTTACTGAGGGTTTACGTGGACCAAGACTTTCAGTTCTTCTCCGTTCAACGTCACAACACCCCTCAAAGGTTAGAATCCCCGTGTTCTAACAAATGAGAGAACAGGGCCAGAGAGGAGCGTTTCTTGCCCAAGGTCACACAGCTAGGGAGCCCAAGAACTAGTTGGTGGACACGAGAGGCTGGCCCTCCCCAGCCCCCATCTGTGCTCCTGACCCGGTGTTGCGTCAGGAAAGCCACCCCACCCAAGACTGTCTAGGACTTGGAAGAGTACTGATAGTACCTGGAGGGTCTAGAGAAAACACCCAATTTGGAGGGCTCTTAATTTGGGGTCCACGCAGAGGGAGAGGGAACCTCACTGACTACCCCTCCCAACTTCTAGGTGGCCGCTTCCCTCCTCGGCCCCCTCTTCTGTAAGGCAGGGAACAGGAGACCGTGCATGGAACCCGTGAACTTGGGGCCTGGCACGAGAGAGGCCCGCTCAGTAATCAAACGCTGTATTTAAGCCGACCATCTTTTTTGAAAATCTGTCTCCCGCTCCCCAGGCTTCTGGGTTGAAACCCCAACTCCACCCTTCTAAGCTGGTGAGCTTGGGGGAAAGGTCTTTGCCCGTTCTCCCTTCCCGACTCCCTCCCATAAAACAGCCCTCCCCACCCCACCCCTCACCCTGCTTTAACTTCTGGTGAAGACTTTCAAACACAGAAAATCCTCAGGTATGCACCATCCACTCCGCAGGTTTTCCTTACTCGCCTGCCCGCCCGCTTCTGAGCATCAGCTTCTGGAGGACGGGGTTCTTGCCTGCCTTCCTTACCGGGCCTTCTCAGCCCCCGGAGTGGAGCCTTTCCCGCGGAAGGTGTCCACCTGGCAGGTGTGAGTCGCAACTGTCGCTTTGCCCCGTCTAACACCGGGCCCTTCTCGTTGCAGCACGCCAGGACCCCAAGGCCCTGGGCTGCTTCCGCTGCGGGAGACAGTTCTCAGGGGCCTGGAAACTGCTGCGCCACGCCCAGTGGGACCACGGACTGTCCATCTACCAGACGGAACCCGAGGCCCCAGAGGCCCCGCTGCTGGGCCTGGCAGAGGTGGCCGCCGCCGTGTCGGCAGTGCTGGAGCCGGAAGCCGAGGCCAAGGGCCCCCGGGCGGGCATCCCCCCGCGGCGGAGCCCCACCTGCCCCGTGTGCGCGAAGACCCTCAGCTCCTTCAGCAATCTCAAAGTGCACATGCGCTCGCACACAGGCGAGCGGCCCTACGCCTGTGACCAGTGTCCCTACACCTGTACCCAGAGTAGCAAGCTCAACCGCCACAAGAAGACCCACCGGCAGCCACGGCCTCAGAGCCCCTGCAAGGCCAAAGCCAGTCCAGAACAGGCCTCTGCCGCTGCCCCTCCTGAGCCAGCGGCCCACGCCGCGGCCCCGGCCCGCACCCTCCTGCGCAGCAGTGGCGAGAGCGCCGGAGCGGCCGCCACGGCGGGGGTCCAGGAACCCGGGGCTCCCGGTGGTGGGGCGCAGGTGGGCCCCGGAGGGGCCAGTTGGGAAGCTACCACCAAGGAACAGAGAACTGAGCCTGCGAAGGGCCCGACGTCCCCCAAGAAGCTGCCAAAGCCGGCGGTCAAGAGCCGCGGGCCCGGGGGCAGCTGTGAGTTCTGTGGAAAGCACTTCACCAACAGCAGCAACCTGACGGTGCACCGGCGCTCGCACACGGGCGAGCGGCCCTACACCTGCGAGCTCTGTCCCTACGCCTGTGCCCAGAGCAGCAAGCTCAACCGCCACCGCCGCATGCACGGCCTGGGGCCGGGCAGCACCCGCTTCGAATGTCCCCACTGCTGTGTGCCCTTCGGCCTGCGTGCCACCCTGGACAAACACCTGCGGCAGAAGCACCCCGAGGTGGCCGGGGACGCCTGAGGCGCGGGAACGCCCTCTCTGCGGTCCCTGGTACCACCGTTACTGTGCTTGTCGACCTTGGCCTTGGCTCTGCTGCGAGTAAACCTCCCGCCTAGAACACACACGTTTGGACTCTGGCTTTCTTGGGGTGTCTGAGGCGGGGCGGGAGGCTTCCCTCTTTAGGGTGGACGGCTGGACAGACCGGTTTGCAGTGAGGGGGTGAGGGGAAAGGCCAGCCCCCAGTGCCCCAGGCACAGCAAGACTGGCACAGAAAGCCGTGCTCCCGGTTCCCAGTGTGGGCGAGGCCAGGGCAGGGGCCGAGACGAGGGTGGGGAGAAGCCCGGACCTGTCACCAGAGGGCCCTGGGCAAAGTCCTGGCCTGTCCTCCACATGCCCGGTCCAGGCCCTTCCCCACAGATCCCCACTGATCGTGCCCCTGCCCTCACAGACTGCAGCAGAAGCACTTCTGATGAACAAGGAGCCACCACCTAGACACCCAGGTGTGGGCAGGACTTGCCACGTGGGCTCCTAGCGTTGGCTCCTGTCCCCAGACCCAACCAGCTTCCTCCCCAGCTATCCCTGGTGGCTGGACACTGACCACACAGATGACACCGAGGCCAGGTAAAGGGAATTAAATAGCGAGTGATTTTATTTCATTAGAGATAAAACCAGCAGCATCACAGCCTGAGCCCTCACCCCACCCCCCAGCCCCCCACACTTCTGCCTAATGTCGGTAATGGGGACTTCGAGATCGCGACCTTGAGCGCCTGGGGAGAGAAAGGAGGGACCCCGTGAGGGCTGGGGGAAGCAGCCACACCGCGTACACACGCACCCGTGACCGGGAGCGAGCTGCAGAGGGAGGGACGCTAACAGGACCAGGCCAGCCTCCACACGCAGAGGGGTACAGAGGGGATGGAGAATCGAGGCAGGGACGTCACGTTCCAGGGAGCGGGGCTGGCTTGCTTACCTTCGGGAAGAGCTGTATTCTCGACCTGGAAAGAAAAGAGAACAAAGCACACACACGCCCAGGGACGGGGCGCCAGGGCTGGACTTCCGACGCGGCATCCAGCGGCGGCCGTGGGGATACTTACTGTAACGGGGGGAGGGTGAGCGGCTCTGCCGGCTATACTGACGTTCCCATTCTTCTCTCTCCTTCTCTCTGCGTTCCCGCTCCCTGCAGAGAAAGGGAGGCGACCCAGAGGAAGGCATGAGCACACGGAGAGAATGCTGAACTTGAGGGCGGGCTGGGTTGCCTGCCCGGGGCAGGTGCCTCCAACATCCCAGTCCAAGGGCAGGGTAAACCCAAGGGCAGGTACTGCTGCCGTCCTTGATTGGAAATGAGAACACTGAGCTCAGAGGGAACAGGCTGGGCAGAACAGGCTGGGCAGAGCCAGAATGTCAGTCGGCCTGGCTTTGAAAGGCCTGCTGAACAAACATACAGAACTGGAAAGTTTGGCCACTTCCTGTCAGTTTAGGTGGTCTCAAAACACAGGGACTCACACACTACGTGCTTTACCAGCCTTTGTCATAAAGTCGGGGACTGGGCCCCTTCTACTCGCCTGGCCCTGATCTCAGTGAATCCAGCCAACAAGCCTGTAAGGAGGGACAACTGTTCGTCCTCATTTAGCAGACGAGCAAACGGAGGCCCAGACAGGAAGAAGGCCCACAGCTGGGGGCGGCCGAGGCAGGATCAGAACTGGCCACAAGGCTGAGTCCCTGGGCACTCTGCTTCCCCACCTGACAAGCAGGCAGCATCCTCAGAGGCACACATGATGGGCTCGCAAAAAGCAAACCACAGTGACAAATACAACGAGCAGACTTCTGACATGCTAGGGACCGTGCTGGAAGCCCCACGGAAGGATCCCCCGGAGAGGAAGTGGAGAGTCCCCGCTCAAAGGTGAAGTTGCTTGTCTGAGGACCCACATCAAGTACGAGTGGAACCAGAAAGAAACATGGCCCTGCCACCGACGGACTCTCCTCCTCGCCAACACTGAGCACTTAGATCTCTGGTTCTGCACACTGGCCCCGAGCGAGCAGGCCTACGGTTTCCGAGCACTAATCCCTGAGCTGCCCTGTGAGGTCGTCACCAAGATCTGTCCTGGCTGCAGAGTATGAAGTGAGGTTTTAAGTGAAATAAGATAAATAAAAATAATTAAAAAAAAAAAAAGGAGTGGACGTCTGGGTGGCTCAGTCAGTTAAGCACTGGACTTCAGCTCAGCTCATGATCTTGTGGTTCGTGGGTTTGAGACCTGCGTCAGGCTCTGAGCTGTCAGCACAGCCTGCCTCAGATTCTGGGTCTCCCTTGCTTTCCGCCCCTCCCCCGCTTGTGTTTTCTCTCCTCCCCCCCCCTTCTCAAAAATAAATTAAAAAAAAACGAAAAACCATCTGAAGTGAGGAAAGAGCTGGCAACCACCCTTGGGGCCACACGGTCACAGAGAGGCAGAGCTGGAACTCGACTTCACGTCTGTCTGACCCAGGCCCCGAGCCTGTCCACTTTGCAGTGAGGAGTTGAGGAACAGAAGGGGAGAAGAGGAAGCCGCCACGGGGTTGGCTTACTAAGCACCACTTCTGTGTTCCGGGGGCTGAGCGCACAGCAGGGACCCAGCACCGAACCTGTCCTCATCTCACTTTGAGGGGCATCAACTAGTAAGCGCAGTAACAGAACAGTACGTGCCAAGTGGGGGTTAGTGCTCTGAAGAAAACACGGCAGGCTTGCGGGATGGAGCATTTGGGGGCGCTACTCTAGACAGGACAGTCAGGGAGCCCCCCTCCGGGAACCCCCCCACGAATGAAGCCAGGCAAAGGAACAGCAGAGGTTCCGTGCTCCGGGGCCGGCAGAGCCAGGAGGAGACACGGCAGGCGCGGCACAAAAGCCGAGGACAGAGGGAGGACACTGAGGGCCAGGCGGGCACTTTGCCTTCCACTCCTAGGGCTGGAGCAGACAACGGGGCTCTAGCTAGGGACCAGGCGGTTGAGAACACTGGGCAGCCCACGAGCGGGGGGCTGTGACCTAGAGGCAGGAGTGCGACGGTCTTACTTCATGCGGATCTTGCGGGCCATGGCTCGGAGCTCGTCTTCCCGCTCCTGTGGCAGAGATGGCCGTGAGGGCGGGCCCGGCTGGCAGCCCGTCCCGCCCCCACTCCTCAGTCTCACTCCTACCTGGCGCTCATGCTCCTGCTGTATCATCTTCTCCTGCGCTGCCTTCTTATCCGCCTTGACTGGAGTGAAAGAGGGACACGATAGCTGAGGGGTGCCCTCAAGAGCCCCCGCTCTCCCGATGCCAAAGCTGAGCCCAGAGAGGCCCACCGGACGGCCAAGGCCCTTGGCGTGGTGGCCGAACGGCGTGCACGCTGATGCCCTCCCGTGCAGGGAAGGGCAGGGCCTCCCCCACGGGACGCTGGGAAGGGGCCGGGGAGACCGGGTGCACGTGGTGGCACATACACTGCCTGTTCAGTGCCTTCTGCATCCTCAGCTTCAGCTTCTCCTGTGGCGTCAGCTTGGGCTGGGGAAGGGGGAGAAGAGGCGGGAGAGGGGGTGGGTGTCCGGAGCTCCCACAACCTACCTCATCCAAGAGCCTGGGTCTTGCGGGGGCGCGTGGGGAGGAGGGACAGGCCGCGGATGCCCGCCACAAGGGTCTGGGAAGCCCGGGGACGGCTGGAGCCCCGCTGGACAGTGAGGAGGGGAGGGGGACGCAGATCTCACGGGGCAGAGCATTCCCAGCCCCCTTCAACCCCAGGGCTGGATCTCCCGACCCCCCCCGGGCCCCCCCTGCAGGCCCACCGGGCCCAGCTCTCGGGCACTGCTGCTGGCGGGAATTAGACGGGCGAGTTCCAAATTCTTACTGACTTTGGCAGCTCCTGTCTCTTTACCAGCGGCAGGTTCGGTCCTGGGAGGAGGAAAGGACGGCTGCCACCTCTGACCCCAGGCAACCTCGGGAGTGTCTGAGGGCAGGGGGCCTCGGACACCCCCGAGGAGACACTGTGCCTCTCGGCTTTCTCGAGACAGGGGCCGTGTCCCCTAAACCCTCACCCGAGGTAGGGCCGCGACGCCTCAGACGCCCCTCAGATCTACCCTCCCGGGTTGGGGCCACGTGCCCCTCAGACCTCCCGAGGCGGGACCAAGCTCTCTTCAGAAAGAGAACGGTGGGGCTCAGCCACCTCGCCTGAGGCTGACGACCGTCTTCCCCCAGCCCCCCTGCCCCCGCTTACTTTTTCAGCTTCTCGCCCACAGCAGGGGACGCCGCCGGCCTGGTCAGCTTCTCCCTTGGGGGCGATGGCGAGTGGCTCTGGCTGCGGCTGCGGCTGCGGCTCTGGCTGCGGCTGCGGCTCTGGCTGGGGCTGCGGCTCCGAGTCAGGCTGCGACTGCGGGACGGGCTGAGGGACCAGCTGCTGCGGCTGCGGCTACTGCTGTGGTGCCGGGGGCCCCGGCCGCCCCGCCTGTACCGGTCCCCGGAGCGGGAGCGGCTCCTAGGGGCACGGGGGGGGGGGGGGGGGGCAGAGGGGGGCCGTGAGGAGCCACGGAGCCCCCCCGCACACCCCCGCCTGGGCTCCAAGTCGACAGCCATCCGCTAGGCCCTACGGTAGGTCCAGGTGCCATCACCCGCTTCTCTCCAGCTGCCTTCTCCTCGGCTGCCCCCTGGCCTTGCTCGGTGTCTACACAGAGACCACCCTCCACATACGACCACCCTGAAATGGCTCCTCGCTTCTCGCTCATGAGACACCTTCTCACCCACTTCCCTGGGAGGTGACCTCTGGGAGGGTGGGACGTGGCTGGCCGGCTCCCCCCTTTACTCACCGTGCCCAGCTCTGGGCGCCCAGGGGCTGTGACCCCACCTACACCCTCAGCACCTCCTTACCTGCGTGCCCACTCTCCCCACCAATCCAGAGCACAGATCCCACGAGACCCACTCTGGGGACATGCAGTCCCATCCCTCCTCTGCTCAGGACCCTGGGGGCTCCTCAGCGATGGCTCACCCTCAGACTGGCATTCAAGATGCGGCCAGGCCCCCTTCCTCCAACCCCAGCCTTTCTCCCGTGGTCACCCTGGGTCAGGCTACAGAGAACCATCCGGAAGCCAAATCCACACTACACACTGATTCTGTCAGGGAGGAGCTGTCCGAGTTTTCACAAAACTCAAACTCGCTGACAACACTGAGAAAACGAACTACCCTTTAAAAATCCAGACTCTCAACTTCTCTCGAGAATCCACAAGACAGAACAACACCGGACCTGCTGCTGCACAGCCAACAACCCGACTCGACGGGACGCGTGCGCCCCAGTCTGCCGGGGCCCACCTGGCCCCTTTATTTCAGACACCAGCCCCTGGAGGCAGCTGACGTGGAGATGCACGCCACAGGACAGGTGGCAGAGCTGACGGAAGGAGCGCTCCCCCAACGCCAGCGCCCCAGTGGAGCAGTCCCCTGCGTTACCTGTCACACCTTCCCGCCGACTCAGCGAGAGCAACACTCTCCTAATTTTACGGATGAGAAAAACGAAGCCCTGAAAGTTTACCAGCAGGGCCAGGATTTAAAGCCAGGCCTACGCTCCACAGCCCACACTCCCGCAGGCTGAGCCATGCTGCCTTCACGCAGGCAGCCCTGATCCCACCGGGTCAGAGCCCAGGGAGGACATTCCAGTCCCCAGATGCTTCGCTTCCTGCCTCAGCAGCAGCACCTCTCTGCCCAGAGTACCCCAGGCCTAAAGGCCAGCCAGGTCCCCAGTGCAAACCAAAGGGCAGCCTGGAGTGTCCACGTACCACTCCAGACACAATCCCCCCACCCGAACTGGCCCGGGGACTCCCCAGGAGAGGAGCAGCTCAGTCTCCCGTCCCCACTGCATCCCCGAGGATGTGGCTGTGCTCCATCCCACGTCACCACACACGGAGAACAGACGGCACACGCCTCCCTCTGCAAACCGAGTGCTTCCCCACAAAACAGCAGTGGCCTGGTCCCCTAGAGCCTGGTCTCGCTGACGTCGGGCCATGCCCACCCCCCGGTCCCGCGCCCACCTCCCCCAACCCCACACACAAACACACGCCAGCCTCACGCACCTGCTTCTGCGCCGGGGCCCGTAACCACCACGCCGGGCGGGTGAACGGGAGTACCGGTGTCCGTCTCGGGAGCCCCCACCTGAGTGCCGCCGGCCACGGCTACGGGACCGAGAATAGCGCCGGGAGCGGGACCGGGAGCGGGAGCGGGACCGGGAGCGGGAGCGTGCGTGGCGGCCAGAACGGTAGTAGCCCCCGCCACGGCGGGAGCGGGAGCTGGAGCGGGAACTGGAGCGGGAGCTGGAGGTCCTCGAGGCAGAAGAAGAGGAGGAGGAGGAGGAGGAGGAGCGGCGGCTGCAGGCGGGGCACGGAGGGCCGGTCAGCATGGGCCTGGGCCGTGGCCCCCCACTGCCCTGGGTCCCCCCCACGGTGGCCGGGGGCGTAGGACGGGCAGCGTGAGCGTTACCGACCGGGCGCTGGCATTACGTCCCGGTGCGGGGCCGCCGGGCTGGGGGGGCGCGGGGGGCTTCCCTGTGGTGGCCCCTGATGCGGCTGCTGCAGCCGCTGCTGCGGCTGCCTCCTCATCGCTGCCCCCAAAACTGGTGATGAACGTGATCTTCTCCTCGCGGCCTGGGGTCGGGGAGCGGGAGCGGGAGCGGGACTCGGAGCTGGACTCTGAGGGTGACCTACAGGGCAGGGAGGAGGGGGCTCAATTGCCAGGCTCCCCGGGAGCCCCCTGGCTAAGTAAACACAGCACAGAGCCACAGATGAGGACGGTGAGAAACTCAGACGAGAAACTCGGCTTTGTAAGGGTCTGACTCCCAACCACGGAGCCTCCTCAAAGTAAGTAAGAAAGCGAGTGACAGAAAAATGTATCGATCTCATGGAACTATTAAAAGGCAATGAACACATCCAAAAAGATCTCCTCAACGCAGCTCTCAAACAAGTTCTGAAACGTTAAGTGTGGTTGAATTCCATCATCACAAAGGAAAACTACCTACATCCCTAACCGCTCCTCTGTACCAAGCGCTTGCCTGTGCCAGACCTTGGACTGAAAGGCACACGCCTCGCCTTACCTACTCTTCCCTGAGCCCAGAGAGGCAGGTCCCTCCCTCTGCATCCTGAAAAGCGTACGGGGGTCAGACTGATGTCCGTCCAACCTCAAGGCCCCTGCCCCAACTACTCCCACATCCTGAAGACACACAGGGGCAAAGCCAGGCCCTTCTGGGCCATATTTCTCACTGGTTATTTCTGGGAGTTTAGATCAAAGAGACTTCTGATTTCTATGTCAGGGCTTCCTATCACGTTTGGTGATTTTTAACACACAACCACGTTGTGTTTAAATCAGAAAATCAAAGAAGGTTCACGTTTAAAGGAAAAAAAAAAACTAGGAAAGCAGAGTAACATTCTGAAAAACAGAAAAATGATTCAGACCCACAGGTGACACCAGGTGCCAGTCTGAGGTCTCAGAGCAGCCTACAGGGTGGCCCCGCCCCTCCTCCCCAGCCCTGCCCTTCCTTGGGCCCTGGAAACTCACCGCTTATAGGGGTCGTAGGTGGGGCTGTCTCGGCGGGCGTAGCTGTGGAGAGAACGGGGCGGGACAAGCAGGGACTGGGCATCTGAGTGGGCACGGAATTGCACCCGTTCCCCCAACCGAGGCACTCAAGGCCAGGTACTGGGTCCATGGAGGAGGCGGCTGCGGCCAGGTTCCAAGCCCTACCTTGATCCCTCTGCCCGCCTCGCCTCAGATCTGTCCAAAGCCTGAACCTCGGCCACACACCACAAACAGTGAATGTCCTGGGCCCCTCCTGACCCTGAGCAACAAGGACTTCAGCGGCCTCAATCCTCCTTGGGCTCTGAACCCTAGACTGAAGTGTCCCTCCTGCCACTCCCAAGTCCTTGGTTCTGCTAACTGGGTCCTGGCTTGTTAATGACAACAATAAAACTAGAAAAGCTACCTCAACTGCTTCACAACTCTGCCATGGGTAATGTAATCATTCACACCTCAGAGCTGAAGAAACTGAGGTCCAGAGATAGAGAGCCACTTGCCCAGCATCACACAGCTCCTAAACGAAGGAGCTGGGATTCACAGCTAGGCCCTATGACCCTGAGCGCATGCTTTCATGCACTACACTGACGACCTCTAGGGGAGAATGGTGACAGCAAGAATCCATGCAGCCTGTGGAGGAACCCTTTCCAGACCCCACACCAAGCCCTGTGAACCCACAAGAGGCTGTTTAACCCTCACAGCTCCCCTCAAGGACCCTCCCCGACCAGAGGAGACACAGCAAAAAGCGGCATGGGTTTGCCCGTGGCCTCCAGGGCTAAGAAGCTGCAGCGGGCTCATCTCGAGGCCGCTGGACTAGGTGGGCTCTCCACACCCCACCTCTGCCTCACCCAAACCCGCCCCAGGCCTCAAAGTGGGCACTGGCTCGCCCCCAATCCTGGGAGATGACAATGCCTCTTTTCCAAAGGAGGAAACCGAAGATAGAAGTCACTTGCCCCAAATCTGACAAGGACACAGCCCAGGAGGAGAACCAGGCAGGACTTCAGGGACAGGCCTGTTCCCCGTGACTCTGCCCTCAGCTACTCCACACCACCTCCCCACAGGTGTCTGGGATGCCTGGCAAGAGTCCCAAGTCCAGCAGGGTACGGGGAGTGGCTGGCAGGGCAGGGCAGGGCGTCCACACGCCCCTCAGCCACTCCTATTCTGAATCTTTCCCATTTACTGCCTCACTAGGAGGACTCTGTCCACAAACGAAAGCGTGCCCCCGAAGAGTCTCCTTGAGCCCCAGTCCCTCCCCCAGAGCCCGGAAAGAATGAGGCTGGCAGGGCACAGGGGAGAACCCGACCTACCTGGGTGGGCTGATCTTGCGGCCCCTTAGTCGCTTTTCCCGGAACTCCCTCCGCTGGCGCCGGGAGCGACGGCCCTGGAGTAGGATGGGCACCTGGCCGGTGAGGGCTATGCCCTCCCTGACGCACACCCCTGCCCCCGCCCGACCCGGCCCTCACCGAATACATGGCCTTCTCTTCCTCAAGAGCCTTGGCATGTTTGATCGCCTCCGCCTCCTCCTTGTCTTTCCGGAGCATCCTGTGGAAGGAGAGGACGGTGACAATGGAGGAGTGGGCAGGCCACAAGCAGGGCTGTCGCAGGAAGCGAGGGATCCCATGCCATCCTGGAGTCTCTCACTCGTTCAGCACTATTATTGAGCACCTACTGCGTGCAAACGCTATTTTACACATTGGTGATTCAGCACTGAAAACAAACAAAAATCCTCGCCCTCACAGGCTTACGTTCTGGGGACAAGACGGACCATGACCGAGGTATTAGGTTAGATGGTGACAACCTTGACTGTAGAAGGGGGAAGAAGTGCCAGGGAACTGGCAGAATCTGCTACAGCTTTCGACAGGGAGGTCAGAGAAGCCACACAGAGAAAGGGAGGGCTAAGCAGCAGCCTCGGGGAGTAAGCCACACAGAAGCCAGCAGAGCCAACAGCACAGTGGCCTAAAGCTGGTCGGGGGATGGCTCGGGGGTAAGGAGGCCACGGAGGCTGGGGGCGGGGTGTGGGAAGAGGGGCAGAGGACCAGACAGGTAAGACTTCGTGGCCATGGTGAGGACTCTGGCTGCCCGAGTGACGGGGTGGTCACGGAGGGTTCTGGGCAGAGGGTGCTGTGTTCAGACAGGATTATTCAGATTCGGACTCAATCCTCTATTAGCTGGGACTGTTCTATGTGATCTGCACAGGGTGGGACTCGGGGAAGAGGCTCCATTCGGCAAGCGCAAATAAGTGATCCAGTGAATGAAGCCTCTCCACCAGAGGGTGCTGTCCACCAGGCCCAGGAGCCCCGTGAGCTTTTAGGGGTCAGATGGCCAAAGTCACATGGAGTTGGGCGCAGCCTCAGTTTCTGCACAGGCAAGGCCCGGTCGTAAGTATCCATCCCACGAGCTCAGGAGTCTGTGTGTGTGAAGAACCCGGCACGGGGCCAGGCACACTAGTGCTCAGGAATAAAGTGGCCGTTGGTAGCAGGGGTAATGACAAATGCCAGGTCCGGAGTGGGGAGAACCAGCCAGCGGGCCTCACCTGACAAAGTCACCGTCGGCCATGCCATAGGTCGTGGCCTGTTTGTTGAGATCTGCCACCTGCTCCTGGTTCAGTTCGTCCACGTCCACCTCCACGTCTGCACCAAGAGAAAGGCCGTCAGGGACCAAAGCCGAGTGAGAGGACCGGGGAGAAGGGGCAGTGCCCCGGGAGGTGGGGGCGCGAGGGGACGCCCACCAGACTGCAGGCCTCTGCAGGGAGGGAACAAGTCAGCTCATCTCAGCATCCCCAAGCTGGCACAGGGCTTGGCCAGAGGCGAGCACAACGAAGGGCAAGGGGCAGGGGAGAGGCAATGCAATGGATGAGGGTCCAAATGTAGAGCACCGGGATGGACGAGCAAGACAAGAGGAGGCAGCGATGCAGGATACGTGAAGGGGGATGGGGGTGGGTAAAGATCTAAGTGGGCAGGAGGCAGGGGGTGGAGGTCACGGGTTTTCAGGAGCTGGATGCACCATGACTAAGTGGAAGGTAGGATGGACCCCTTACATGTGTGTGATAAGCAGCAGCTGGCTGAGGAGGGGAAACAGGTAGCTGGCTGGAGCCATGGATATTTGGGTAGGGGGTGAACAGCAGTGCTGGGGGGTGGGGGGCGGCAAGGGATGGCTCTGGAACTGAATGAACACTTGTTTTCCAGAGGGGAGAGAAAAACAGGGAGACAGGCTGACCAAGTAGAAGAGAACGGAGACAGAGCCTAGGTGGGGACAGTATCATAAGAGCAGGGTCCTAGAAATGAGAGACGACACGTACAGAGAGGGAGGCCGGCAAAGAGGAGCACATGAGTGAGACAGGGAGGACGGCAGAGGCTGGAGCGCCCCACAGTGGGGGCGGGAGAGACAGGGCTCGTAAGTGCAGGGCGCCCCACAGAGGGTGAGGAACGAGACACGAAAACGATGCCCAGGGACTGCGGGGTGGGGGAGGGCAGAGAGGGGACCCCACCGATGTCGGGGATGACCTCATCTTCGTCCGAGTTGCTCTCCTCCTCAGCTGGCGACTCCTCCTCCTCTGGCTTCTCCGCCACCTTCTCCACCTCGGCCACGGTGCTGTCCTCGTAGGTGTAGCCAATGGAAGCCTTCTTCTCCGCCAGCCTGGGACCGGGGGAGCCCGTGAGCCAGGAAGGCCAAGGGCAGGGCGCAGCCCAGAGCCAAGCCTCGAGGGCACACTGACTCCCTGCACTCTGACCTCTCAAGGGTGCCCTTGCCTCCAGGCCTCCACACGTGCTCTCCCTCAGCCTAGGACCCTCTGCGCCTGCCTCCCACAACCCCTCCCTCTTCCCCCAGACTCCAGTTCCAACACACCAGGAAGTCCTCTCCCAGGCAGGATGGAGCACCATCCTCAGCTCCTCAGCCCCACCCACACTGGATCATTACTGTCGGGGGACAGATCTGTCTCCCCCCCCCCCCCCCCCCCCCGCAGCAGTCTGAGCCCGAGACGGCAGGACCCAGTTATCCTGGGTAACAATATGCCCCAGCTTTGCCAGAGCAGAGGAGGGGCCTCATGCATGTCTGTCGCTGAATGAAAGTAGTCAACATTCCCTGCCGCCCTTCTAGTGCCAGCCTTCTCCTGAAAGTAGGCTCCTGGGTAAAGATCAGTCATCAAAAGGCTTCCATTACATCTGCGGAAACCGCAGATGGAGGGAAGCAGCAAGCGCTCAGGATCACAAAGGGGAAGATTCGGCAGCAGGAGGGGAGGAGTCGGGCCCAGGACCGCCGCAGACAAGCGGGCTGAGCGCTGCCCTGGAGGGCACGAGGCTGCCCAGGCAGGGGAAACAAAGAGAGCAGCGACACTGCCAGCTGAGGACCTCCCCGAGCCAGCAGCAGCTCCAGGTAAGGCCCCGCCCTTCCTCCCACCCCTTCCTCTCGAGGGACACGGCTTGAGAAGGCCCCGTCCACAGTGACACTGGCTGCTGCTGAGCACCCGCTTACTGAAGGACACGCACGGACAGGCCGTCCATAAGCTCCATCGCCCGCAGACAGAGGGGACCCCTGTTAGCCTGTCACATAGGGGAGCACGCCAAAGCTCGGAGAGGGAGTCCTCACGCTCAGGACTCAAACCCGGGCCGGGTCAACCAACGGCACCTCCCACCGCGCTGCAAGCTGGAAACTCAAGGCAGGGGTTTCTGAGCAAATCCTTGCTTCTGGCCACCACTTCCTCCTCTAAATTCTTAGTAAGTGGGCGCCCACCGTGTGCCAAGCACTGGCCCCGACTCTGGGGACACTGACGTGGACAAGCTGGATGAGGCCGTGCTGGTGGGGCTCCCAGTCCTCCTGCCTCCCCCGACACCCAACTCACTTCTTCTTCTCATCCTCACTGGGTCTCTGGAGGCCTCCATACAACTCGTCAATGTAGATCTGGTACAGGCACTGCTCCTCGGAGACTGCAGCAAGGCAGAGTGGACGGGGTCACCGGGAATTCAGGAAGCAGGGGACACACGTGTGTGCAGCGGCGGGTAGGAGGGTGGGTACAACCCAAGCACAGCCAGGGACAGAGTCACCGATTTGCGGATCATCATAAACCGTGTGGTGAGGACACACAACTGCAGGTGGCCTTGCCAGGGTAAAGGGACCCAACTGCTCTCTGCCTCGTTTCCTCTGCTGTAGGAGTGAGCTGAGCACCTGGTACCCGGGCCACGTGACTGATCCCCGGAAGGGAGGCCTCGGGTTGGGTCCTTCAGAACCACGGGCTTATCCTGAGCGCTGGATGTCACCCGGACTCCACGGGCTATTCTGCCGGGTGCCTCACCGTGGCTCAAGTTTAAAGTATGTGTTCAGAGCCATCTGGGCTCTCACTTACCCGCAACACCTAACTGGGGAGCTCAGTACTGTATCAGAGACTTCCCTGACGCTCCCTGCAATGAAACACATGCTCCCAACTGGGCGTGGGGCCCTGGGCGAGCCCCCTTCCCCTGGGCGTCAGCTCTACTACCCAAAAAGTCAGGTGGGTGGGCCGGGCGAGCCTGGAGGTGGCGCAGCACTGTCCCTTGCTGCAGTGACCACTCTGGTTCCCGCCCATGGCGAGAAAGGGCCCTGTTGGCCTATCTCATGCAGGGGCCTCGCTCTCCCTACTCCAGCCACATAGGCCTTCGCCCTGTCCCCACAGAGTACCTACCTCCACCCCCCCTACAGGACTCTCCTTGCCAGAGAGCTCCTCTCCACCCCTCCCTGACCCTAGCCTCGGTCAAGGACCTCAGAGAATGGCCCACTGTGTGCTAGAACGCCACCTGAGTTTGCAATCACCACCCACTCTGGTGACTATGTGGCTGTTGCCCTCTCCCTGAGGAGACCCCCTGGCCCCAGAGGAACATGTGATGTACCTCAGGTGCTCAGGAATTGTGGCAATGAATGAGTGAGGAGTCAGAACAAAAGGAAACTCTGACTCCATCACCAACAACCCTTGTGACCTCAGGTGAAAGCAAAAAGGGATGATAAATCTCCCTGACTCTAACACCTCATCAGTTGCTAGAATTTTGGCAATCTTTGATTTTAGAGATGCTGAAATGTCTACCTTAGAAACAAAAAAAAAAAAAAAAATAAGGGTATAGCAAACACACGGCAGTGGCTGACTGTGCCAGGCTCGGTGCTGGGCCTTCACGCACCCCTCCCCAAACTTTTACACCCACCCTGGGGGACAAAAACCAACATCACCACCCTTCTCCGGGTGGGGGACAGCAAGGCCCGTCAGGCTGAGGGACTTGCATGTGGGCCTGTCCTCTCTTTAACTCAACAGGGAAGCCCTGGAAGGGGAAGTCTCAAAGCCCGTCTCAGGGGGTGAGCTAAAGCTCAGAGTTGTCCACCAGGAGGCAGCAGTGGTTAAGGGTAGGGTAAGAATCCCAGCTCCTTAGACAGTGTTCCCACCAACTCCTGAGCCTCAACATACTTGTCTGTAAAATGGGTACCACCCCTAGGTGATTGTGCAGATGTAATCAGATATAATGAGATAATACAGATAAAAAACTCAGGGTCCGAATATCCCTGGGCAAGCCCAGAGTGGGAAGAAATCTGAGCCTTCATTTTCTCATTTGTGAAAACAGCAGTGGTGACGGCTCAGAGAACAATACCAGACATACACAAATATATACGAATGCTGGGCAGATTGTTAAACTCTAATATTTCTAAACAATTCCTAAAACACGTTTCCTCTTTAAAAGTGACATTCCGACCCAAACAGGCAGGGTGAACATCACACAGGGAAACAATGTGTTCTTGCTATTTTCCCCAATTTTTCAGGGAAAAAGACCACAGAGGCAGACGGTATGGGATGTGGAAGTGACCTCAACAGGACCACCTCACCCAGCAGATATCACTGTACTGGGTCCAGAGACGGAGGCCCAGGAGGGAGAGAGCTGGGAGCAAACCCCAGGTCCCTTAGGAGAAACCACTGGGGTAAAACTGGTGTTTCCATCCGCATGGACTCCCAACCCACTCCCCGCACCCCAGCTCACTCACTGCCAGCAAAGTCGTTCTGCACCAGGCCTCGGTAGCGCTCGTAGTTACATTTCCGCTCGTCCGACTCCTGTTCTGGGGAGCTTTGGAGGAGGTCAAGATGTTGAGATGAGAGCGGAAGGGCAGGCCCCACCCCAAGCCAGCAGGAGTTGGATGAGGAGCTGGGCTTGGGCTGGGAGGCTCCCCACCAGCACACCTACTCCTTCCCAGGAAGGTGATGGGCAGGCAAGGGTTTGGGGAAGAAGAGGCAGCAAGGGTCAGACTCCCTGTCTGGCAAGCCTTAGGGAAGCTGCTTACATGGTGGTGAGCAGCGGGGGGGTGTAGTCGGGGATGTAGTCAAGGTGGGCACGGACATCGAAGCGGTCAATCATGTTGTTGGTGTCTCCCTGCCAGGGCATCCTGAAAATGAGGAGCAGGGGAGCAAGGAGTTTAGGGGAACAAGGACTTTAGGGTCCCCAGTGCCCATGTCAATTCCCTGTCACCTCAAACTTGGGAGCCTGACCCTCAGCTCCTGTGATCTTCCAGGCCATGGACCCCACCATCACCACCCCCCCCCCCCCCCCCCCCCACTTCTCACTCATTTCCCCGAATCCACATTCAGGCTCCTGGCCTGGTTAGGGCCTGAATAGGGCCCTGAGGAAACAAGGGCCCTAATTCGCAGAACCAAACGAGAGAGAAACTTGAGCCAGGTCCCAGGGGCCGCTTTCTAAGCCCCGGTCACCTTGAAACATCCCCTGTGGCAAGCCACTTCCCATTTCATCTGGGCCCCTGGCACCGGCCTCACCCATTCCCCTCTAAGTACCCCAACCACCTCTGTACCCCAGGGCCTCCGTCCCAACCCCTGCTGGCTCTCCTCAGCCAGTGACGGTCACCTTCTCGTGTAAGGCAAGCGTTCCTTGCCTGAGTCCCCAAAGGTCTATTCATACCCTCGGTCTCTTCTGACCTCCAGCCCTCAGACACAGACACGGCCCTGCCCTTCAAGCTCAGTCTTACATGTTAACGGGGCTCTCGGCGGCCAGGGCGACGGCAGAATCCAGGTGCACCTTGCAAGCTCGGCCGTGCACTTGCAGGAACTGGGCTGGGTCCTTCTTCTGCAGGGGTAGACGGATGGAGGTCACCACCCCACTGAGCTCCAAGGCCTGCCAGCCAGCACTCCGCAACCAAGCTTAGCAGTAGGCTCACTTCTGATGTCAAGTGGGCCGTACTTCAGAGGGAAACTAAGCTGCACGGGGGTGGCAGGACTAACGGGAGCCACCTAACCTCTAGGGACAGGGGGCCTTGTGATGGTGGAAAAAGGCTCTGAGCTCTGGTCCAACTTTCTGTAGAGCAAGTACCAAGACCTCCTGCCCCTAAAATGTTATCTCCCGAGCATTCACATCCCTCCCCCGCCGCTCATTCAGAGCCAGGTGTGAGCACTGTGGCTTGGACTGGCCTCTAAGACACACCAGGACCACGTGAGCTCATGAAAAGATCAGTGTCACGACTCATCACAGAAATATCAGAACCACGAGACACTGCTTCACATTCGCTAGGAAAGCTAAAACGGAAAAGACAGATATTGACAATACTGACAAGAGTATGGAGAAATTAAGTTCTTGAAAAGTTAAACTACTGCCCTAAGACGCAGCAACTCCACTCCCGAGGATACACCGCAAGAACTAAAAATAGATATTCAAATACTTGTACACAAATATTCAGGCTGCACGATTCACAACAGTCCCAAGATGGAAACAATCAAATGTCCATCAACAGATGATCGATTAACAAAATGTGGTCTATTTAGACAATGGAAAATTACCAATATAAGTGAAGAAGTGACATGTGCTACAACATTGATGAACCTTGAAAATATAACGTTAAGTGAACGAAGTCAGTCACAAAAAGCACGTGTTGTATGACTCCATTTATGTGAAATGTCCAGAAGAGGTGAATCCACAGAGACAGGAAGTAGATTAGCAGCTACCCAGCGGTGGGAAGTTGGGGGTACTGACTGCTAATGGGTATGGGATTCTTTTTGGGGTCATGAAAATTTTCTAAAATTACAACGTGGTGATGGATATACACGCCTGTGAATATACTGGAAACCGCTGAGCTGCATGGTATGTGAATTCTACCTCAATAAAGCTGTTAAAAAGGTACCAACAGAGAGGAGAATGTCCCCTGAGTCTACGCCCCTCAGGCTTGAGCCACTGTGTAGGGGGTCACGACTCCAAGTCACCATGAGGGTGTGAGGAAAGGATACAACCTAGCACCGGAGCTCCCACTGCCCAGCTTCCCGAGTGTCAGGTCTTGGCTGGGCTCCTGCTGTGTGCCACGTCACAGAACCCACAGGAGCCACAAGAAGGGCTGCTGGGCTATCCACTGAATGCCGGCAACACTCCTGGCAACGCCTCCCCAGAGTCCAACCCTCTCTCATCAGGCCCTGGTCCAGCCAGTACCTCCTCTCCCCAGACCCCCTGGCAGCCTCCTCTCGGGCTCCCTGCTGACGGCCCCCTTGCCCTCCGCAGTCCGTTTCCCACACAGGGCCTGGGGGTTCTGCCAAGGCCTCTCAGGCCACATCCCTCTCTGACCTCTCTCCCCTGGCTCCACTCCGGGGCACGCTGGCCTCCGCGCCATTCCTTGACCACTGCGCCCACGTTCTGCTCTGGACCTCTATGCTCACTCTTCCCTCAGCCTGCAGAGGCTCTAGGAGGTGGCTGCCCCCTCGCTTATTTCTGACCTCCTTCTAGAAGCCTTCCTCATCACCTCTAAGTAGTTCCCCGCACAAGCCCGTATTTACTCTTGCTCTCCTGAACTCCACTGTTTTATTATTTTAGAGAAAGCACGCACAGGGGAGAGGAGCAGAGGGAGAGAGAATCTTATGCAGGCTGCACGCTCAGCGCAGGGCCCAACACGGGGCCAACGCTGGGATCATGACCTGAGCTGAAATCAAGAGGCAGACACTCAACTGACAGCCACCCAGGTGCCCCAACTCCACCTGTTTTCTTCACAACACCTGCTACCGCTTGGTCTTGCACCTTACATTCATTGATCACTTGTCTCCCACTCTAGAACTTAACTCCCACGAGGCAGGGGTCTCTGCGTCGTATCCCCAGCGCCGGGAGCAGGGCCTGCCCCACAGCAGGGGCTCGGGAACACTGACAGAACGGAAGAGAGTGAATCCTGACAGATCAGGAGACCGAGCCCCTTGTTTTTCCCTCAGCCCTGTGAGGCCCCTGGCCAAGACCCCCTCAGCCCCCCTGCGTCTGCTCCTGGCCAAATGCCTGGGGCCCACAGCCATCAAGGGACACTGTTTACAACGGGACTCTGACTGGAACGGGGAAGCCACCGGCTGCGCCTGCACCAAAGGAAGGAAAAAGCATCAGGCGGGGAGTGAAAATCTAAGTCCGGGGCCTGGCTCTGCTAGGAGATTCTAGGAAAGTCAATAAACTGTCCTAAAAGCCAGGCATTGAGCTAAGCATTTTATGCGCATTTTCTCAAACTTCTCAGCTGTGGGACAAAGGTTAGTAGTGCTCCAGATGAGTAAACGGAGGCTCAGAGGGGTGAGGCCCACGGGCTTGGAATCATGCCAGTAACAAACAGAACTAGGATTTGAACCCAAATGGGTCTGCCCCCAAATCCACTCTTTTTTCAAAAGTAATTTTTTTTTCTAGTAAAAGGCATAGAATACAAAACCTACCACGTTAAGTGCTTTCAAGCGTAGCGTACGTTACCACGAAGTCACAGGCACCTTGCCGTGCGACTGATCTCTAGAATTTCTTCGTCTTGCAAAACTGAAAGTCTATACCCGCTGAGTGACTCCCCTTTTCTCCTCCCCCCAAACCCTCGGGAACCACTTTTCTGTTTCCAGTTTCCTCTTTTAAGTGTATTTATTTTGAGAGTGGGGGAGAGGGAGAGAGAAAGAATCCCAAGAGAATTCCGCCCTGACAGCATGGAGCCCGATGCAAGGCTCGATCCCACGACCCTGGGTCATGACTTGACCCGAAATCAAGAGTCGGAGGCTCAACAGGCTGAGCTACCAAGGGGCCCCTCGGTTTCCTGTTTCTAAGGGCCTGACTACTTGCCGATACCTCATATACGTGGAACCTTGCATCACTTTCTGTGACTGGCTCATTTCACTAGGCATCAGGTCTTCACGGTTCCTCTGTGTTGCCGCACGTGACAGGATACCTTTTTTTATTTTTCTCCCTTTTTAAGGCTGAACAATACTCCGCCCTATGGACCCACCACATTTCCTTCATCCCTTCATCAGCAGACGGGCCTTTAGGTCGCTTCCCCATCTTGGCTATTGTAATACTGCAAGGAACATGGGGTGTACAGATACCTCTTCAAAATCCAAGACCCATTCTTTCAAGTTTTTATTCAACTAATTTCTACACCCAACGAGAGGCTTAAACTCATGACCTCAGATCAAGAGTCGCATGCTCTTCCAACTGAGCCGGCCAGGCGCCCCCCAAAAATCTATTCTTAACCATTGGATTATTCTGCCTCCAGCATCAGATGAAGTCAGAGGAGTTGGTGGACTCTCATTCATTCACTGAATTGATAAGCAGGCACCCACTATGTGCCAGGCCCTGTGCTAGGGCCGTGGCAATGACTGAGACAGCCCCGGCCCTACCCCTCACAGCTCACAGTCCAGTGTCGGGGACAGACCTGTCCCACGCCGCGATGACCTAGAGTGGGCGGCAGGGGGATGGGGGAGCCCAGGGGAACGCCCGACTTGGCCCGGGCGGCGGCTGGCAGGGATTGGGGGCTGAGGGGGTGGTCAGCCTGGGGCTTTCTGGAGGAGATGCCTGAACTGGGCACTGTTTATTTCCCATTTTCTTATCACCAGAGAATTCTGTTTCTCATCCAAACCGCTGATTAAAGAAGAGACCTGACAAGGATGCGAGCAATGACAGAACCAAGGTCAGGGAGGGAGAGAAAGTAGGCACCGAGGACAAATCAAGAGCAGAGAAACCAGCCTTGTGTGGACACACCCATTCAGCCGGCCACAAACTACCAAGGCTTCTTCAACACTTGCCCCACAGCCTCCTCTCGGCCCAAGAATAAGACGAGAGACCCGTGTGAGCGGCCCCATCCCCTCCCCAAAGCAGCCACCAGCCACTGCCCACAGCTTGACAGCTCAGCTCTGAATGCTGATCACGTTCACGTATGGGGACAATGGAGGCTTGTACAGGCCCACACCATAAAGCACTCCACAGACACTGTCCTTGTTCTTGAATTTCTACCCTGTCACCCAGTGAGAGAGGCTGATGATCACTACTGTCCCGAGAGGGAAAATAAAGCTCAGGGAGCTCCCCTGCTAAAAGAGCCTGGAATCCCAGGCCTTGAGAACCACCCAACTCCAGCCTTCTTTCCTCCACACCACGACAATTCCAGCTCTACCTGGTGATAAGAACTTCAGTAGCAAGAGCTAGCATTCACTGAGCAAGTAAGTCACCCTGGGCAAGCCTGCGCTGAGGTCTGTGTGCCCAATCTCAATGAACAGCCCTGTGAGGGAGGTGCTCACCCCCCACCATTTGTGGCAGACCATCAACTGGCAGCCAACATCTACTCCCCCTCCTTTAATAGTAACAGGCTCCTAACACATCTGGCACAAGGCCATCCAGAATAAAGTCTATGCCTCTAAGCCTTCCTTGCACCTGTACACGACCACGGGGCTACTTTCTGCCTAGTGGGATAAGTGCAAGTGTTGTGTGCAAACATCTAGAAACTTTCTTCAAAATTGGCATAAGCGCTTTTGCCTCTTTTCCCTCCCTCTTCGTCCCTGCTGGATGGAATGCAGACATGATGGCTAGTGCCTAAGCAGCCCTCTTAGACCTTGAAACAACACTGGTAAGAGAATCCATGTGCAGGTGAACAACTATATGGTCCTTAAGCAGAACTGGCTATTTCTGGGCTTTTGGGGGAGAAAGAAACTTCTATGTTGTTTAAACCACTAACGTTTTAGGATACATCATTTCAAATGCAAAAAAGGAAACTAGCTCAGGGAGACAGTTACTTGCCCAAGGTCATGCAGTATGTAAGTGGAAGAGCTGGAATTTGAACCCAGACCTCGAGGACTCAAACTCAAAGGCCTTAACCATTTTAATACTTTGCCTCCAGGCTGTGTCACCTTGGACTAGTCGCTTTACCTTTCAGAACCTGTATTTCTGCAGTAAAAGCCCAAGTGAGGTGCTAAGAGAGGTCAAGGTTCAGAGTCTGGTTAGAATGCCAGCTCTGCCCTCTTGCTAAAGGACTGTTGACCATGACTGTCTGAGCCTCAGTTCACTCATCTATGAAATGGAGATAAGAATAAGAACCACCCCCTAGACTACAGAGAAGATTTGATGAAGCGTAAATGCACGTCAAGCACTTAGCCCAGCGGTTTAACACACAAGTGCTCAAGAGACGAGCCGTTCTTATCAGCATCACCTTAACACAGGCATCAATACCAACCTCCCAGGCCGGCTCAAAGGGCTAGAAAGAATGTACCAATGTAGTAGGCACTGGGTCTGGTACCCCATGAGCTCTTATTATAGCTCAGGACAGCTATTTACTCCTAAGCATTACATCCCTGCCCCACACTGGGGCCTCAACGATGGCCAGCACAGACCCAGGCCCTGCTCTCATGGTCATGTGGTAATCTTTTCGACACCGCCAGAGAGGGGCTCTCCCTTCCGCCCAGTTCCTTCCTGGGTGACAGAAGTCAAGTGAGGAGCTCTCGGAGAATCCCTTCCTACAATAATAGCACTTGTATTTCATTGATGACTATGGGGATGCATCTAAAGCTCTTCTCGCAGAGCCTGGTGTCTCAGAAGGAGCAATTAAAATGATAACTACTCGTATTAGTATTTTTACTCATCTATTCTTTCAAACCATATTTGTTGGCCCCAAGCTTAGGATGCAAAGATGACCTGAACACAACCAGTCCCCAGTCTTACAGAGCTAGATACGTGTGTTGTTACGCGTGTGCCAGGGGGCGCCTGGGTGGCTCAGTTGTTTAGAGTCTGACTTTGGCTCAGATTATGATCTCGTGGTTCGTGGGTTCAAGCCCCGCGTCGGGCTCTGTGCTGACAGCTCAGAGCCTGGAGCCTGCTTTGGATTCTGTGCCTCCCTCTCTCTCTCTGCTTCTCCTCTGCTCACGCTTGTTTCCCTCTCTCTCTCGAAAATAAATAAACATTAGATTAAAAAAAAGAAATTCCTAACGGGAAGAACAAGGGTTATAATGGCATTTATGGGGACACTTGCTGGAGTATGGGGGATAAGGGAAGACTTCCTTGGAAGTGAGATCTGACGGACGAGCAGCAGTTAGCCGTGCATGGGAAGAGCTCATGCAAAGGCCCGTGGCTCTATAATCCTGAGAAACAAATTGATACTCTTTATACATCTTCTGTGTTAGAGAAATATCACCCTAGATAACAAGGATGGCCAGATGGCTTGAGCAAAGGAACGAGGCAGAAAGCAGGGTGGCACGAGTTTAAAGGGGCAAGGGGGGAGCAGGTGGCAAAAAGCCAGACCACGTGAGGCTTGAAGGCTGTGTTGAGGAGCCTGGCCTTTCTCTCAAGAGCACTAGGGAGCCATGGAGGAGTTCAGAGCAAGTGAAGGACAGGGTCAGCCTTGTGCTTTAGAAAGACCTCTCTAGCCCTGCTGAAGAGGATGGATTGGAGCGGGGCAAGAATGAAGGCCAGGAGACCAGGTAGGGCGCTAAAGCAGTACTGCAGTTGTGAACAGGAACATCTGTATTAATACCGTCTCACAAGAGAATTGAACCTGCTACACAAGTGCCATTTCAAGCTGGGCACGGGGGGAGGGGGGATCTCAAGGGCAAGTAGGAGTTAAATAGGTGAGGGGAGACATTACAGGCACAATGCCCTGTGGTGACAGAGATGGAAATAAGCCCAGTGGAGCAACTCAAGGATGAAGCTGAGAGGCTGGCTGATAGAGGTCAGACCATAAGGGCCTTTCAGGTCACGGGATGGGAGTGTGGTCTCTCCAAAAGCAACCGAAGCATCAAACCGGAGACGAGAGCGGTCAGAGTCTACTTAATGAATACTGACGGCGCTCCTACGGGGTGCCGAGCCAAACCTCAAGAAGGGCCGAGCTTTTCTGGGCGCTGCGAAGACAGCAGGAAGACAGCATGCGGGAGCTGGTCAGTCTTCTACCTGGCCTGCTCTGAGTGTTACAGAGACTTTCCTCCTTCCTGCTCACGCCAGCTGGGTACCGAGCCCGCACCGAACAACGCAGCACGCCATAGCCGAGAGGACGCCTCTGGTTTTTACCAACGACTGCGCCCGGGAAATATTTTCAAGCCCAGACCTCGCCAGGGTGACCAGGGCCTCGCCCTCCAGGGGAGCCCCCACCCCAGAATAAGGCCGGTTACTCACAATCTTTTCATAGTACTCCCGCCGCCGCTCTGCCCTCTTCTTGTAGTCGACCATCATGCCTCGAAGCTTGCGCTCATGCTTCCGAGCCTCGTGCCACATGGTGGTGAGGCCGAGCTTGGGGCCTCAACCTGGGGGGAGGAGACGGGAGCGTCAGATGCGCTGTAAAAAACCGTAGGAGCAGAAGAACCGAAGTCGCCTAACGAGTTGGTGACAGAACCCATCCTGAACACAAGCTGCTGCAGGGAGGGGAAGGGAGGCTGCAGGACCGAGCACCAGATGCTGAAGCGCCTCCCTGGCAACTCTGAGCCAACACCCTGGGCGCTCTGGAAACCCCCCAGGCGATTCTGGAGTGAGCCTCCCCGGGGAAGGAGTGTCGTGAGTTCAGGGCGCTAGAATCAAGGATGAAAGGTTTCGGAATGCTGGGAGCGAGCCTTTGATGTAAGGTCTGGAGGCAGAGCCCCAACAGCTGGGGCTGTAGCTCCAGGGAGGCAGAAGGGCGGAAATGGGGTTACCCGTGGCGGCGGGGCAGGGTATGAATGCAGGTGAAGACAAGACAAGACAAGACTTCATGGGAACAGAGTAGTGGTGGGGGGGGGGGGGGGGTGAAAATCTGAGGAGAGACCGACGAAGGCGGAGCTGGCAGACGGGAGGGGGTGGGCTGAGCTGAGGGGCAAGGCTTGCAGACGGGGGCGGAGCCCCAGGGTTTGGACCGGGCTCGAGGACCGGGTCGGGGCCTTAGGGTTCGGGATAAGGTTTTTGACAAAGGGGCGGGGCCTGTGGCAAGCGGCGGGGTCCGACGCGGCGAGTTCTGGCCCGCCGCGGGGGCAGGGGCGCGGCCTGAGGCGCGGCAGGCCTGAGGGGGTGCGGGGCCGGCGGCCCTCGGGACTGGGGCTGAGCAGAGGCTCACGGCACCCCGGGGAAGGGCCGAGACGAGGGCGGAGCTGGGCTGACGCCCGCCCGAAAGCCAGGAGGTCGGGGCCCGCTGCCTGCACTCACCGGCTCGTCGCCGCCTCCCACCGCTGCGCTCGCGCGCGGCCCGCGCCGGAAGCGGAAGTGGGAGGCCGCGCGAAAGGGAGGGGCGGAACGTGGCGCAGCGCGCTTCCGCCGACGCGAAGGGCGTGCCCTGAAGGGAAGGGGCGGGGCCTGGAGGACGGAGGCGTGAGAGGCGGAGCTAAGGGCTTCCCGGAGGGTTTGTGCGTGAGGGGCCCGGGGTGTTTCCCAGGCGGAGGAGAGACCAGACTCCCAAGGCTCAAAAACTCATCTTTATTGGGAAGACTCAAAACAAACAACCTGTATCCCCCACCTTCAGGCTTGGGGAAGGAGAGCTGAGGATCTGCACCCTTCTCCCATATATACACTCCAGAATCCGCCTGGAGAAGGTGCCCCCCGTCTTGTGGGGGTTGAGGCAGCTTTACAAGCTGGTGCATGGGAGCCAAGCCCCTTTTCCTCTCCGGACTCGGTTTTCTCATTTGTAAAATGGGCTCAGGGGAAACCGGTGCTACGGAGCTTCTGACCAGCGCTGAACATGTCCCATTCAGAAGGATGAGGAGGTCGGAAGACTGACCAAGGGTGGCCCAAGGGGATGGAGGTGCTGGACATCCTGGTTGGGTTTTCAGGGCTCCTTCTACCTACTTCCCTCCCCGCCCAACGCCTCTCTCCTCCAGCACCTCGGGGCTACGTGGCCTCGGGCCCCGGGGACAGGAGCCCTCCCCCAAATCCGACCTCGCGGTACTGGTTGGGGAACATGTTGCTGCCCACAAGGCTGGCAGTGCCCCCGTCCCCGGGGCCTGGGGCCTGGTATGAGTCCAGTGTCATTGGCTCGGGGCCGGAAGGCTCTCCAACAGTGGGCCCTGCAGCCCCGTTGCCCGTGACAGCGCTGGCGAGTGGCGGCGCCGGGGGCAACATGTCCAGCATGGTGAAGAGTGTGGGGGCTGTGGCGTCATCGTAGGCAAAGCTGTCGTCCAGGAGGTCCGGCCCCCCTGGGGGCTCCAGGCCGGGTAGGGACACGGGGCCAGGGAAGAAGTCTGTATCCGGCAGCAGGGCTGACGGCGGGAGGAACGGGCCTGCAGGGATGAAAAGACCGAAGGAAGCAGGGCAGGCTTCAGGGTCAACTTCTGGCCCGGTTTTAACTCGAATGCCCTGATAGTGCTAAATGCGTTATTACTGTGGCCTCTGTTAATCCCAAGGAGACCCTTGGAGTAGGGACTATCACCATTCTCACTTAATAAGCAAACTGAGGCAACATAATTCACTCACACATAGCTGGCGAGTTGTGGACCCAGGGTTCAAACCATGCTCCTGCAGTGCTAGGGAGTGTTTCCAAAAAATAAGAAAGCTGAAGAGGCTCTAAAGCCCCTCTATCCCCCCCCCCCATTATAGACACAACCCGAAAAGAAATCCCCGCACATGGGAGTCACCAGTCCCCAAATTGGAAGGTAAAATTATGTGTCATTATAGGAGAGTGTCTCTTTGCAACAAGACAAACCTCACCAGCAAAGGTATATTACGCTTATCTCAGAAAGGGACCCAGGACTACTGGGACTCTATTTCCCAGCCTTGCTTACAGCTTAATGTGGTTATGTGACTAAGTTTTCCTCGCTGGAATGTGGGCATGATGGCTGGAGCTGGGGCAGCCACCTTGGACCATGAGATAGAAACTGTGAGGTGAAAATGGCTGGAGCTTGCTTGGGTCTCTGATGATCATACAGCCTCCAAACCATCCCAGGACTGTCTATCTCTGATTATCTGAGAGAAGACATCAAGTTCTACCTTGTCAAAGCCCGTTAATTTGGGTTTTGCTGTGAACGCAGCTAAACATGATCATAACAAATGCAGGTGGCATTCCCGATCTCTGGCAAGTTCCTAAGATCTGAGCATGAACTCTGTGGCAGCCACTGTGCTGTGGGACAGGACCTCACTAAATTCTAAAAGGGACCTTAAGAGGTAGAGTTTCCGTCTGACAGATGAGGTCCCGAGGAGTCACACGGAAGTCTCACCGTGGCTAAATTCGGGCCTCAGAATTCAAACTGCGTCTGATCCCATAAGGCCATGCTCCTGACCATTATACTATCATGCCAGAGCAGCTCTGCCCCAAGGATGAGAGAGGGGGACTTTAGGCACTGGGAAACTGGGGTGATGGAGGAGGCAGATGAATGGCAGGTGGCTAATGAGGAGAGGCTGGCATTGGTGGTTGCTATGGGCGGAGCTCTGGAGGCACTGGTTACCAGGGGCAGTGGGTAGAGGGAGTAACAGGTGACACTTGAAACCTCCAGGGTGGGGCTGGCTGGGTCCAGGTTCAGCTGACTCTGGCTGGGAGCTGTGTGGCTCGGGTACTGGGGGTGGGGGGGGGGTGGCGTTCTTCCAGCTGGCGGTCAGTGGGTGGGGAGGCTTCTGATGGCAGCCAGATGGGGCTGCGGTTCATGGGAAGTGGAAGCTGGCGTGTGAGTTTAGATGAAGGCAGGGGTCGAACAGGCCAGAGGGTGGCTGGGTTAGAGAGGCTCTCGGTGAGAGTTGGCTGGCCCTGACACCCACCCCCACCTGCCTGCCATCCACTCCCGGCTACCTCCTTCACACAGCGCTTCACCACCAACCTACACAGATGGCCACGTACAGCTCCCTGCCCCATCACAGACCAGGTGGGTGACCTCGGGTAAGACCCCCCCGTCTGCCTCTCTGTCGGGCGCCGTGCGCTGAGCGCGGAGCCTGCTTGGGAGTCTCCCTCTCCCTCTCTTTCCGCCCCTCCCCCACTCGCTCTCACTCTCCCAACATCAATAAATAAACGTTAAAAGGTACATTAAAATCTAAAAGGCCCGTGAGGTAGGCCTATGGTGAAACGCTTCAGAGGAGGCCCTGAAGCTCTGACCAACTTGGCCATGGTCACCCAGCGGGTCAACGGCCCAGCTGAGATCAGAGCCTCCAGACTGTGTCCAGAACTCTTATCCTTTCTACTTCAGGCTGCTGCCTAAGTGGTGAGTTACTGGCCTTGTGGGAGGTGGGGGGGGGGGGGGGGGGGGGGGGGGGGGCGCTGAAGAGGCCAGAAGCACCCTCACCCTGCTTCAGAGGGCAGGGACCCACCCGTGCTGTGACCCACCTGAGCCGTGGTTGGGCAGGAAGTGATCCAGGAAGGCCGGCTTTTTCCTCCGCCGTTTGCTCTCGATGCCATGGGGGTCTAAGGGAAGGTGGAGATGAGGAGCCCTGGACCCTCACAGCCCCGCCTCCCCAGCCTAGGACTTAGCCATCCCCTCCCAGGAACCTGGAGATGGGTGTGGAAAGGGGCATAAGGGACACACCGGAGCTGTTCAGCTCCCCAAGGACGTCCGGCATCCCCCGTTTCCGCTTCTTGTCCACTCCGTAGCTGTCTGTTCAGGAGACACCAGGGGCAAGGGAATCCATCAATAATTATAATTAAGCATTAATTACAGACACCGTTTAGGAAGTCCTTGACTTGCTCTAGTTTTTGGCCAACTAATGCAAATAGATGTCCACATCTTAATCAGAATGAAAAACCCAGATCCACTTCTAGCCACACTGGCCTCTTTGTCGTTCCTGGAACACGCCAGGCACAATCCTGCCTCAGGACCTTTGCACTTGCGACTCCAGCTGCTTGACACTATTTCCCGCCTCCCACCACTTCCCTCAAGAATTGCTTAGACATCCTCACGTCCTCAGCCATCCCCTTCTCCAGGAAGGCTTCCCTGATCCCCAGGCTTGGGTCAGATGCCCCCTCGGAGTGACCTGAGTCCCCCGAGCAATTCCATCCCCACTAAAGGACTATGACACTTACAAGGGCAAAGCTGAGGCTACCTTGGTCACTGCTGTGTCCCCAGCACCACCCGGTACAGGGCCAGGCATGAGCCGACGTGCTGAGGGGACAAATAAATACTCCCCAAATGCCATCAGATGGGTAGCATTATTTCCATTTTACATAGGAGGCTGAGGTTGAGAGAGGCCAAGTTCACAAAACCAGTAAGTAGTGGGTCCAGGAGTTGAACCCCAGTCTGTGCGGTCATGAACCTGCATTTTACTTCTGCCTCTTCCCCTGGCCCCTCTAGGCCAAAGACCTGGTCTCTGGGCAGTGGGTCACCCTGGATTTCTGTGGTTACCATGGTCCCGAGGCAGGTACGTGAAGGGCAGAGGCTCACTGCAGACCCCGTCGGTAAGCCGCTGCAGGAAGACGTTCACGGTCACAGGCTCAGCGATTTCCAGGTCCTCATAGGGCGGTGTCTTGAACACAATGGCGATCTGGCGGTGCACATCGGCCTGGGAGAAGTCTGCCCGGCCTTCCCAGGAGGCCCTGCTGAACACCACCGATATATCCTCTGGCGGGAAAGTGGGGACATCAGCTGAGCCAGGACACTGGCCCACTGGGCCCCCAACACGTTCAGCCTCCCCCCAAATCAATGTTGATGTTTTTCAAGTATTTTTTTAAGTTTTTGCAATTCCAGCTGATTTTTTTTTTTTAAATGAGTTCCACGCCCCATGTGGGGCTTGAACTCACGACCCCAAGATCGAGAATCACACGCTCTACCAACCGAACCAGCCAGGTGCCCTCGATATTGATAGTCTTAAGAATAAAACTAATCATCGTGGCAGCTAACCTGTTGAGCACCTACTCGGGTGCTAGTCACTAAGTATCTTAAATATTTTTTATGTATATTATCTCATTTAATCCTTTGAGCAACCTGAGCGGCAGGTAGAATTAATATCCCCACGGTGTCAGAAGCCCCGCAGACCACTGTCAGATTCAGTGATTCACTAAGGGCACCCACAGGACTCAACATATACTCATACTCATGGCTGAGATTTATTACAGCAAGAGGATAATGAGCGTCCTCAGTAGAGGGAAAACATTTTGCCTGGAGTAAAGTCCAGAGGAAACCAGTCACAAGCTTCCAAGAGTCCTCTCCCAGTGGAGTCGCAGAGAACATGCTGATTCCCCCCCCCCCCATAACAAACTGTGACAACACGTGTGAAATGCGGTCTCTCAGGGAAGCTCGCTGGAGACCCTGGCACCCCGGGGGTTTTTACTGGGGGCTGGTTCCATAGGCACTGTCTGCCTGGCACATACCAAAATTCCAGACTCCCAGAAGCAAAGCAGGTGTTCAGCACAAACCACATTGTCCGTGCAAACAGTTTAAACAAGTGAGCCACTCCCATCAGTCAGGGAATGGTGGGAGCCCTCTCGACACCCAAGATTCCAAAAGCTAGCCAAGGGTCAGCCCTTGAAGTAGGCCTTTCAAAGGATAATAGTCTCAGATCTACTGTGCCAACTCTCCTACACAGCCACTTTAATTTTTTTTTAATGTTTATTTATTTTTGAGAGAGGGAGGGAGAGAGAGAGAGAGAGAGCACGAGCAGGGAGGGGGCAGAGAGGGAGGGAGACACAATCCGAAGCAGGCTCCAGCCTCTGAGCTGTCAGCACAGAGCCCCAACTCATGAAACTCGAGATCATGACCTGAGCCAGAGTCGGATGCGTGACCGTGACCGACTGAGCCCCCCAGGGGCCCCAAGTATGATTACTTTTATTAGCATTATACAAGGTACTAGCTTCAGGCCTGGCACTCAGAAATTCTCATTAACGTTAACTCTTTGTAGTGTAGTTCTTGGGTAGTTGAGATCCCGTAACATCCCAACACCAGCTCGTTTCAGGGATGAGGAAATGGAGACTCAGGGTGGTGAAGTCACCAACCCAAGACTGGCCAGTGAGTGAACGATGGTCAGGACTCACATCTGCCCCTAGTTATTTGCACACACCTGGAACAGTCTCCCTGCTCTTGGTCCCCAATCCCAGGCCCCTAACAATCTCCTTGGCATTCCTCAGATCTTGGCTCAAATATCACCTCCTCTGGGAAGCCTTCCATGGTGCCCAGACCATGTCTGGTCTTCTTGTTGTTCAGTCTTGGTGCTTTGTCTTCTTCTGTCTTAGCATAACTCACCTTTGGAATTTGTCTTTATTTCCTTATCCCTCCCTCCCCCCCGCCCCCCCCCCCCCCACTGAACTGGGAGCCCTGCGAGAGCAGAGCCTGGGGCTGTCTCTGTCACTGCTGTGTCCCAACACTGCCTAGCACAAGGGCCCAGCACAGAGAGCCACTCAATCACCATTTGCTCATTCACTCAAAATTTTATAAGAACCTCCCATTCCTGGGGGGGGGGGGGGGGGCACCTGGGGGCCTCAGCCAGTTGAGCGTCCGACTTCGGCTCAGGTCATGATCAGGTTTGGGAGTTTGAGCCCCGCGTCGGGCTCTGTGCTAACAGCTCAGAGCCTGGAGCTTGCTTCAGATTCTGTGTCTCCTCCTCTCTCTGCCCCTCCTATGCTCATGCTGTCTCTCTCTGTCTCTCAATAATACATAAACGTTAAAAAAAAATTAAGAACCTCCCATTCCTGGGCACAAAAACTTATACATAAATGTTCGATTGGTCATAGTGACACTTGTAATAACCAAAAGGTGGGGGGAACCTGGGTGGCTCAGTCAGTTAAGTGTCTGACTCTTGATTTCTCCTCAGGGTGGTAGGATTGAGCCCTACACCAGACTCTGCATTGCAGAGCCCGCTTGGGATTCTCTCTCTCTGCCCCTCCCCTGCTCGTGCTTTCTCTCTCTAAAAAAAAAAAAAAAAAGAAAAAAAAAAAAAAAAAAAAAAAAAAACATCTAGTTTTAAAAAAAAAAAAAAACCCAAAAACTCAAGTGTTTACAAAATAAAACATTTTTAAATTAAAAAACAAGAATAGCCAACCCAAATGTCCACCAACTTATAAATGAATAAACAAATTATATATCTGTGCAGTGGTGTATTCAGTCATAAAAAGGAAGGAAGCACCATACTACCACACAGATGAATCCTGCAAACATTAAGCGAAAGAAGCCAGACATGAAAGGCCATGTGTCCTAAGATTCCATTTATGTGAAATGTCCAGAAGAAAGAAACCTACCAACAGACACTGATTAGTGGTGGCCAGGGCTTAGGGGAGGGAAGAATACAGAGTGACTGCTTATATAATATAATAGACCATGAAAATGTTCTGGAACTAGATAGTGGTGGTGGCACCCCATGATGACTGTATTAAGTGCCACTGAATTGTATACGTTAAAACAGTTAAAAAAAATTTTTTTTTTAAAGAGTAAGGGGCAGCCAGGTGGCCCAGTTGGTTGAGTGTCTGACTTCGGCCCAGGTCATGATCTCATGGTTCGTGAGTTCGAGTCCCACATTAGGCTCCCCGCTATCAGCATGGAGCTGGCTTGAGATCCTCTGTCCCCTCTCTCCCTGCCCCTCCCTCACCTGCATGCGTGCTCTCTCTCTCAAAAATAAATAAACATTGAAACAATTTTTAATTTTAAAGAGTGAAACTTGTGGCAAAAAACAAAAAAAAGTACTTTTTTTTTTTTTTTTTTTCCTGAGAACGTCATGTGTGCTTGACCCTGGACTGGGTAGTTCTGGGGACACAGCTGCTCACCAAGACAGCCCTAGGTCCTACCCTATACACCCCAATGGAGGAGACAGATGTTAACTATGTAATGACACAGCCTGAGAAAGGATTGAGAAGGATCCCTGAAGCTGTGACAGGCTCTCCCACTCTGCTCCCCACCTGCCCCAATGGCCTTGCTGTTCCTCCAACACCGGGACCTGCTACCACCCCAGGGCCTTTGCACTTGCTGTTTCCTCTGCTGAATCGCTCTTCCCCAGAGAGTCACACAGATCCCTCATGGCTCCCACAACATACCCTAAGAGTGGTCTTCCCTGACCCCACTGAGTAAAATTGTGCCCACAAGCCTTCCAGCCATTCTTCCCTATCTCCTTTCTCAGAATTGTTTTTCTCCAAACACTACTTTGTCACCATCTTCCTGAATTTTTTTTCAACTCTCTTTCTCTATCTTTTTTCTGTTTCCTCCCAGAACGATGATTAGGAGCACAGACCACCTGCATTCAAATCCGGTCTCTACCCGCCTAGCTGTGTGACCTTGTGCAAGTTACTTAACCTTTCTGTGCTTTAGTTTCCTGTCTATAAAAAGAGAGATAATGATTGGATCTACCTCCTAGAACTGTCAGGCAATTAGATGATCTACTGAGTGATACGTACAAAATGCTTGTAAGACGGGTGCCTGGGTGGCTCAGTCAGTTAAGCATCCGACTTCAACTCAGGTTATGATCTCATAAGTTCGTGGGTTCAAGCCTCACGTTGGGCTCTGTGCTGACAGCTCCGAGCCTGGAGCCTGCTTCAGATTCTGTGTCTCCTCCCTTTCTCTGCACCTCCCCGGCTTGCCCTCTGTCTTCCTCTCAAAAATAAATAAACATTAAAAAAAAAATCGAAAACAAAAACCAAAGTGCTTGTAAGAGAGCTTGGCATATAGAAAGGCAAGATAAACGTTAGCTCTTTATTACTGTTGGGGGTGATGCGATGTATAATAGAGTCACATGACAGAAAACGCAAAGGATACAGAAAAGACATATATGGTAAGAGGGAAAGCTCTCCCCAGCCAGGCAATGCGGCGGGCACCTGTTTTTTATGAAACCCTCTCTTTGAAAAAGGGACACTTGAACAGACACGAATGAAGCGGGGGAGATATTTCTCCCCCTCTCCATTTTCCTCCTCCTGTAGCCCTAGCCCAGCCGTCATAAAGCATTTATTTATGCAACTCCAAGATGTTAATATCAGAGTCCCCCCGCCCCGTCCCCACCGCAGCTCCTGGGGGCCGGCACTGCCTGGCGTGAGCCAGCACATAAGGCTCTCCATCTTTGCTCATGAATGAGCGAGTGAGCGGCTCCGTGAGCGAACGGACCAGTCAGCTGTTTCACTCGGGCTCCACAACCAGAGTTCTGGATCCTTCGACTCCGCCGCCCCCAGTCGACCAGCTCCTCCTCACCCAATCACCCTCCCAGCTCCCTGGCTACCCCAGCAAAGCCAGCAGACCCCACGCCCCGTCCCGGGGCGCTGTCCCAGGTCCCTCACCTTTCTGCACCTTGTCGCACAGCAGATAGAGCTCCTCGCCCCCCGTGCACGGCCCGCTCTCCTTGTTAATTCGGCAAATCCGCAGCTCTGACGTGTTTGTGGACTCTGGGACAGAGCGAGGGGAAGAGGGATGGAAGCAAAGATGAGAATTCGGTCATCCAACCCTTAGCAGGTACCCCGTGGGTGCCCACCCTGGGCCAGGCCAAGATGGAAACGGAGAAGCCAGCTGGCCTGATCCTCCTGGAACCCGTGGTCCAGGGAGAAGAAGAAGATGCTCAGACGGAAGGGTCGATGGAGAGTCGCGAGTCCTCCAGGCTGAGGCCCAGTGAGCGTCCAGCCGAAAGGGAGGCTGTCAGACCTCAGAGGAGAGTCGGCCAGGTCAGGGGTCAGAGACCATTCTGAGAGGAGGATTCGTGGTCTGAGATCTGTAGTGGACACCCTCGTCTTGCCTGTCTAGCAGCAGCCCCTCAATTTTTCTTGAAGATAACAGCCCCCACCCCCATCTCAGTCAAGTGTGCACCTGTTTTGGGGGGCTGAAGCCACTCCCTAGCTCAGCAGTGATCACATGCCCCAAACCTGGCCAATGAAAGCACTGCCTCCCTCTGGCCACAGCTGATTGGTCAGAGAGGAACACATGACCGAAGCCAGGCCAATGAGAGCAAGCCCCGAGAATCCAACCAAAAACACTGGGTAAGAGAAGCTCTCTTTGGGCACAGGGGAGAGGTTCCAAGCTGGTAGGATACAAGGCTAGGGCTGCATACAGTCATTTTGCCCCCACCATGGGAGGACCCTGCCAAAAATGACTCTAAAGTGGAGGAAATAGAACTTAGAGTTGGAAAGAGATCCCTAATGGTACCGCTGGGCACCTGGATTCAGCCAGACCTGAAGCACTTTAGGTGCTGGACCTTGTTAATTAATGGAACAAACAGATTCTTCAGCCCATTTGAGTTGGAATCCTATCACTTGCACCCACAAAAGCCTTGACTGAATTAATATCCCTCCCATTTGGGGGCACCTGGGTGGATCAGTCACTTAAGCGGCTGACTCTTGGTTTTGGCTCAGGTTGCGATCTCATGGTTTGTGAAATCAAGTCCCGAACTGGGCTTTGCACTGACAGCATGGAGCCTGTTTGGGATTCTCTCTCTGCCCCTCCCTCTCTCTGTCTCAAAATAAATAAACTTAAAAAAAAAATCCCTCCTCATTTTGATGCTTGTGGCAGTCACTGTAGGCTGCTAAAACCTAACAGCCATTCCCATTCTCCTCCTCCATGCCTATATTGCTCTGTAGAGGATGGAAAACCTAAATACTTGCCTTCCCAGACTCCCTTGCAACTAGGGGCAGCGATGAGACCAAATTATGGCCAATGATACATAAACAGAAGTCTACCAGGGGGATTCTGGGGAATCTACTGTTTTCTGTATGAAAGAAAAAAGTATTATTACTCGTGCTGCCTCTTTCCTAGAACTGCCTAGTACAGTGGTTCAGGTTGTGCACTCTACAATACTAAGAGCCCTCGCTTCCATAGGCTACCTAATAAATGCTGACCACTGCAATTGGGCAGTGTACAGCCTGCACACCGTACAGGGTGACACAGCCCATCGTGCCTTGAACACAGACATGATATCTGGAGCCGTGGCAGCCAGCTCCTGACCAAGGGCATCACAGAGCTGAACCAGGGCCCTAATATTGCCGAGCAGCCGAATCAGCACGGACAGACTTAATAACGAGACAAATAAAAATAGAGAACACCCTTGGCTTGTTTGTTCAAGCCATCGAATGTGGGGCTTTCCAGTATCTGTGGCCAACAACGATCCTAATACGCACACCCCAGACTCACTCTTGTCATAGACAGGCTCAGAGAGCACGGGGTCCATCCGGCGCATCTGTCCCTGCTGGTCCCTATATGAGGCCTGGAAGCAAATCCTCACGACATTCATGTCTACCTCTTGATGGTTCTTCAGGGACCCAGCTGTAGGAGAGAGATGGGAAGGCTGAGGGTGGGGGGTGGAGACTCTGGTGGGAAGATGGTGAGAGGGCAGGGACTGGGGGCTGGGGAGACAGCGGATACCGGAGAAGGTGAGGTAAGGGGACCGGGTGGCAGAGAGGGCGAGGCGTCCAGGAGGACAAGCCAATCGGACTAGTTTCGGGGACTCACCATTGTAGGGGTCGATGCCCAGCTGAATCTTCCGCTCAATGGCGGCTTCAATCTCCTTCTTCCTCACACACTGGATGCCCAGATTGTTAAAGCTGAACGGGGAGAGGGAAGGAATGGGTGAAGGGAGGTACTCATGAATAGGCAGGTAGAGACCTAACCCAGAGGAGGACTCCGGCAGATGCTGCCTTGAGGCTCAGAGTCTCAGGGTGCCCAGCATCAGGAGGGCCCTAAGGGTTTAAACCCCTCAGGAGCATTGGGGATTCTCGAGAGCACCTGGAAACGCACCTGTCTTTCCCATATGAAAACACCGGCCAACCCCATTTATGGTAGGAACACTGCAAATTATGGGGCACCCGGGTGGCTCACTCGGTTGAGCATCCGACTTCAGCTCGGGTCATGATCTCGCAGCTCGTGAGTTCGAGCCCCACATCGGGCTCGCTGCTGTCGGCCTGTCCGCGCAGAGCCCGCTTCAGATCCTCCGTCCCCCTCTCTCTGCCCCTCCCCTGCTTGCGCTCTCTCAAAGATAAATATTTAAAAAAAAAAAAAAAAAGTGGGGCGCCTGGGTGGCTCAGTCGGTTAAGCGTCCGACTTGGGCTCAGGTCACGGTCTCGCGGTCCGTGAGTTCGAGCCCCGTGTCGGGCTCTGTGCTGACAGCTCAGAGCCTGGAGCCTGTTTCAGATTCTGTGTCTCCCTCTCTCTCTGCCCCTCCCCCGCTCATGCTCTGTCTCTCTCTGTCTCAAAAATAAATAAATAAACGTTAAAAAAAATTAAAAAAAAAAGAACACTACAAATTAAAACCGACATGATGCCAATGTAGAAAAAACTCGTCGGGGACTTGCTTAATTAATTGTGTACGTCTGTACATCAGAATTCTATGCAGCCAGGAAAAAGGATAGGGCAGCTCTAGATGCTTATAGGAGTGATCTCCAAGATGTACTAGAACATAAAAAGGAGGTACAAATGTCTGCTACTTGTAAGGGGAGAAAAAACGAAAGTACGTGTAACATATTTTTAACCGCCTCTAGGAAGGGACGCTGATAGCTGAAGGACACTGATAGCTGGGAGGAAGTTTATTTTTCACTGTAGAATCTTTTTGTACCTTTTAATTTTTATTTCTTGTAAATTATAAAGGGAAAGAAGGAATGATCCTTGCAGTTAAGTGGGGTCGGGAGTCGAATCCCAGCTTTGCCATCAGCTATCTGGGCTCCTTCACCTCTCCGTGCCTCAGTTTCCACCTCTACAAAATGGGGATAAATATAATGTGTGTGAATGGGCGTGCAGCAGGGGGGCCAGGCCTAGGTAAGCCCCTCCACCACCCCCGGGCCTGGCCTCAGTCTCCCCGTCTAGGAAATGCAGTGGGGACAATCTGGCCAAGCGGCCCCTTTTGCTAAGGTTTCCCTGGGCAATCTTCAGCCCCTCTATTTCTCTGGTGCCTGAGGGGCAGGGTTAGGGGTCAGGGGTCAAGTACCTGTGCCGGGGGCTGACATGAGGCCGGAGCCTCACCCTGCAGACGCCGTCGGTGCAGTCTTTCCCCACGAGGCTGTGGGGGTGGACTCGGTGAGGCCAATCCTTCCACACCAGGCAGGCGGTCACCTCCACCTCCCGAAGCCCTCCACAATCCCGGAGCTGCAGGGAGACAGGTGCACTTTTGGGGTCCCATCGCAGACACCTGCACTCATCCAAACTCCCTGGGGCCTCCTCTGGTAACTCCCCAACCCTCTCCCCCCACAGGATGACGGAAGGGCGTTTGCTTAAGACCCCTCTGGGATCCTGAGCCAGAGGCTTCCGACTGGTGACCTGGGGGCCTCATCACATGATAGCTGCCCTCCAGATGTCCCTTCTTTGGCCACTGTGAGTTTTAGAAACTTGGATGCACACAGGGTCTCCAAGTATGGCCCACAGAGAACTTACTAATGACCAGAGGAAAAAAGCACCTTCGCAGGGGAAACGCCACTGGGCGCCGTGTAAATCAGGTGGCCAAGGTCAACATCACCAATACTGGGCCAAAATGACTTGGGCACCCTGACGGGGTACACTGGGAAGGCACAACATCGCTGCTGTGACAGCTTTCCAGAAGCACATCACCTGAATCTCACCGTGATTCCTCAAACGAGCCCAAATGGTGGTTCATCAGGTCAAAAAAAAAAAAAAATCAGTGTTGTGAAAGAATAAAAAGATGGGTATCGCGGGGCGCCTGGGTGGCTCAGTCGGTTGGGCGTCTGACTTCGGCTCAGGTCATGATCTCGCGGCCCGTGAGTTCGAGCCCCGCGTCCGGCTCTGTGCTAACAGCTCAGAGCCTGGAGCCTGTTTCAGATTCTGTGTCTTCCTCTCT